>NW_017618587.1:600000-917500 GCF_001879475.1 Ipomoea nil | reverse complement strand
CTTTAATAATTTAGCTTTATTTAATTCATTTTCTTCATATACACAATTAAGCTAGCTTGTTCTTGTTCTTGTTCTTGTTGTTCCATGGCGGCTTCTAACCATGCATTCCAGCAAGAACCCAAGCATGTTGTCCCTAACAATGGCGACGACATGGAGCAACAAGCGAGATCCCTGGATGAAGAGGATAAGAAAGGGGGATTTGATTACGCGAAGCGGGCGCCGTGGCTGCGCGCGGCGGTTCTGGGAGCCAACGATGGATTGGTTTCCATAGCTTCTTTGATGATGGGTGTTGGGACGGTGAAGCAGGACATCAAGGCCATGATCCTGACCGGGTTTGCCGGCATGGTGGCCGGCGCGTGCTCCATGGCCATCGGAGAGTTCGTCTCCGTATATTCACAGCGCGACATAGAGGTTGCGCAGATGAAGAGGAAGAAGAACAGGCGCAACGGGGAGGACGCCGGGGAAGAAGAAGAGGAAGAGAGTGACGTCGACGAGTTGCCGAATCCCATGCAGGCGGCGGCGGCATCGGTGGTTGCTTTCACAATGGGCGCAATGGTGCCCTTGCTGGCGGCGTCGTTCATAAAGCCTTACAAGGTGAGGATTGGGGCGGTGATTGCGGCCGTCACCGTCGCTCTGGTGGTTTGTGGGTGGCTTGGGGCGGCATTAGGCGGTGCACCTAAGGGTAAAGCCTCAGTTAGGGTTTTGATTGGCGGGTGGCTTGCCATGGCTATAACATCTGGATTAACAAAGTTGATTGGTATAAAAAGCTAATTAAGCAAATAAAAATAATCCATCAACTTAACGTACATATATATAGCTTGTATATTTCTCCTGTATTCTCATCCATTTCTTTACAGTTTACATGGTAAGAGATCAGACAAATCAGCCAAGGATGACGTAGGTTTAATGATCAAATATAGCAGACTAATAATGTCATATATGTATGGCACCTCAATCCATATGTGTAATATATATAATGCATGTTTTTTCATCTCATGTATTACAATATTTCATGTCAAGTTTGTAAGGTACTCTTCCAACAACTTGATCCTTACTCTTCTCGCAACCGGACCCTACCTCTAGTTGGACCGTTTAATAGATCTTCAGATCTGATTCTCTTTCTCGAGTGTAATACAACTGGTTTTGCCATGTCTTAATTCAGTAATTTTAATCGATTCCCTTTTCCTTTAAAATTAAGGACCAAGTTTTAGTTTGACACGTTAATAATATACGGAGTAATTCACAATTAAGAAGAAAAAATATTCAGTGTTTATAGAATTCTCTTAATTGGGAAATGGAAGGAGTTTGTTTTTGTGCTGCTTAGGAATATGAGATGCTGGAACCATAGGCATAGCATAAACCTTTATAGTCAATATGAGTAAATACAATCTGTATCATATACCAGAGTACATAACTGGTCAACTTACATTGAACACAAATCCAACGTATTCTAACTAAAACTGTAAACTTCACCCGCAGTTTGCCTCTCTTAATTAAGTCAAGAAAACTAGGGAAAATAAAACGATAAACAAAACTAGAAGAAAGCAAATCATCATAATCTGCCCCTTGGCACTTGCCTTCTTCATTACCATAGCGACCTTTTTCTGTAATTTGAAACAAGATTAGCGTTGCATCTAGATTTCAAAATGCTTGAAAATTTTGGAATAAAGAAGTCACCGAATTCAGAACTAATTTTATTACCTGAACAAAATCAAGACGATTAGATGTATTGTCCAGCTCTGAACCCAGATCACTTATGATCCTTTCCTGCAAAATTGCCAAACTTCTGTTTTAGCTTATATACACAGTGCGCTCACAAGAAATGTTGAAAATTAGTTCAGATACAACAATTTATAAGTCCAGAATAGTTATAGCCTTCTACCAGGAACACATTGTATATAACTAAGTGAAAGCACTAATAACCTGTCCAATAAGTTCGTCATGAATAGTGAGCCCGACATCTCCAATTCTTTCAATGCTAGCACTAAGCACATCCAGCTCATCATCTTGTTGCCTGCACAGGGCAACCGCATTGCATGATGAGAGATTGACACGGGATTGATCAAAAAGATTTATTGAGGATGTGAGAAAAAAGACAAAGAATAATGTGGTAAAAAAGGAGATTACTTTATGAGGAGTAACTGTCTATCAGATTCTGATGATATGAAATCGTCATTATCTTGAGCAGTGTATGGATCATTTCTGCCAGTCTGATGAGAATCTGGCATCCTCATCAGTTCTCGTCGCATCCCATCAAAATTAGATGAGCTCATGCCATTTGACTCCTTTCCAGCTACCACTGACTTCTTCACATTGCCCACCTAATTACCAAAAGAAGCCACTGATGTTATCCGAAAGTAATTAGGAATCAAATGGCATGAATACAGCAGGTACAAATGATTGGGCTAAAGCAGAAGCAAAATGTTCGTCAAAGAGTGACCAACCACTTTTGTGAATTATAATGGCCACTTTCAAGTAACTGAGCAGATACCTGAGTACGAGCATCACTGGTCCACCTTCGTCGTTTTTCAAGCTCTGCTTCATCAATACCATACCAAGAAGGATCTCTTGCGGCAACAGCAATAGTTTTGTTTAGTTCATCTACCTTCCTATCAGGAAACCAAGTTGTTACTATGGATTTAAGAGATATGCCTCTCAAAGAGTCAACTATAGTACAAGCTGGTGTTCTAAAATGGTAAAACCAACAAAGTCACACTAAAAACTATGCCCAAGGTATAATGCGTGGAATTTTGACTATTGGTCCTTATTGGATGTAGCAAACACAATGATGAATGAGTGACAAACATAGTTTATAAATAGTTGTGTTTGTATATACATACCTGCCAGTCAATGCTATCACATGTTGTAATAAGCTCTCTTGAAAGATGTAGGCGATCTCCACTACTTGGAGGAGTGCGCTCCCATTGATGGAATGTAGATAACAGCTTTTCAATCTAACCAAACAGGCATTTCAAGAGTGATAAATAATAAAATGTACACACAATAAGTAACACATTGGTAGGTAAAAAGCTCAGTTTTGCTAGGGAAACAGAGCTCATAAGGAACCAAGTACTCTCTTCACCCTTGAGCAATAAGACAACATACTTGCAGCCCAAGAGCATACTTACATCCCACTATCTCACAAAAGCAAGATGAAAACTAATTTTAGATATGCATATACGTGTTTGTTTGCATGCATATAATCAGGAAACCAAATGCCCCACACATAACTCAGATCTGCCTGTCACAGTATTTGTACTCAACTGGATTTTAGCAAACCAAATTAGAATGGAGAACACACATCTTTTTTTAGACAACGCAAGAAGGGAGAAAAATTTATAAGTATGAATAATGAAAATTCAGATCAATATATTCTCAGTTTATGAATAGATTCACCAGAGCATTAGATCAAAAAAAAAAAAAAAAAAAAAAAAAAAACTCACAGATTCCTGAATCTCCTCCTTCACAATGTAAAAAGGATCTTGAGCCGAAGACATCGTGTGCACACACCTATTAGTATATACCTGGAAACATAAGATCAAGCAATATATAAGAACAAGGTGTTGGATTAAGAGTTTAAGATGCAAACTGAAAGACATTGGCCAATCAAAACTTCGGACACTTAAGAAGTAGAGCAACATAAGCATCAAAATTAAGAACATATGAAATTGCTAACTTAATGAAGACCTCAGTATAGCTTATTCTGCAGCTCTGAATGAACTTCAAATCTTAGAACCAATCACGATAAATAAGTGAAAACGTGCCCCAGATCAAACCCGAGGTTCTTAATTGGATCCTAGACAAATTTTATACACTACGAGTTCTTTTACTAACAGTTACTCATAGTTATCAAAGTAATAAATCGGCATACAATACAAATCAGAATGCGATAGGTGGAGAATTTGCAATCAAATACCTCGTTCAGAAATGACGAAGAGCTTTAGCTCGTCTCTTGATTTCAACAACTGTAATCACTGGATTTTAAGCAGAGCAACTCCGAGATCTTCGCATTGACCTAGGGTTTGCGAGGGGATCGAACACGGTGCCGTATTGTTGATTAAATGGGACCAACCGACGACAATACAGTTTTTGGGGCTTTTTGGAAACTTGACATGTTTACTTGTAGTAGTTTCCTTTTTCTTTATTTCTTTCTTCTTCTTTTTTTTAATTCTAATTTTTAAAATTTCTTAAAAAGTTTTTTTTTTTTTTTTTTCCAAAAGTTGCTCAAATTTAATTATTTTAATTTATAAAATGTTAAAGTATTTAAATTTTAATTATTTTTCATATAAAATATAATGATAGTGATTGATGGGTTTGAATTTTTTTATACTTGACTTAAAAGTGTTGTTGGATTGGAGTAATGTATTAAGTACATTCACAATGAATTTCTCATTTTCTTCTCAAATTGTGATTCCAACTCCTTCACATTACCTTATAACTTTCTCTCTTATTTTCTCTTTAACATTTGAAAATAGCTAACAAAAATCAAATTTTTTAAAGGATATATATATTTTTTATTGAAGCATCATGGTGGGGGACAAGCTGTCTCCCGCCATACATGCCACATGCCTGTGCCGTTCTCTCCCCTTCCTTTGGAGAGAACTTTCTCTCCAAAGGATAATCTCCTCTCCCCTCCAACCGTGCTCCTCCTCTTTCTCCTCCTTTAATCTCCACCATTGGAGATGCCATATAAATGAATTAGGTTAAGATGCTATATGGGTTGGCCATATATAATGCACGAGAATTTGTGGATATTGTCCCAGTTTGCATGCTAATAGTTTAGAAATACGCAGAGTTGTAATGGACATCCTAATCCAAGTTAGGAATATGCAGAGTTGTAATGGACATCCTAATCCTTGTCCAAAATGAGATCCATACCTAAATTGTAGGAGTTTGGGTAGAGTTTGTGCATATACAAAATAAGTTCAATTTTATTTTTGTTACTTGCATTTCGTTAGTATGACCTGATTACAATATGTGCATATATGTAATTTAAGATTTAAAAATTATATTATTAGTAGAAATCGAATATTATCAACATTATTGATACCTATTTCAGTCTTATGGAGACTTTAATTCTCCATTTTCTTGAGACAACCTTTTGGAGTCTTAGTGCTCTCTAGTAAAGATGTGTCATGGTATTCTACATCACCATCATTCCCATGGTTGTTGTTGAGTTGCCCCTTATTTTCAACAATAATCTTTCCCATTTAGAAATATGGATAGGCTGACCGAATGCCCAATATGTATTCATTGCCGGTTTTCCATTTTTACTTCCATTGGTTAGTGGGCAATTGCATGTCTATTTATTCTTTAGAGCTATCATCAACATCCAACGATTGTTTTTCCTTTTAATTTAATTTTATTCTAATTTTAATACTTCACCATTTTATAAGTGAAAACATTTTAAATTAAATGTAATCGATTATAAGTATAGGATTAAAAATGTACTCATGCAATATGGATGAAATAATGCGGGTCTTTTCCAAATTAACTGTACTTTGACACCTTTTAAGGTTTTTTTTTTTTTTTTTTGACACAAACAATATTAGTCTCGGTGTATTGTCCTAATTTACTGGTCGAGGAAACATAGGGTGAGGCAAAAAAAAAAAAGACAAATTAATAGTCGATTATTAAATGTGAATCAGATGACACTATAGTTAATAGATAGAAAATAATATTACTTATATTTTTTAAATGTATAATCATGTATGAAAATATGATCCTCTACGAATGAAAATATGATCTTCCACGAATAAGGTTTAGGGTACTCGGGCATTCCTATATGGACGTCTTGAGACTTCGACAACAAGATTTGATTGGTGTCCAGATTTAGACAAATAACTATTTTTTTTTTCTTCTTGGTGTTACACAAAAACATATAAAAATTTTAGAAAATATATGTTGTAATCCAAATTTAGAGGATTAGTAGGTAAAAGTTTAAGATTAATATGTTATAAATGAATTGGTTCAATTGGGTATAAGCTCCTCAATTTTAAATTGTGAGTGATGATGATTTACAACTAACCAAATATTTGGCAAATATTTGATGGGGTCATTGGAGTATAATAGTAGCTAGATAGTACACTTAAAAGTTCAAAGGTTCTGTTTGAGTGTTCACAACTTGATGAACAAATGGATAAGATCAAGTCTTGTCTATTTCTTGATTAAAGACACACATGTATAATAGGTTTGTCTTTAAAAAAAAATAAAAATCAAAGGGGTGGAATTTCCTTAGCTGTGCAAACTAACTTAGTCTCATAATGACGATTTTAGTATGTGTGATGCCTCATTCATCATCAACTAATAAATACGAGACAAATAAGACACGGGAGGTAAAGCATATTTAAAAATTTAAGATCTCCAAATAACATATTGGAACTTCTAAAATTACATCTATAATGAAATGAGAATAAATCATTGAGAATAACAATTTTAGTTTGTTCTTGTATAATCTTTTATTCCATGTATCAACAAAATTAGCAAATAAAATTTAAATACTCCGTATTTAAAAAAATATTAAATAAAAAATATCAAATTTAAAATTATAATAAAATAATTTAATAAATACATGGTAAATGACTAATATTTTTTCCAACAAAAATTAGAAAAATTATATTAAATTATTATTTTTAGTGTTGTGAGATAAAATATCATATAAATAATCATTATTGAGATGACATATGAAACTCACAGTCAACACTTGAGAGTGTGCATTAAGCTAGATAAATCTCGTTCATGTGTAATAATCCACAAATCACATAGAATATGTAAATCGCACTAGGAATACCTTGTGCGACGGGCTTGCTTGAAATGGTGTTGACAAAAATTGAATGTGTGACATTTTGGTAAGATAATCATACATTAATATAAATAATTATTTTGATTTTATATTTTGGAGAAAAAACAAAACAAAAAAAAAAAAAACAAAAACAAAAACAAAAAAAAAAACAAAATTTGGTGAAGTCTTTTTCAAAATGTTATTCTGCTTTCTTTATTAGGAGCATATTTACAAAATATAAACTTGTGATGAAAATTGGATTCGTTTTACATGCACTATAGAAAAAAGGTGGATGCTTTGATTCTTGATAACTATTTAATATAAGGCAATAGACAATTAAGCAGAGATTAGCTGGGTCTTCGTCCATTATATAGGTCATTCAAGATTGACTCATCCGTCACGAGTCAACTTTCATTTCCCAACTATAATTTTAAATACCAATAAATTAATTATATGAGTTTGACAAACATATAAATATATAAATATATGTTCAAGATCACACATCAACAACACGAGAAATAAGATAAAATATTACTATTATGAAAAAATAAGACACATAATTGTGAGATGAAGTTTATATTTATAAGAGAAACATATGATTTTTACCATATATATTATTACACGGTATAGGACCTACACTACATATTATTAATAGAGTATACGTCAATTGACATCCCTAGATAATCACAGTGTTTTAAATTTAATTTTATGAGAATTTGTTAACTTTTTTTTACTTGAATTGACCAATTATAAAACCTAAGCTGGTATACCTTATTGCGATCATTTGTCGACTAGAATCACAATATGATTTTCACATAGAGTATACGTTTATATATCAACTGCAAGCTTTATCGTAAACCAAAACTGTATTGTCTTATATATGCTTCAACCTAATGATATTTGTAGCCTAGTTCCAAAGAAATTCGAATACATAATTAAAGAACAAATCAAATATTAAATGTGACATATTTTTGTAAGTGTCATGACACCTTAGCCCATAGTAATTGATTTTTTTGCTATTTAATATTGTAGAATTTGTAATTCGAGTTTATACTATCAAATGGAATAGTATGTGATATTAAAAAAAAAAAAACATAGTCCAAGTATTTGTACTATAAGGTAATTTCATTTTGATATTGTCACACGTTTTGAACTATATCCACTTCTACTCTCCCACCAACCGTATGTAAGGTATATTATTGTTCAGGTATCTCTGTAACGCTGTAGCCTACCAAAGTTTCTGACATTCTTCCAACGAATTTCCATTCCTTGTTTCTCTCTCTAGAAATTCTGTCACAGCAATTATATTGTATTTACGGACCATATTGCCCTCGCTTTTTCTCCAAAACTCCTAGCGAGTCACTTTCCTCTTAACAAAGATGGATCTTCCGATTGTCTAGCACAACTGCAGAAGCAGTCAATATTCATTGAAGTTACTTCACTCCGATTCCTAGCACCTGCGTACATGATAGTACAGTACATGTATCCTTAGAGAGAGAGAGAGAGAGAGTTTGGAGTGAGTAGGAATGGATTTGGCAGAGGGAGTTGGGGAGAGCTCTTCGCCGCCGAGGAGTATCGGCAGCTCCGGCGGTGGTGGAGGCGGAGCGTACGACATACGGAACGATGTGTACAACAAGTTGCTGGAGAGCGGCAATGAGGAGGTGGTTAACAATCCGGAGCTGTTCCGGGAGCAGTTGGAAGCTCACTTCAATAGCTTGCCTTCTAGGTTTCACCTCACCTTTCTCCAGCTACTGATGATATTATTTTATTTTATTTTGTTTTGAATTGCTGTAGATGTATAACGAATCTATGGATATGCTACTTACCATATTAGTATATTTGTACTATGAGTTCGAGCTTAGATTACACGCGCTTTATATGTATGCGCGTGCTTGATATTGGTTGAATTCAATTCTTAATTCTATCTAGTTTTATATGTATGCGCGTGTTTGATATTGCTCGAATTCAATTCTATCTAGTTTTATATGTATGCGCGAGTTTGATATTGCTTGAATTCAGTTCTATCTACTTCTGTTTGTTTTCGTTTTCTTTCTTAACGTGTGCAGGGTTAATGAATATGTTGTGCGCAAATTCATTTTGGATTTTTGAGTGATGGTGATTATTACAAAATTGATTTCATTTTCACTTAACTTTGTAAGATAAGAGATTTGTGTAATTAACTAATTGGATGCTGACACATCATAATGTGTTTTTCCATTTAATTATGTCAGAAAAAAATTGTGAATTAAAATATTATGATGCTAAAATGCCTTGTTAATTATGATGCAATTTTTTGTTGTTGCAGTTACGGACTGGATATAAATATGGATAGAGTGGAAGATGTGCTGCTGCACCAGAAGATCCTCGCAAGGGCAAAGGATCCTGATGTGAGGCCTGTTTATCACGTCCGATTTCTGGAGGTACTCCACTATTCAGTGCATTTTGTAATTTAGATTTATGCTTAGCAAAATCTTCTTCTGGTGAAATCTTTTGTCACTTGCTAATTGACTGCCAACTATAGTTCTTTTTCTGTGTGTGTTTGAGACGGGCTTTACCTGCCTAATTTTTATTTTATTTTCTTCTTTTGGCTTTTCTAAAATTATAAATTTTGCTACATATGAAAAAGAAAAGGTGGTTTAATTAGACCAATTGCTCTATAAATTTGAAACAATGCATTGTACCAGCAATTTTACGAATTTCTCATGAATTGCTTCTTTGCTTGTCTTTTTCCCCTTTCTTCTTCATAAGCATCCTTTGTTGTTATTCTAGCTGAATGTTTGGACTAGAGTTGATGATACTGCTGACCAACAAATTTCAAATCTTGCTTCCACTTCAAAGCTGCATTGCGAGATAGATAACGAAGGGATTGTTCCTTCTCATAGCAGGTGATTACTATGGTTTTCAATTTTCCAAATGGTCAGTGTGTTTAATAAGAAAAATCACTTCTACTCACTGAGTGCAATTGATATGATGTAATTTGCTTTGGTCTGCCAATGGCTGTTGCCTTGTCTTTGTTTACGGACTTCAACTGGAAACAAGACTTGTGTGAATGACTTTGAAACTTTCTCTAAGCTTATGGACCTATATTTGGATCTTAGGAAGAATTTCAATTGCATGGAGAGTGGAAATCCTGCAGAAGATTTTAGCAAAAGGTATTTTCTCAGCAAATGATATATAGTGTTACTTATCTTTATTTATTTTTATAAATCTGCATAAAACATACTGCATTATTTAATTATCTATGTAAAAGAACTTGACAGTTGAAAGGTGTTGCAGGCCAGAGATGTCATTTATTCCAGTCCATGAAGTAATATTTTCAACCTTAGACAAGCCAAAGCTTCTTAGTCAGGTAACTTGGAATTCACATTATAATTCTGTATTTCTGAAATTTGTTCCAATAATAATAATTCTGTGCAGCTGATAAATCTTGTCTTACTGTGATTTCCACACCATTTATCACTCAAAATATGGTTTTTTTTTTTTTTTTTTGGTCTGTTCCTGTGTATGTTCAGTCTTTTCATTTCATTTAAAATGGGATGATCTGAAACGAGATATCACTTATAAAGTTGGAATAAGATGGCATATCACTTTTTGCCATATATTTGGTAATTGCATACTTTTGTTTAAACTAAAGATGATTTTATACAAAGTGTAGGTGAGATACATAATTTAAAGGATCAGTGCATTAAAATGTAGGTACTGTACATAAATTTGTATCATAGTGGTACTGTAAGTTGAAATATAACTACATAGGAGCAACTATTTGGTTTACCAAAGTGTGTTCCCAAGTTATTGTTGTGTGAGTTACATAATAATTGCACTAATTTACTATTAACTTAGGGTTTAATGGCCCATGGTTACATAGTTATTGAAAACAATCATAGTTACACCTTAAGAATATGCTTTATTCCAACAGCAAGGTATATATGTACCCTTCGGTCCATGATATGACCTACCAACCTGGTTTAATCACTTTCAGTGTAATTACTGATTTTAAACTTACATTAAATCTCGTTCTACATGTATTGGGTTTTCTGTATGTGTTAACAATGCTTAATTTCCTCTTGAAGGTTACCTTTAAATCTTTAACTTCTTTCTTTTTTCAATTGCATTGTTTCCAGTTTTCCACTAATTGCTTTTTCTTTCTGCACCCCCAATAATAAACATTATCTCTTTTTTTTTTTCCTAGCTTTCTGCTTTGCTCTCTGACATTGGACTTAACATCCGTGAGGCTCATGTTTTCTCCACGAATGATGGCTACTCATTATCTGTATTTGTGGTGGATGGATGGCATGTTGAGGTATGGAGTATTTTGTTTAGGATTACTCCAAAGGATAAAACTTATTAAGTTATTAAGTTTGTAAATATTGCATGGAGAACAATCAATTTTAATGATCCCATTTATAATTTGATTTCATGCAAATGATTATCTCATATGTAGATTTTTGTTTGTTCAAATTCATTTATGCACCTACTCCAATGAATGTGTTCCTTATGGGTTTAGTGGCAAAACTAGATTGTTTGAGTCACTAGGGTTACATGTCACCAGGATAGTGCACTGTTTTACACAAGTCAGCATAGTGATTATACTCTTGCATGAGAGGTATCTGTGTTGAGTACAAATCTTGCTGACTTTGCAACTGCGTACAGGATACAAAGGAATTGCTTGAAGCATTGGAAAAGGCTATTAATAGAAGGAAGGTAATCATTTTGCTTATACTCTTGAACAACTTTTCTGTTGTCATATAATATGGCTGGTTTAAATCCAAAAGATTTGATTCAAATATTTTGTGGCTTCAGTCAGGAATGGCTGCATAGAATCCTTGTATACCTTATTTAGTGGCTTAGATGGCTCATTGCATCATCAGATCATGATATTGGTTGCCTTTGATGTAGCACATAAGCACATTCTTTGTGACATTACTTTGTATACTTATGCAGGGTGTTTGATCCTTAGATAAGTTCCCTTCTCTTCGAGTATGCCGGGGCCCAGGTGTGCTTCACCTAAACCCTCAGAAGTTAGTTTTCTACATTGATAAAGCACCATGTTCCCTTCTTCCTCCGGCCCATCATTCCCAGCTAAATTGGCCGGAACTGCTGACTCTAGTTCTATCATCAGCCTTGCCTTTCTTCTTGGCTTGTAACAATCATTCCCTTAAACACCATAGCTAAGCAGAGGAACTATCAGTTTTTCCAATGTTAACCAGAAAGCCTGCCACCTAGGCACCCTGGCTATCTCTAACCAAGCCCCCTAGATTAGTTCATTTCCTAATTTTCATAGACTAGTTAATTGCCTTTACTTAGCTTTAGTTTCTTAGACTAGTTCTTTCCTTGTCTGATTAGGCTGGAACATCCATTTCTTTATGTGTATACATTAGCACTGGATATATATAGCATGCAAAAGTAAAATTTATTATTCCTCATGTTTAGCTATAATCTTGCCTGTGACTGGTAAAACCTGACCTTAGTTCCTTTGTAAAATTTTTACCCCAAGGAGGTCACACCTTGATGTTGCAGAAAAGTATTGATGCTGCAGAAGAATATCATATATATTTTTTGAGTATGTAGAGTCCTAATTATACATGTGGAGATTACAAAGTCCCATTCACTGTTTGTTTTCTAGTTCCCCCAATAAATAATATGCACTTCAAATGCATAATAAGGGTGTGTTTGGTTCATGTGTTTGAATGCCATTATATTAGGATCAATTGCCTTTATTTTTTGTTTTTGTATTTTTAAAACTTTTATTCCCATTACAGGGTCATACATAACCAAACATCAATATTGGTAATCATTCTAATTCCACCCTACTACCAAACATGCAAAATACTTTCACCAAAACTCATTACAATTACCAAGTATTTGATTCCCATTCCGATTCCATTCCTATGTGCGAACCAAACGCACCCTAATTTCTAGAGAACACACACACATGAAGACATACTTATCTAGTTATTGATTTTATTTTTTATTTTTAATTTATTTTCTGGTTCCAGTGTATCACAACATGCTTTTTCTTGAGCTTCATAGCCTTTGCATGTCACTTCTGTTCTTGTTTGTCTTGACTTCTGTGAACGTATGACATGAGCTGATGGCTATTGAGGGTACTATTTGGATAATGTAGGGCTCATTGTCTGTACCTTCCTGCTCTCAATCATCTGTTGAGAAAGCTATTTGTCCTAAAGCAAAATCTGGAGACTGGGAAATCGATAGAAGATTGCTGAAGATAGGGGAAAAGATAGCATCTGGATCTTGTGGTGATTTGTGAGTTATTAATTGTATCCCTATTGTGTTTTAAATCAACATTTTCTAACATTCTCATGGCATTACCTTTCTCATACTCATATTTTTCTGTTTGCCATTGAAAGGTATCATGGCATATATCATGGTCTTGATGTTGCAGTGAAGGTTCTTAGATCTGAGCATTTAAATGGGAATTTGGAGAATGAGTTTGCTCAAGAAGTTGCTATTTTAAGGTAAACAATTATAGCTGCTATGAGTTTGTGTACTTTTGATATCATCCCATCTTAGTAAAGCCATGGAAATATAAAAGTATGTCTTGGAGATCTCATCACTATTAGGGACTAGAATTCTTTACTACTCTTTCCTATCCCTTTCTGGCTAATTATATGTTGTCCACGTCGCAATGTGTGCAGACAGGTGCTACATAAAAATGTTGTCCGTTTCATTGGTGCCTGCTCAAAGTCACCTCACCTGTGCATTGTCACAGGTATGGAATTTTGCATATATTAGTCAAATACTTTGCTTCAAATATTTACCTATGTTAGCAGCTAATATGCATAATATTTATCTGGTAATTTTGGTGCCTTAAAAACAATTTTTTCTTCGATTTTTTTTTATTTTTCTTCTTTTGGTTGGCTTTGTTTTCTCAAATCTCTACATCTCAAAATACTCATCTAGTATTTGTTGAAAAACAAAGGTTGTGTTTGTCTATTGAGTTGTGTCTGGTTGAAAAACAAATTGAGTTGTGTCTATTGAGTTATGTTTCTCTATATATATGTATGATGTTTCTTCATTAGAAACATAGAATTATAGTAATATATTGTAATCTTTCAATATTATAAACATTTCTCATTCCTTGATTCTTCATCTTGCTTCCGCCTAACTGGCGGGTGGTTGTTATTCTCCACCCGCCAGGCCTTTGAATCTTTCAAATTCAACAGTATTGTTCATTTGCCTGTTCTAAAATTTTGTTGAAGTTTTTTATAGAATATAGTTTTCTTACCTGATTTTATAGCTTAAGCTATTTGTTTCATACTTTCATATTCTGAATACAAAATTTGTTCTGCAAAACTCTTTCTAAATCTTAGGTTCAACTATACTGAAAAAAAAAATTGCAGATGCTGAACTTATTTATGAGTTGTTACTTATGTTGTGTGTAGAGTACATGCCTGGTGGAAGCTTGTATGATTACTTGCATAGGAACCATATTGTTTTGAAGCTCTCACAACTATTGAGGTTCACAATTGATATCTGCAAAGGAATGGAGTACCTGCATCAAAATAATATAATTCATAGAGACCTCAAGACAGCAAATTTGCTTATGGATGCACAAAAGGTGTGTTGTATATTCTGCTTCAACTAAAAGTTTAAGTTGTTAGCGAGAATAAACATTTATTATTTTATATTTAATTTTCAACACATCCTCTCATGTGTTAGCCAAATATTTGTTTTTAATGGGCCAAATATGTCAGATATTTTTATTATAGGTAGTATGTGGGATTCATACTTAATACCTTTCTTTGCTTTTGGTACCATACTAATGTATGTATTTGCTAAGCTGGATTGATCTTTGTCAAGACTTCAGTGCATGATTTGCTCTATATATACACATGCCTTAAGTATTCTTTTTCATTGTTATTTCCCCTTTTAAGATTTAGTTTATTCATAATTGTTTGTTATGGGTGGATGTTGTGGGGTTATGCTTTTGTGTGAACCTGAATGATGAGATTGGTGATTCTTGATTGAATTGCTGAATTTGGCTATATGCAATTACATATTTACATACTCCATTTTAGGTTGCCATTCCCTGTGAATGGAGTTCTCCTGTATCTCATCTCTTTCAATAAAGTATGCTATGATGTCAGTGGGCTGTGTTAGTGTTTGTATGTTTCCTTATATCTATCATTTTTGTATTGATTAGCTTCATAATCTGTTACAAGGTTGTGAAAGTGGCAGATTTTGGTGTTGCTCGGTTCCTAAATAAGGGGGGTGTTATGACAGCTGAGACTGGAACATATAGATGGATGGCTCCTGAGGTCCGGATCAGAAATTATTTAATGCAAGGATAGGATACTCTTACCAATCATTTAACCCACTAAATAATAGCTTTACTACAAGAGATCTCTTCTTTTCATTGACTTATTCTACAAACTATTTCCCTTTCCATTAACTGAGAAATTTGGAACTGTATGACATAATAGAAATACATCTGTCATGCTCCTTTAATGTGATTCATTTGTTTATTTGAGTGTCTCCATTCCCTTATAGGTCATAAATCATCAGCCATATGATCAGAAAGCAGATGTCTTCAGCTTTGCAATTGTTCTTTGGGAGCTTGTAACAGCCAAGGTGTTTGCCATGCTCCCTTTGGTTATATTGCTGCCATTATTCTCGTGTAGAAATGGCAGAAAGAATATAAAATTGTCTTTCCCTCCAACTTATGCGAAGAAAAGGTAAAGCTTGTTTCATTGTCTTTGCTGAGTTTCAGGTTCCATATGACAGTATGACTCCTCTACAAGCTGCCCTTGGGGTGAGACAGGTTAGTAGCAACAAGCAAATTGAAAATTTTACGCCTAAGTGAGTTGTCAATGTAAATTATTTGGTATAAAAATTGGAATGAATTGCTAGGTATCATTTTACTATCTTGCAAAATTCAGTCCTTGCAGTTCAAATTTGTCTTGGAATGCAAGAAATAGTGCCACATTAGATGAAAGTTGTATAAATTTGAGAAGTGAGAAATAGAAGGATATTTCCATTATATTTAGGCAACTTCTTTAGTAGACATAATCTCCCCAGATACATGGTATTTTTAGCAATGGACAAGCTAAATTTAAATGATAATCCCTAGACTGTGATTATGCATTTATTAAATCCAAAGAGTATTAATAGGATTTTTTCTTCAACTGTTTGTGTGAAGTATAAATGAAAGTATGTAACATAAGAAAATGAACCAGCATCTTCCCAACCTTTCCAGAATTGACGTAATCTATCTTATGCATGCGTGCCAGGGTCTTCGACCAGAACTTCCTAATAATGCACACCCAAAGCTGCTTGAGATGATGCAGAGGTGTTGGGAAGCAGTTCCTGGCAACCGGCCATCGTTCTCTGAGATAAGAGCAGAACTTGAGGAACTTGTACATGAAGTTGATATAAAAGAGGTTAGAGGTGTATATATCATATATGCTTTACTTTTATCTTGTGTAGAGGAAATCAAAGTAAGCTCTTTAAATTCCCCATGATGTTTCATGTCACAGGATGACACAGAAGCACCAAATGGAAGCTGAATACACTCGATTGAGATTCCACTAACTTTATATTTTGACAGATTTGACCAGTGAAAGTTTGTTCTTTGAATGTGTGAAAGTATTTTTATTTTTTTTCTGAATTTTGAAAGGCCAAGGTGAAGGTGAATTCTAACATCACGAGCGAGAGAACAATCAATGAAGGCATTGCGAGGTGTTTTTGTTTTACTGTAGCACTGCAACTGCTTCTGTGTGTTGAAAACTGTACTGTTTGTAAATTGTAAATAAATATCTGTGTTAATTTAACTTTAAAATCCCCCATTTTTACCTGATATCGAAGTTTGGTCTGTACGGAGCTCTTTCCTCTGGCTAGATTTCTTCTCTTCACCAGTGCTCGTTGAAATTGTGTTGGTCGTCACTGAGAATGTCAGTATGTTATGGAGCAAATCTGCACATAAGTCTCACCTCACTGCATGCGTACAAGCACGATATGCAACTTTATCTGCAAGACTGATGTCAAAAGCTACTGCCGGTGATGTTAGTCTGTAATTCTCTCCCCCCGTGTAAAATTGTCACTTTTATTTTTTACTGGGATACTATTTGTGTGTGGGGATGGCAATTTCAATCTGCCCCTTGGATATCCACTCGGCATGGATCCCCTTTTTGTTTGTTTTTTTCTTTTTTGGTAGTGGGTGGTGGGTCTTAAAAAAGTAAATACGCGATGGGTCGGGTTGATTTCGAGTTCTATGAACAAAACCCACATAGAACCCAACCCTACCCACCATGTAGTTATTTATAAAAGTTTTTATAACTTCATGTAAATTTTTACTATTTTTATATCTAAACTACTATGATTATTTTTAAAAATTAACAATTTAGTTATTATATTTAAATATTTTTATTATTTTATGTTTTATATAACTAGTAAATTTTATTATTTTATTATGTGTAGGTAATTTAAATATTATTTTTTAAAAAATAATAATAAGATTATAAGTGGTAGGTACTCGTGGTGGGCACCCGCACCCGATAGGGGTGAAGATGGGATGGATTTTGAAAAAGTTCACCCGATACGAATTGTAGGTGGGGTGAGTGGAGAAAATATAAGGTGGATCGGGTGATGGATGTAGCCCTCCCAGATCCACACCCGACGCATTGTCATTCCTATTTGTGTGTGCATAATAGCAAAGAAGCAAATTGACCAATTATCAATAATTAGAGAACAAAGAGCTGGTTATATACTTATATTACCTGTTTGAATTTTTAATTCAAACTTATTAATCAAATTAGACGCATTGAAAGCCAAGTTGCAATATATGACAGACAGTAAAAGTAGATCAGAGAGGAATGGTAATCAATCATTTTTCCCGATTGGCCCCATTCTATTTATTCCCATTAAAACAGCTTCTAGAATTTGTATTAAAACAACTTTTTCCCGCCCTTAGCAGCCACGCGAGTACGCCACTGTCCAGCATTTATCTACTTGCCTACTTGGCTACTAAAACGTCCAAAAACTTCATTGACTTATCTCTACCATAGTACCATTGACTGAGGATTCGACAAATAATACTGCAACTCTGAATTCTTGTTTTCAAAATTATACTTATAGCCCACAATTGTCTTTCTCCATTTCACTTTAATCCATTTTGGCTTTTTGTAATTGTTCTTATTATTCACTCCCAATTTTTTGACAGCAATAGTTCAAAACAGCTTTACATGTCACATGCGTCCCATGCAAAAGTTACAACGTCGTAACGTACGCGTCAATTCCATCCCCACCATCTTTACACACTCATTTATTCCGTAATTCATTAAATTTAAATTTTAAATAACTCCTAAATTAAAGAGCGTATGTGGGTGTTGTTATTCACGATTGCAATTTGCAAAGCTATCATGGCGATTTTACTTTATGCCGGTTCCTAGACGTTTAAATATTTTAGCACATCTTTAACTTCAAAGGTCTCGGACCACAGTGCCACTATATATTGAGATTCTGTCTCTCCTGACTTCATTGTTATGCATTTACAGTAATAATATTTCGCCGTTTTGCTTTCAAAAAAAAAAAAAAAAAAAAAACTCCTAAATTAAAGTTACACAATAAATCTCAATTAAAATTAAAATTAAAATTTATCACTCTCAAAATTGAAAAAATATAAAAATATTCAGTTTATTTTAGTAGGCATCACTACTATCAAAGGCGGGTGTCTCCCACCAAAAAAAAAAAAAAAAAAAAAAAAACTATAAGACAATTAGACTCGGATCGCATTAAAATATATATACTTTTATTTAAAATAAAAATTATTAAACAAAAAATAAACATATAATTTTATATTTATAATAAATGAAATACTCCGTATCTTTTTAAATTATTACAACCCGTCCTTATTTGTGGACAGCGATAGATCATACGTTAAAAGCTTTGCAATTGTAAGGTCGTCCCATGCAAAATTAAAGTTACTGAGTAGTGCGTACGTATAGGTTGGTGGGTATATTATCTCCTACAATAATCATTAGACTACTTTCAAGATTCAACGACTATTGTCGGCTTGTCCGATGTCTCTATTTTTAGTTAATTTTTTAAAAAAAAAAATTACACTTTTCTTAACTGTGGGTCATATTCACTTTTTGTTCTTAAGTTATCATTGATATGTTACACTTTTTATTATTTTAGTAATAAAACATTAAGGAACGAAATTTACAATTTTAGTATAACACATGGACGAAAAGTAAAACTCCAATGATAATTTAGAAATGAAAAATGAGTATGACAAACACTTACTCTATAACTTATGGACGAATAGTGTAATTTTTCTTTAATTTAATTTACTATGAGATTTACTACGGATCGGAGTATATGTTTTCCCAATCTCTGTTTTTTTTTTTTTTTTTTTTTTTTTTTTTTTTTTTTTTTTTGATGTGATAAAAGATTTTATCTTCATCGAATGAATTTCAAAAAAAATGTCAACATTAAATTGTTAAGTGAGAGAATAAAAATAGGGAGTAGAATTTAAAAGTCAGTTTTTTTTTTTTTTTTTTTTTTTTTTTTTTTTTTTTAATTGCATGTAATTCTCTTTGAGTTGTATTTTATATGTCTAATAATTTTATCACCTATTTAACTTTTCTTAATCTTTAGTTTAAGATTAATATCTAGTTAAATTAGTTAAATAATAATTAACTTAATAACTGTAATGCTTTAAGTTTGACTATCATGTGTGTTATGGATTGAATTTTTTATTTAAACTGGTCACTTATGAGAATTTAATCTAATTTATGTTCATGTGATTCTTTATTAGGTAGGTTGGTTTCACCCAAACCCATAAGCAGTAGTTATGAGCTTTCCTGTAACTCAAATGATATAATTAAAAAAAAAAAAAGAAAAAAAAAAGGAAGAGATCAGAAAGATGATGCATGCATGAAGTCTAATTATTTTATTAATCTCTCTTCAGATTTGTTTAACAAGAGATTGAGAGAAATACAGAAAGCAAAACACAAACTGAACATACATATGACAGAAACATATATATATATATATATTATTACACCGAGCGTGCATGCAAGCACGTACTCATCACACTAGGTTTTCTTAATTGAAAGAGAGAGCTACTAGAGCTGCTTTAATATCTCTGGATTTTTTTTTTTCATTTATTTTATTTTTTTTAATCAATCTGTCTTCAACTTCAAAATGCTATGTATAGCCATGCCCTTCCTTTCTTCAGCTCAATATTCTTCAATCCTCTACCTGAAAAACGTTAATTAAAGATGTTATGGAATCCTTTATATCTTGGGTGCAATGACAAGTGAAACTGCAATTATTATTCGAGAGTGTACGTGTAATTTGAAGCTTACCGGGAAAGTATTGGAGCCCATTCTTAGTGGTGGTAGGGAGGAGGGGGAGGAGATGAGTAAACGTAGGGGTGGTGAGGTGGTGGAGAGGAAACTGGGGGCGGTGGAGACTTATATTTGTAAGGGTGGTGGGGTGGTGGAGAGTAGACTGGTGGCGGTGGGGATTTGTACTTGTAAGGGTGGTGTGGTGGTGGGGAGTACACTGGTGGTGGTGGAGATTTGTACTTGTATGGGTGGTGGGGAGGTGGGGAGTACACTGGGGGTGGTGGAGACTTGTATTTATAAGGGTGGTGTGGGGGAGAGTAAACTGGGGGTGGTGGAGACTTGTATTTGTAAGGGTGGTGGGGAGGTGGAGAGTACACCGGTGGTGGCGGCGACTTGTACTTGTAAGGGTGGACGGGTGGTGGTGGGGACTTGTATTTGTAAGGGTGGTGTGGTGGAGAGTAGACCGGTGGTGGTGGAGAGTAGACTGGTGGTGGTGGAGACTTGTACTTGTAAGGGTGGTGGGGAGGAGAGTACACTGGAGATGGTGGAGATTTATACTTGTAAGGGTGGTGGGGAGGTGGAGAGTAAACCGGTGGTGGTGGAGACTTGTACTTGTAAGGGTGGTGGGGAGGTGGAGAGTAAACCGGTGGTGGTGGAGACTTGTACTTGTAAGGGTGGTGGGGAGGAGAGTACACCGGAGGTGGTGGAGACTTATACTTGTAAGGGTGGTGTGGAGGAGAGTACACCGGCGGTGGTGGCGATTTGTACTTGTAAGGGTGGTGGGGAGGAGAATACACCGGAGGTGGTGGAGACTTATACTTGTAAGGGTGGTGTGGAGGAGAGTACACTGGCGGGGGTGGCGATTTGTACTTGTAAGGGTGGTGGGGAGGGGAATACACCGGAGGTGGTGGAGACTTGTACTTGTAAGGGTGGTGTGGAGGAGAGTACACCGGCGGCGGCGGCGATTTGTACTTGTAAGGGTGGTGGGGAGGTGGAGAGTACACCGGAGGTGGTGGCGACTTATACTTGTAAGGGTGGTGTGGAGGAGGAGAATACACCGGGGGTGGTGGAGACTTGTACTTGTAAGGGTGGTGGGGAGGAGAGTAAACCGGAGTTGGTGGTGGATTATAGTGCCTAATAGGCGGCGGCGGAGATGAGTACTTGTACCCATTAGCGGTGGCCTCCGTCGCCAAACCAAGAGACACTAACACCACAAGAGCGGCGGCGAGGGAGGCCATTTTAGGCCCCTTCGATTCTCTCCCAATCATTGATCCCTAAAGAAAGAAAGAAAGAGGGTATTGCTTATGCTCTTAATCCCCCCAAACATCCCTTTTTATAGCTCCGAATTTACCCACATCAAAGTAACTAAACATTAAACAATGCAAGGTAAAACGTTAAAATATGCAGTGATTGAGTTGTTTCGTCGTACATGTT
This sequence comes from Ipomoea nil, assembly GCF_001879475.1. Classification (NCBI taxonomy): domain Eukaryota; kingdom Viridiplantae; phylum Streptophyta; class Magnoliopsida; order Solanales; family Convolvulaceae; genus Ipomoea; species Ipomoea nil. The sequence continues at coordinate 895,972 of NW_017618587.1, read as the reverse complement.
TGGCTCATCTTTTGACTAGGTAGTAGGTGGGATTATTGAAGAAGATGACTGCACGTTTTCTGCTAGCTAAGCTACACAAGTATTTTTTATTGACCTCTGTCATCCAATAATTAAAATAAAATTTATTGCACTTGCTTCGAAAATCGAAATGAGTGTACATGCAATTGGGTGAAATATAATTCTTGTACTTGATGATATCATCACTACTGGAAATTATGAAATTTCGGACCACATCTTAAATCAAGTTGAAAGCAAAAAGTGGTCGGAAATAGCAACAAAGGTTTTTTCGGATATCAAAAGTGGTCGAAACAAGGCTTTCGACTTGATTTAAGATCATTTTCAGGTGGTCGGAAATTCCATAATTTCCAGTAGTGCATAAATCTGAATTTTATCAATACTCTCCTAGTCAAATCTGTCCTACAACGTAACATTTTCTTATTACAATTTTCAACGTACAAATAGATAATAAATATGAAAATTATGATATTTATAACATTAGTAGAACATATTATTTGTGGCATGCAAGTAGTAACTTAACATTTTCTATTTCCATACTATTTGATATTAGGTAAGCCAATACAAGCAAGATGTTGATTAGTGTATCATTAGTCTATAAAGGATGGGAGATGGAGCCTATGAAAAAGATTGAATTGCTAGATTAAGTATATAAGTAGAGAGGATAAATATTAAGATTATTATGTACTTAACCCACATCAAGCTAGGATACAAGGATTTCACTTTGACATTATAAGCAAGAAAGCATCTTGGGTAGTGTTTGGAAGGGTGTTGGATGTTAAACTGTTAATAGAAAAACTTTACCTATTGACTTTGATTTCTTAACTAATCTTCACAAGTCTTGTTATATATGTTCCAAACTTTAGATGACAATTTTGCATTTGACCTTGTTGTGAGCACTAATATACAATTATTTGGTATATATTGGTCAATTAAGACAAATTAATCTCATAATTTATTTCGATCCCCCACTAGTCTCTAAGGTAGGAGCGGTGAAAATTCTTTAAATTTGTTGTTTATTGATTTTCTTAGTTTTGTATTGCGCTTCCTTTTGAAGGGAATCAAGCTAGACTTGGCTGCAATTTTAACCTAGAGAGAGTGTATTTTAGTTGAGTTCAAACTCCTTTCCTCAATAAATAAAGAGTTTTAAAATATGGTGATAAGCAGAGCGAACTGTTAACGCATGTACTAGTTAATATAAGTGTAAAATTAAAGATTCATCGATTGTTATATCTATGTGTCATGTTAAATAAATCTAAGTTTCACTTTTCAAACAATAATAATAGAAGGATACATAGGTTCAAAAGGAAAAAGATCCAAGATGAAAGTATCAACTTGTGATTTACCTATGTAGTAGCTCTAAGGCCCGGAATTTTGTGGATTTAAGATTAGTCCGGTGAAATTGGGATCACATAAGTAGTAGTAGTATCTATCCAAAAAAAAAAATTCCTATGTGATTTTTGAGTTTTCATGTCACAATGTCAAAAAAAAAAAAAAAAAAAAAAGGTAATGAGCATATTATCCAAATAAATAATTGTTTTCGCGTTGCCATGCATCACATACATGTGGGGGACTGCATTATTTACTTTTTAATTTTCCAACACAATTATTATTTTAAACAAATCCATTTATATATATATATATATATATATATATATATGAATTTGATATAATTAATACTGAGTATTAATTTGTTTATAAATGATGCAATGATAAAAATGTGTGTGAAAGCTGTGAAAGGCATCCAGCTGGATCCACAAACACAGCTCAAAGTTGAAATACATACGATAAGTAAAATATCTGATACGGAGTATTTAATATCTAATTCTTAAATTTTTTTTTCGGATTCATGGAAAAAAAAAATACAATACTCAATTGACATTTTAGATAGGTACAATAAATCGAAACCATCAGAGACAAGAAAAAAAAAAATGAAAACATTAAAGAAAAGGAGAGAGAAAATAGAAAATTTGAAGATTTCAATCTTAATTCGAGGCATGCACATTGAACTAATTCAAGAATATTTTTTGAGTACTATTGACACAATTAAAGTATTGTATTTGTTCATCAACACATTAAAATATATACTTGACCAAGAAACCATTATTATTATTATTATTATTATTATTATTATTATTATTATTAAATAACAAAGTGGGGAGTAGGTAATAGAAGGAGTACAATATAGACTAGATCAAGTTAATGTTTGAATCCAGATTCGAGCGCAGAGAGAGAAAATAAAATTCAGTTCTAGTCTAATCAATTTTTATCCGAACTGAATATAAGTATTAAATAAATTAATAAGTTTATCTATAAATCTTTTTGGGTTCAAAATAGCTTATAAAAATATATATGATATACTAAAAATTAATAATTACATGCAGTGTAGTTTATTTGCTAAAAATAAATCGAACTTCAAAATCATGTATGACAGCCTCGACCAAGAAAATATTGATAAGTATCAAACTTGCAAATATATATATATATATATATATATATATATATATATATATATATATATATATATATGATACCTAACTTTATCTTTAATGTGCTATAAAAATTACTCAAGAAAAATTTAAAAAAATAAAATAAAATAAAACTAATTTATATAGGTACACATCAAGAGTTAAGTACTTAAGTTGTTAAGTAACCAAACATAATTTTTAAGGTACTAAATAGAATATTTAATTGATGCCTATACAACTAGATTTTGAACAAGAAGTACGAAAGTTTCACCTAAAGGTTAAATCATTGAAAATAATTTCTACCTAATTAATTAGGGACCATTCTTCAAGTACATTCTAAATCTACCCATCTATCTAATCATTTTAATTTTATGAGAAATGAAAGACCGGAACTACAAAGTCCAATTTTATATTATGAAAAGCTTAATAAATTAATTAAATCATTGTCATTTTCAAAAAAAAAAAAAATTAAATCATTGTCATTCTAATAAAGAAAATTATTATTGTTTCTATATAAAAATTACTGGTTGATGCGGCATTAATATTGTAATGCTTGATAGAAAAAAATTATTTTTATTAGCTGATTGAATTGTAAATTATGGTGAACTTAAATTTTTATTGATGAAAATAACTCTATTTTTTTGTAAAGAATTTTTTTTTTTTTTTTTGAAGGAATGTCGTGATCATTGTACACTGCATAAGGTGGTGGGCAGACAAGAAAAACACAATTATATGGTAATTAAGATTTGGTTTCATTAATAAATTGATACGAAAGTCACATCGATCGGATGGAGGGTATATTTATGTTACAAGCTCGATCAAGGCGCCGAGTCAATAGCTTCTATTCCGTGACAGCTTTCTCATATCTAATCCCACTATGTTTTTGTAACCATTATGAAAATATTTTAATAAAAAATATTATACGGATTAAATTAAATTTAATCTATATAAATAATATTCTATGATTTCATGTAATGAAATTTTATTTTTTCATTTTATGAAGTAAGATTTAGATATTAAATTTCTCGATTTGAAAACTCCAAGCTATTATTTATTTATTTATTTTGCATAATTAACTTTGAAAAAGAACAAACATTCTAGACCCAACAAAATTGTACGCATGTTGTGAAATAATACTCCGTAACTTAATATATTATCTAGTGCGAACAAGGTTGCAAAATGCACTAGGCACTATCTAATCGAACGGTTGTGGGACTTAGGTGGCAACATGGCCGAGTTAGGTACCGACAGAGCCGAGCTGGCCGAGTCGGGCACCTAGTTGGCCGACTAGTTTGCAACCAATACTTAAGAATGTACACTCGATAAAATTCGTTCTTATATATGTAACAGTCCATAAGTTACACAAGAGAGTAAATCATACTAGGAAGATCATGCTTAGCTTCATGAACTCGATTGAGAGTACATTAGCATGAATCAAACTCATAACTTTCAAATAAAAAAATTATACTCCAATCATTCAACCATCCATTTTGGTTCGTTAAGACCCTATTATGTCACTTGTGTATGATGTGATGTTCCTAATGTAAAAACAAGCAAAAAAAAAAAAAAAAAAAAGTCATCAAATTAATCAGTAAAAGTCATCAAATCTGTGCTGATTTGTTTAAGTGTTTATTTATTACACGAAACATCATTAGGTAAATCGAATGAACTTTGAATCTTAGGTAACATTGGTTAGGTAAGCTTGATCAAACGTACGTACGTTTAGAATAACTTAATCACCGACACTGTGATTTTACCGTTTTAGACTTCTTATTGGATTATCATATAGCATAGTAATAATTGATTGAATATAGTGGATTAATTAGTAATTATGTAAGATATTGTGACACGAAATCTATGGGAGGTAGCTCATAGTTTTCTTTTTTTGCTTTTGATGTAGACAAAATATGATTTGTATATCATATTATTATGAAATGGTTTTCATTGTGAGGTAGGTATAGTAGTCAACTTAATTATTGAGTCGTGGATAATTGATATCGGTCTTTGGTTGAACCGGCTGTGAATATGATAAGACTATAAATAGATTGAGTTGGAGTATGATTCGTTGGTGGCAATTAAGAAAGTCATTAGCATATCGTCTAAACTATACGGGAGTTGGCTAGGAAATCGAGATCGAAGTTGCATTGCACAACGCATTATGTCCATAAGAAAGTTAATTTCTATGCTGATTGAATGACTGACTACTTAAGTTGAGTTGGAATATTGCCTTTAAAAATTATAAGCGTTTGAAAACCCTCGAATGGTTTACAACGATTATTGGCTACAGATATAAGTGTGACTTGACCACAATTTATATAATTCGTTGTTTTCTCTTTCCATGGTATAAAAAATATACTCTATCTGTCTCATTTTACTTGTCATGTTTACTATTTATTGGTCAAATCACCTATTTATTCTTTGTTTATTTTCTTTAATATTTTTAATTTGATTTTTAATATTTTATAGTACATAATTTTAATTTGGTTTCTAAATATATAAACTTTATATACAAAGCTTAATATTATGAAATTTTTTAAATTAAAAATAACTCTAATTATATCTCATTAATCAAATCAGACACATAAAATTGGACGAAATGTGTATTTACAATGATTGAACCGATTGCTTATTTTGGATAAAGTAATTGTTCACACATTGGTTCTTAGTTTTTTACAATTTCAATGAGGGTTCACATAGTCATCTTTAGTCGCCATCTAAAGTCATAAGTTCATACACGTTTGGACCATCACGTACATGTTTACATCCAATGTGGGGCTATGTTAAACGTGACCGAGAATTTGAAGTCAATTTTGATTCAAAATTTTAAAATTTATTAAAAAAAATAATTTCGAAACAATGAAATATATGATTATAATTAAATTATAGAGAAAATGGTTAAATAGGTCCTCAAATTTTAACTGAAAAGTCAATTAGCCCCATCAACTTTTTAAAGGTGTAATTACACTCATCAACAATTCATTTTGATGCAATGAAACCCAAAAACTAATAAATGACCTGCTATCACAAGTTATTAGGGATCCGACCACCCTCCGACAGAAATTTCAGGCAAAAAAGTGACCGACGACCAGAAGGAGAAGGCGATCCAGTGGTCGCCTTCTCCTTCTCTGGCGACCAGTCACTTTTTTACTTAAAATTCTCGTCAGAGGGTGATCGAATTCCTAATGACTTATGATAGCATGTCATTTACTGATTTTTGAGTTTCATTGCATCAAAATGAATTGTTAATAAGTGTAATTGCACCTTTAAAAAGTTAAGAGAACTAATTGACTTTTCAACTAAAGTTCGAAGGCATATTTAACTCTTTTCCTTAAATTAAATTACAATTTAGAGCCTAGAGTTTGATTGAGTGACGGTAGTTAAATGGTTGCTTGGTACTTGGAGTACTACATACCACACGGTTATTTGTGTAATCTGGTTAAGACGTGTAAAGACCATGAATAGATGATTGTCGGTCAATTATGAACAGACTAAGGTAGTTTACTTTATTGTAGTCTTTTGACGATAAAAGTAATAAGTCAAAATTTATCTAGTACACATTCTTAAATAGTGGTTACAAATTTTTATCGTCACTCCATTTTAATGGAAGATTCATGTTCCAAGGTTCTAGTTATGGAGTTGTTGTTAGTGTTACTTGAGTTTTTCCCTCATCTATTCCCAATAAATTAAATAAATAAATATATGGTCCCCATATATGTAAATACAAGTCAATTGTAAAATTGTAATCTCTTCATATGTGTCCTTTCTTCCTAATACAAAATGAAACAATCAAACAAAAATGTAAGTTTTTATTTTTAAAAATTTTCAACCATATATTTTTATATTTATTTATATGTATAGATAGATGTATCGTTTTCTTGACTTTGATACTCTATTACAAAAAATGCAAAATACGACAAAAGTTTTGGAAATAAAGCATAAATAATTTTCCTGACTTACCTGCGAAGAAACTGCAACATTTCTTGTAATATAATAATATGTTTTGTAGCAAATGACAACAACGTAACTAATTTTTATTTAATATATTTAATTAAATATATAACTTTAAAAAATAAGAAGAACCAAATGGCCCTCATATTAAGTATACCACTTTGACAAAATATGTCATTAGGTTTATCACTTTGAAAATATATATATATATATATATATATATATATATATATATATATATATATATATATATATATATATATATATATATATATATATATATAGTCATAGGCTATGAACGTTATTAGACAACTTGTAAGAAGAATGATAGAAATTTTAGAAATAGAAATATCATGTAATTAAGATTATGTATCGTATAATTATAAAATAATTAGATTAGTTTGCTTACACTTTAATTAAGAGATAAAATGAACAGATACTACATTGTAACAGAGTCAATAGTACAAAAGATAAAATTTGAAATTGTCCATATTTTCAAAATTTTTTATTTTTTTTGAGGGGAAATGAAGGAAACTTGTACTCATTGTCAAAAGATTTGCATTGGATAAACCTCGACTTATAATATTTGCTGGCAAATGACCACGAAAAGATAAATCAGTCTAGATTGTTCATAGTTGATCGATTCAAACCAAGATAATCAATACATTACTCTCATAAAGAATTGAACATGAAATCTTGTATATCTTTTTTCTTTCTTTGTATAAAAAGTCAAAATGAAATCACTTTTTTAAATAATAGTACTCCGTATTTAATAATGATATTATGATATATAATGTCTCTCATCTAGCGATAAACACGGAATATAAATTGGAATTATGGCGTTTGGTGTCAGAGGACAGAGGATGTACAAATCGACAGATCTTTCTCAATTATCTTTTTTTTTTTTTTTTTTTTTTTTTTTTTTTTTTTTTTGAGAACATCTTTCTCAATATCTCAAACAATAGTCAATGTAGGATTACAATTAATATAAAATTATGAAAATGCGTTTTTAATTTTTTATAGATATATAGTTTTATTTTACGTTAGGTATTTGCGTTGAAGATGAGATGCCAAATATATGAAAAATATTGAAATATGTCAATAATTCATAAATCATGTGGGGTTAGTAGATCAATCACATTTAATCCATTCTTTAGTGATTAGATCTCTCCACCAACGCGTAAACTATTCCTCAGGAAAACTGGTTCGCTAATGGGTTAATATGATAATGAAGCGAATACGATAAGATTAAACACGAACACGAACGTAATTTTATCCATTCACTAATCTACACTCTAAGTTGCAAAATCAATTGTATTACAAAAAAAAAAAAAAAAAAAAAAAAGGTTCTACACATTTACTCCAAAAAAATCTTAAAAGTTAAGAGTTTTGAGTATTTAACCGTTAAAATTAATATTTTTGACATATCAATGATTAATTTCTGGTACAACGCTAATACTTCAGGGACTTAATACAACGACACATATAATTGAGAAGTTAAATCAATTATTTGCTTGATTAATGGAAAAACCCGCGCAACCCCTAATTAATAGAATATGCGCTCTGAGTGAAAGCAGCCTTGTGACCATAGCCGATAAAAGACTATAAAAAAGTAAACTAGCCTATGTCACCCATAGATCAAAACTTATCGATTCAAATCAAAAAAATTAGTAAACGAGTCCCATATAAAGTTAATCTTAAAACCTGTAGTTATCAAACCAGTTTCACAAACGTTGCACATTTTTTTCTAAAGTAAATCGATCAATGTCATATATACAAACAAATTAAAGGTGGAATACACCGAAATAATGTCCAATGGGAAGAATGGAAGATCCTTTAGCCCTTCTTAAAATTCTCTGTGTTATAAATGTGAGCTATGGTCTAATATAACGTAATAACGTCAAATATTGAGGTCGTCAAAAGGTTAATTAGGTGGTGTTTGGTAGGTTGGAGTTTTTGTAAAAATAATATATAAATGAAATTGGAAAGTAACGGATTTGGAAATTATATGCATGGTCAAATTAGAGTAGGTTATTCCTAGCATGCATACGTGGATAATTTTGTTCCTTTTGTAAGGGAAAAAACATTTTTATGAAACTAATGAAATTGGTAAAACGTTGTCACTATAATGATTGTGGAAAAATTTTACGATGATAGCTCACCATACCATACAATTCTAGATGGAAATGATAGTCCCACGTAAATTTTACGGTTTATTTAAATATGTTAATACGATTATGATATGAAAATAATAAATTTAAATATGGATATGACCTGCTAAGATTAGTGAGTTAGAGTGTTAACGTAATGCTGTTCAATTAATTTATATTAAAGATATGAGATGATGAGTTATTGTAAATTATATATACTCCGTATCATTTATATCATCTTCCTCCTCCTCTTCCTTTTCTTCTTCTTCTTTGGATGGCATATTGTTTATCTCTATTAGTTATTTGAGTGTAATTATATATTATATTGTATATATCTCGTGTTGATTGAAAAAATCAATAATTTACTAGTTGATTGACTTAGATGAATTATATTAATAAAATATAATAAAAATAATAAAGAAACTTTGTATTAAGAATCTTGAACATGAAATGATCTGATTCTAGATTATGTGGACAACTTTTTTTTTTTTTTATTTTTTATGTCGACGAAGATACGAAGTTATTAATTATTTGAAAGTATGCATTAGATAAATTTCACTATTATATAATAGGTTATAAATCATATAGAAGAAGTAAAATACAATAAAAACATTATGTAAGATATATTCGATTAAAGTTGGATGAAATGAAATGATTCTATATTATGTGGACAACTTTGTTCCTTGGGAAAATCGAGGGGGTAAAACCTAAAAAGCATGGTATGATTGTATGAATTGAAAATTTGAGAATTTTGTCTGACTAATAAATTTGTCATCATATCAACTACGATAAAAACGTTGGATGTAAAGACACCATACCATCGATTGAAATTTAATTTAAGATTAGTTTGAAAATTTATAAAATATTTTCTGAAAAATGATTTTCAGATATGGAAAATCATTTTTTTTTCTGGAAAAGTTAAGAAATTGCATTTTTTTTTTTTTTTGTATATATAGTTCATTTTTTTTAAAAAATAGGAATATTATTTGTTATAACAACAATAACAACAACAACAACAACAACAACAACAATAATAATAATAATAATAATAATAATAATAATAATACGTGGTGATAGTGGTGGTGGTTATTGTGTTGGTGGCAGTAGTGGTGGTATGGTGGTGTTGGTGGCAGTGGTGTGGTAATGGTGGTGGTGGTGGTGGTAGTAGTAGTAGTGGTGGCTTAGTGGTGGTGTTGGAAGTGGTTGTGGTGGTGTCCTTCTACTAGTCAGTCATTCCACGCGTCTACTGTGAAGTGGCTAAGGTTTATGGGATGGCCGAAGAGACACTTCACGTACCTGCTTCCCACTACTCATCTAAACATGGTAAATGTCTTGATATCGCCAGTCGAAAAAGCCATTATTATATACTAAACACAATTAGAAACAAACGTTAAGGGTTTTGCATTTGGAAAGAACCAAGTGGCAAATTGGCAATAACGACCAAATGACCAATGCAATGAGAACATAAGTCATTGGAGTGTCCAGATTCATTATCGTTAACATAAAATGACAACATTTTGCATTTATTACTGTTTTGAATCTTGTTCCTAAGCTACTACATATATGCATGTGTGTGTGAGCTTGTCAAGTGTCAACATTATTTTGTACGGACCGCATTATCTCCATCGTCCAGTCGTCCATCTCTTGTAGATTAGTCTACGATTTTGACCTTTAATATTTTATTTTTCATTTCATTTTCTTCACTATATATGTATATTTTTATTAGTATAATATTTTAAAAATTAAAAAAATAGAATATTTTAATTAATTATCAACAAAGTTGAAAAAGAATGGAAAAAAATGATGTGTATATGCATGCTCTTTTGTAAGAAAAAGAAAAAAAGAAAAAAGTAAGAGAGCATCTTATCATTATTATACCTAGAAAAGGTCTGCGCATCTCTATTCACATGCCGCCATGCCGGACCAAGTAGATCTATGGTCTAATTCCCAATTCAAGACACTGCAAATTAAAGCCAATCTCTTAACATTCTGGGAGCTCACACTTATTAAAAAAAAAAAAAAAAAAAATCTGTTAACAAGTCATTTTTCAAATTCTACTCGTCAAAATCCTATTTACCAACAGAAAAATATTATATGTACTTTCAATTTTTATTTTCACATTTAAAATTTTGATATAAACACTTTTATAAGGGTCCACATGAAAGAAATAACCTATTAGTGTCAGTCACATCAAGAAGAAAATTTAAAAAATAAAATTTGGAAGTACATGTAGTAAAACTCTTACCAACATAGTAATAACCCATAATAAATACTGAGTTGTTCATAGCTTTGTCTCAATCGTTATATCGTGCACCAAAACGCACACTGCATTGTACGCCCTAGTCCAAAATGACGACGTTTTTATAAGTTGGTGGGGAGTTGACGCCGGACGCCGTTCCGTCCGTTCAATCCCGTTACAATTTTTCTTTTTTAACACTTGAGTTTATGTGTATTATATTAAGAGTTTATGTGTATTATGTTACGGGTTTATGTGTATTCTACTATACAGTTTTGTACATATAAAAAAGATAGTTTTTTTTTTTTTAGAAGTTAACGGTAGAAACAAAAAACGATGTCATTTTAACTAGGACGCCTGATGCACGATATAATTTGCCGCTTTGTCCTAGCCGGGAAAAATCGGGAACATGTATGGGCTTAGAAGTCCAAAAACGGGAACGGGCCTGAGGGATTGAGAACATAAAGGAGGCACAATTCATTAGGCAGACTATTTGGGATTTTAAGCATTGGGCTTGGGCTAAAATTTATGTTCATCCAAATGATTCGGGCCAGGTTGGGTCCAACCGATAATACTTGACTTCTACAACTCTCGAATATTTTGAAAATTAAGATTTAGATATCATAAAGCAAACAATATATTATAGGAATAAGGTTCAAATTTGCCACTGAACGTAACCTGAAAATGTAATTAGGCCATTGAACGAAAAAAAAAAGTGCAATTAAGTCACTGAACACTCCAAAAATGTGCAATTTCACCTGATAGCAGGTTACCCTCAATTTTAGCAGGTTATCTGCTTACGTGGCAGCTGAGTTGGCATTTTTAATACATTTTAAATCATTTTTAATAAATTTTAATAATAAATTTTTATTTAAAAAAATTTTAAAAAAATAAAAACGACTTTATTTTATTTTTTATTTAATTTTTTTCAATTTTTTATAAACTCAGCTGCCACGTAAGCAGGTAACCTGCTAAAATTGATGGTAACCTGCTATCCGGTGAAATTGCATACGTTTGGAGAGTTCAGTGACCTAATTGCACGTTTTTGGAGTGTCCAGTGACCTAATTGCACTTTTTGTTCGTTCAGTGGCCTAATTGCATTTTCAGGTTACGTTCAGTGGCCAATTTGAACCTTATTCATATATTATATTTTGAATCAAAAGAAATATAAGGTTAATTAGTTAAATTTTATACAACCCTTAATTCATTCCCAATACTTTTTCTTTGATTTACCAACAAGCTTGCGACCACTATTCGAATGTGCGCTATGGGTGAAACTTACTTTATAACTTTAGCTGGCAAAGGACCATAAAACAATAAAACTGTTTAGATTACTCATAATTGACTGCATCAAACTGAAAAGGTTTATGATAATTCTCACGAGAAATCGGACTTGAATCTTTGTCCCAACTCTTTTTGTAATTATATATGGTCTAACTAAAAGTTAACTTGTTAAAATTTTACGGAGCCTTGTAAATAGAGATGGGAGATGATCCCTCAACCATATTCATAGCCCAATGTTTGTGTCGACTGGTCCAATTCATGTGAACTCCTTTCATCTTGGCCTCAATTCTTTGGAGATTCCACTATACGGTATCTAAGTCTTTCTTAAATGTAAATTGTTTTAGTATGACATTTATCATCTTCTTCCAAAAGATTGAATCTCCAATTTCAAGAGTCCATCACACCCCAGCCCGACAGAGTATTTAGAAGGATGTAAATCACAGTGATTCAATAGTTCAGTAAACAAGATCAAATGACGATGCACACAAGGAATCTGTTCACTTTGGATTAAAAATGTTACAACCAAATTGTAAAACATTTTCAATGGGGGAGAGAAAGTTTGGCTGGTTAACAATCCATGTCATGCATATATATTGTATTTATTAGGCAAAGAAGATGCCAAAAGACTTTGGGAATGAAGTTTGAGACCCACCAAAGTCAATACTTAATGTGTGAAAATATCTTGTGGTTTGTCACCACTCAGCCACCATATCTTGGTGGTTCGATCTCCATAGCCACCGTGCCTTGGTGGTTAGCCGTAATTGTTGGAGAGGTTCCATCACATGATACCGTGGGTCATAATTCAATTCACACCAACAAATAAGACCCGGCCCGGCCCGGTTGTACAATTGTTTGTTTTTCAAACTCCAACCCACTTGCACTTGTATAATAGTAGAGGGCCGGGCATGCATGCATGTCTTGTCACACAAGAATATCTAAGAATCAAACATGAAATTTTGTGATTATCAAACCAGCAACTCAACCAATTTAGCTGGGATTATTACCCCTAATTATGAACTAACATAATTGATACGTGAAGAGGAAGAGAGATGATGAGTAGCTCCGATCCTGCATTAGTAGATTATGAACTTGACTAATTTTATTGAAGTAAACAATTAACTTTAGGAGAGAAGATAGCAGGTAGTTAGCAGCATGTTGTAACAACCAGTCTAACAGTGCTATTCAGGATGAACTAAGGAAACACAAACAATTGTATATGGACCAACGCAATTCAAGCTAATACATCTTGTCACATACTCAATCATTGTATGATGAGAATTATGAAGCTAGGCATGTTATGATTGGCAATGATGACAATGACCATATACACCCAAAAACCCTGCAGGCCAATATCGAACTCACCCTAACCTAGTTGGCAATGGCCAAGAAGGAAGGGCAGCCTCACTATGCATGCATGTTAATTGGGTATAGTAGTGAAGAAGTAAGATTGAAGATCACATGCATTCAATCTATACTCAGTAAAATGATCATTTTTTGTGTCAAGAACAATGAAGACATTGCATGGCCACCCTAGGGGTCCACTTTTGGGTGTGTTATGTTACTACGTAAAATATGTATTCTTCAATTCGTTGGTTGATATGATATATGCAAACTTGATTATATATAGTTGGTGGTCCTATCCTAGAATGTTAGGGATGATGTTACTAGAATACAAAAAGGAAGCCTAGCTAGCTAGGGTATAGTAGCTAGGAATGGAAGACCAATTCAAAAACGTTGTTTAATTTAATTTATTGAAGCTAGCTTGCTATGGTGATATTAATGATTACAACCAATTAAAACAACCCAAAAGGAGAAATTTTTGGAAAGTGGTCTTAGTACAGTGCACCGGCCATGTGTTGGAGAACTCAAGCAAATATTGTTCCAACATTTTGTATTTCTATTACTACTTCTTTATCTTATATACAACTTAAATAACCATCTAAAAAGTCAAATTCAACAATCGTCTGAAAATTTAAATTCAATATTTTAATTTTCTACGTATATTTGAAATGTGATACCAATAGTTATGCAAGTGTAAGAAAATAAATTTATATTTTCACTATATGTTATAGTTTTATACCGTCTTATTGTTAAAAATGATAATTTGAAATGTCGAGTTTAATATCTTATCACATGCTATTTTATTAAAAATAATATTAAACAAAAAAGCTAAACGCTTTTAAAATAAAACAATAGATAGGCAAGGTGCTCTTTTTAAAAAGGTTTAGATGTCTTTTTTCAATAAATTTCAGTACAACCAAATAAGCACTAATTACATACCCAAAAAAAAAAAAAAAAAAAACTAATTAATTAAATATATAATTAATACTCAATGGTTTACAGCTTTTAGCTTATCTATTATTCTATAAATAGTCATTATAGTGTTGATAATTGCGGAATGGCCCTCATAATGCAATCAACCACTACCCAAAGGTAATAGCTTATAGCTAGGTAGTGTCCAATCAAAGAATTGTGAACTTAGGGCCCCTCCATGCATAGTGTGGAAAAAAAAAAAAAAAAAAAAAAACTGATATCTTAACTTCAAACCAAGCCACATTATGAACCCTATGAATTAGTACTTAAGATTCATAAGAAGATAAATCACGACAATCAATTTCAATACTCAACACCAAATTATACATTTCTCCTTCATGCATAGTCCATACCTTCAAATGAAGAAACACTACTTATACTCATAAAAAATATTCTATTCACACGTTTTGCATTAATGAAATGAAATGAAAATTAAAAAAAAAATACTATTAAAACTAATAAATTTCCTGTACAACATGCTCGAGGTTTGCAGCTAGCTGATATACTCTCAGTTTAAAGATATATCGTATTTTATTGAAGGTTAAATAAAATATTTCTTGACCTAAGAAAATATTTTCTTTACGTCTTTAATTATATATTGTTTTGTTTTGAATTTTATCTTATTTTTGATTTTTTTTTAAATAATCAACACCTATAAAAAAAAAAAAAAAAAAAAAAAAAAGGAGTGTATATATATAGTAAAATTGGTTGCAAAAATAGGAGTATATATATAGTAAAATTGGTTGCAAGAATTGGTTTTCTTGTCCCAGAAGCTACCTTGGGAAACCTCTAGCTAGTTTCATCTCTAGCTTCTTTTCAACTCCATGTCTTGCGGTCTCCTGTTCCTCATAATTTTGTCTGGAGAAATTTTTCTTTATTTTATTATTATTATTGTAGAATAAATAATGTAATCAAAAGGGTATTTCCCACTTTACCTTACTTTCTCCCTTTCACAACTAATTATTGCATCAAAACCATAAGGCGGCTTTCAAGTAGTCATCTTTTATAATGACAAGTTTGCTATTAATTTATTTATTTAATCAGAGCTAAGGTATAATAATATTTGAGCTTTGGAAATGTATATAGCTATCGTTTTGTTATCCTTTGAGATCCTATTTATCATGAACATGATTAATTTTGATATGTAAGGTCATAATGTACTTTATTTGTATGGTCTGAGTTTTTGTTTGTGTTAAGTAGAACCATAAAGAGTGACAAACCAGTACTATATCATAAATTTTAAGATAATTGTGTTATCAGAGTTTGAATAGTATCGGTTCATAACTACTTTCTTAACCTACAAGTACAAGAGTCAATAACGCCTCACAACCTTTCATATGGGAGTCCATCCTGAGTATCATTAGATCACAAGATCTTGACGAATCTAAAGTCTTTAGTTGATGTGAAAAACACTATTATCATTGTTAAATCTAAGCCATTTATTGTGTTGATGATCTTGTTCAACATTTGTTGATGGGGCCATATCACAAAGCTTACGATGGACGCTAGCGTACGCAACCAGGTTGCGCTACACCCTACACCGGATTCTCCAAATCCAAGGTGTAATTGCTCAAAAGCAAAGGAAGATCTCACTAATTATTAGCTTACAATATTTATCCTAATTTGCTTATATTACCCAAAACTATTCACATATTGGGTTTAGATCCCTCAATTAATTAATCTAGCTACTTCTCTATTTTCATTCATTTTTTTTTTTTTAAATAAAAGAGCTGATTCATTAATCATACGATGAAAAATTTACAATAAGATCGATGGAATGACAAAACATTCTTACAATGAGATACTGAAACAAATTCTCAATGATACACGAAACTTGAATCTCTGACTGTTTTTCAAGATTAAAACTGAATTCGTTTAGAGAACCTGAAAATTCTTTGATATTGTTAATGATCTTGTTACCTAAGTTTGACTCTATTGCGACTCTTCTGTTCATAGACAATATCTCCATTAATCTGAAACGCATATCAATGTTCAGATCTTCTTTGGTGCTCGGAATGAAGCAAACATACTCCATTATTATTTAAATTGTTTCACCTTATGAAAAAAGAACTCATCAAATAAACGAGAGAAAAACTCGCTAAAGACACAAGAGGAAATAACTCGCAAACGAAACGAGAGGAAATAACTTTGACAAAATAACATATGAAAATCAAATCTAAAACAGTCAAAACAAATCTTAAATAACAAACCACTAACTAATATATATATCTCGTCAATATATATATTATTGAACTGCTAAAAAAAGGTAAATTGTGAACACTTGAGAAGTCTCAAATTGAGAATTTCATCTATCCACGTGGCAGCAGGATAAGAGGAGGTCCACGTGCACCCGAAAAGTAGGAGATGAGAGCCGAGAAAGAAGACAAGTGTTAAGTACAAAGCAAGGGACATTTCTGACATTTGGGTCAAAATTGAGTTCCCCGACCAGTGTGAGCACGTAGATTGTCCGTGCTAATCAACATTTTGTAGTTTTACCCCTTTTGTTTACCCCAATTTGCCTTTTCGTCCCTACTTGTTTTCCCCTTTTGCTACATCTCTATCTTTTCTTGTTGGAATAATCCAAATGCTTTTACTCTTATCTCTCAACTCTCATCTTATTTTTTTTCTTCCTTTAATTGTATTAATTAAATTTTATATACAATATTAGACCTAATTATAACATCATTATATAATACAAAACGCATCAGTAAACATATTTTATTTTAACTAATTAAATAGATATACTGTTTAAAAAAATTAAAATTTTCATCTCTCAATTATACTACCATTATATTTATACCTTAATTGTCTAGATAATAACTTTTCCAATCCCTCAATTTTTTTGAGAATTAATTTTTTAATCCAATCATAATAAAATTAAGGACATAAATTACATTGCATGCAATTAAATGATAAAAACCCGTAAAGAGTATAATTGAGGAGTGAAAAGTGTGTGTATTTATTTATTTATTTATGTTTATGTTTTTTCTTTTAATTTAAGGACAATATGAATATTTTTTTAATTAACTATATGTTTTATTTACTCGTAAATTAGAATTACATCGAGATAAATATATTAATACTAATTAAGACTTTATTTTTAATCTTCACCCATGAGTGTAATATGAAACTAATTAATTCCAAGAGGCTTACGACTGAATGCATCAGTTTGGGAGTTCAAGTTCCACTGAAACATGAACGGGAAAAGAACACGGGATGATATGGAATGCGTGGATTGAATACTTTTTGTGTGTATGAAGACTAGTGTTTACGAGTGGGCTGGATCCATTATGTGTGCATAAAGACTATGGTCTAATAATCAGTGAGCTGATTGTGCGATTCACAGTTTACCTATGCGGTAATTCTAGGAGTAGTGTGTTATGAATTTAAGATTAGTTTAATAAAACTGAGATCACCTAAATATATAAAAAATTATGGAACTAATTCTCATAGACATTATCGATGATTAGGTAACCTTATCATTGCTCCCTTGATAATAAATGCAGCAATACCCATGCTAGCTCTAACAACATAGGTTATATCTCATTGTTATCCACTTATCAACACAAAATTAGATTTTGTATATTTGATTAGCATATACTCCGTATCATGAAATGCTATACACAGTATAATAATTATTTGTGGGCAATATTAATATTAATCATTAAATAAATGAGGTTTGAATTCATAATATAATCATGATTTTGACTGTAATGATCTCAAGAAGTTTGAATTTGTTAACCACGATTCTGACTTTAATGATCTTGCTACTTGCAATTTGTGCTTATGAAATCCTTACTGGCTGGCTGCATTTATGAAGAAAAAAATGAAGCTTTTGTGAACAGTGAAAATGGGAATTAATTTGGAAAAAAACAAAAGTGTGGTCATATTTTTTTGGGGAAGACAACTGCAATGCAATGGAATGGGGAGAGGGAAAAAAAGTGGTAAAAGAAAGCATTGGGAAAATGTCTTCTCACACTCGTACACAGTAATGGTGTTTTCTTTCTTTTCTTCTTCTTAGAAGAATTTGGACTCCCTTTTCTTCCCTCCTCTTTGACTCAATCTAACAACGCTTCTCCGCCGGAGTTAATCTCTTTCTCTCTCTCCATATCCGCCTCCGTCTGTATTCTTCTCCGGCCGCCGCCGCCGGAATTTTTGAATTTCCCTGGTGGGTCAGCGGGAACGCCGATAAAGACTCTCTTTTTTCGGTCACCGGAGGGTACTAACAATGTGGGCTGCGCTTTGCCGGTAGGGAAAAGGTAACGGTGGTTTCCGGTGAAGCTCTCCAGATCTGTGGGTATTCACAGAAGAGTTGAAAGGTGGAGGCTTTTTAAGCTAGGGTTCCGGTAATTGGGTGGTGGTCTGAGGAAGCGTGCCCCGGCGTCGCCGCCGTGGCTGATGATGACCGGAGATTTTGAGGGCGGAAGGTGGTTCTGCGCTTCTTCATGGAATGGCGGATCGTGACATTTTGCAGGTGCCCTTAATCACTACAAGTCTATTTTTTGAGTAAAGATTGAATCTTTATGCTCAATTTTGTTTTTTTTTTTAAGCTTTGGATTGTGATAGCGATTTAGCACTTTGGATACTCTTAAGTCTTACCAGAGCCATTGATGTTAGTAGTTTAGTGCTCTTACTTTTAACCACTCTATAAAGTCATACGTTATTTGCCACAAATTCTATGTATGAAGCTGACTCATAGTATGCTCATGCAGTATTTCTGTTCTGGAAACATAACAATTACAATTCATTCCTTTCTGCAGGCATTGGGTGCTTTAAGGAAAGGTGGTCATTTTCCGAGATATGGGCTCAAGGGAAGGCCTAAGTTTTGTCCATTTCGACTTTCTAATGTAAGTTGAATTGGTTTCCTAGTGTTCTCTAATGGTAGTTTTGCTGTATTAGCTATGGTATTTGTGAAGTTTTCAGCTTTTTGTGTGTAATTTGCTGTATGGTTATGGTTCTATATGTGTTGTGTCCAGATTATCGGCCTTGTGGATTTCTCTGATTGTGTTCATAACTTTGGATTTCTTCACGTGCTGAGAGAGACCGTGCTGGAAAAAGAACTGTGAGGTTTTCGAATTGCCTTGTTTCTTACTTGTAACTGTGAAAATGTCAATCAGTCCAAGCTCGAATTCTTTTAGTGCTAAAAGGGAAAGTAGCTCTTCTTGGGCTTCTATTGGTTCTAACCCAAACGTTTCTCCTAAGCACTCTCGAGCTGATTCCAGGAGTTCACATTTGTCTTTGGATCAAATGAGTGCACAAAATATGCAAGTAAAAGCTTCTAATTCGGATGTGCTTAGGGTTAGTGTTTCGAGTGCCCCCAGCACTTCTAGCCATGGTTCTGCTCCAGATGATTACGATGCTTTAGGTGATGTATATATATGGGGTGAGGTAATATGCGATAATGTTGTCAGGGTTGGTCCCGAGAAGAATGCTAGTGCTTTAAACACCAGAACCGACATTCTTCTTCCGAGGCCTTTAGAATCCGAGGTTGTGCTGGATGTAAATCATATAGCTTGTGGTGTAAGGCACGGTGCCCTTGTGACTAGGCAAGGCGAAGTTTTTACGTGGGGTGAAGAGTCCGGTGGGCGGCTTGGCCATGGTGTCGGGAAGGATGTTACTCAGCCCCGCCTCGTTGAATCTTTATCTTTTCGTAGCGTTGATTTTGTTGCGTGCGGTGAATTTCATACTTGCGCTGTTACGATGGATGGCGAGCTCTATACATGGGGAGATGGCACGCACAATGCTGGGGTTCTAGGTCACGGTTCTGATGTTAGTCACTGGATACCTAAGAGGGTTTCGGGTCCTCTCGAGGGGCTTCAAGTCTCGATGATATCTTGTGGCCCGTGGCATTCCGCCTTAATCACATCAACCGGGCAGCTGTTTACATATGGCGATGGAACATTCGGTGTGTTAGGACACGGGGATAGAGAAACCGTTTTGTTTCCCCGAGAGGTTGCTTCTCTGTCGGGATTAAGAACGGTTTCGGTTGCGTGTGGCGTGTGGCACACGGCTGCTGTTGTGGAGGTCATCGTTACTCAATCTAGTGCTAGTGTTTCGTCGGGGAAATTGTTTACTTGGGGAGACGGGGATAAAAACCGCCTCGGACACGGTGACAAAGAGCCTCGTTTGCAACCTACATGTGTCCCCGCGCTTATCGATTACACCTTTCATAAAATTGCTTGCGGGCATTGTTTAACCGTTGGTTTAACCACTTCGGGGCATGTTTTCACAATGGGAAGTACGGTATATGGTCAACTTGGAAATCCAAATTCGGATGGGAAGTTACCCTGTTTAGTCGAGGATAAGCTTACCGTGGAATGTGTCGAAGAGATTGCGTGTGGTTCATATCACGTGGCTGTCTTAACGTCCCGAAATGAGGTTTACACTTGGGGTAAAGGAGCCAATGGACGGTTAGGCCATGGAGATATAGAAGACCGAAAAACGCCAACTTTGGTCGAAACTTTCAAGGATAGGCTCGTGAAGTATATCGCGTGCGGTTCAAACTACACCGCAGCCATATGTCTTCACAAGTGCGTCTCTGTTACCGAGCAATCTCAATGCTCTGCTTGTAGGCAGGCGTTCGGGTTCACGAGGAAGAGACACAATTGCTACAATTGCGGGCTCGTGCATTGCCACGCTTGTAGTTCAAGAAAAGCCGTGAGGGCTGCTTTGGCCCCGAATCCAAGTAAACCGTATCGGGTATGTGATTCCTGTTTCACGAAACTGAGTAAGGTGGCCGAGGCTGGAGTTAGTAGCAGGAGAAATTCCGGGCCACGCCTCTCGGGCGAGAATAAGGATAGGCTGGATAAGGGTGAGTTACGGTTAGCCAAATTGGGAGTGCCTTCGAACCTTGATCTGATTAAGCAATTAGACTACAAAGCAGCCAAACAAGGAAAGAAAACCGATACATTCTCGTTGGGCCGCTCCTCTCAAGCGCTCTCTTCGTTGCAGCTGAAAGATGTCAGATCCGTGTCGCCTTTCTCCCGGAAATCGAGCCCCCCTCGTTCAGCAACACCAATACCTACAACGTCAGGGCTTTCGTTCTCGAAAAGCATTGCAGACAGTCTGAAGAAGAATAACGAATTGCTAAATCAAGAAATTCATAAGTTGCGAGCACAGGTAGAGTGATATTCGAGCTCTCAAGATTTTTTTTTCTTCTCTTTTACGCTAATTTTCAGCTTCAATTAGCCACAATTTCCCATTTTGTGGTAATTTTCAGGTCGAGAACCTCAGACATCGATGCGAACTCCAAGAATTGGATCTTCAAAAATCAACGAAAAACGCTCAGGAAGCAATGTTTCTAGCTGCAGAGGAATCTGCTAAATGTAAAGCTGCAAAAGAAGTGATAAAGTCGCTTACTTCCCAGGTTAGCGCTTTTTTCCCCTGCAAACTATATTGATAACTGGTAATTTTCGGGGTTTCTTATGCCCCGTTTGAAAATCTTTTGGTATCACTTTGCGATTTCCTTTCCAGCTCAAAGACATGGCCGAGAGATTGCCACCGGGGACTTATGATGCCGAGAGTTTCAAGCTACCTCACCTAGTTAATGGATTAGAGCCGAGCAATCTTAACTGTGGTGATTCAAACGGGGAGCATCGTTCGAGATTTGACTCGGTTGCCAGCATAGACACCGACGTGAATGGAGTAGGGAGTCACGGGGATTTTGGAACTTACGAGGCTAATCCATTCAACCAAGTTCAGGACGTTCCGACCTCCAATGGCGGGGACGATCAATCGAGTGTTAGATTTCCTAAAGGAAGCAATCTTCCCGAACGAGCTGACGACAGAGACCCTGGAAATGGCTCGAGATCTCGAAACTCTGCTGCTCTTGGCAATGATAACCAAATCGAGGCCGAGTGGATTGAGCAATACGAGCCCGGTGTTTATATAACGCTAGTAGCCCTCAGAGAGGGTACTAGAGACCTGAAACGAGTGCGCTTCAGGTATGCCTACTTACCACTATTATGAAAATGTTAATGAAAATGCACATGGGCCAAACTACATTAAAAGATTGAATTCAACCAATTAGCTAGTTTAACTCATGTCCTTATAAACCCATTTGTTCTCTCTTATTTTATCAATGTGGGACTCTTAACACGAAGCATGTAAGAGATCGATTATGTGTTCATGATGTGATTCACGTAACTGCATTGCAGTCGTAGAAGATTCGGGGAGCACCAAGCGGAGAGTTGGTGGTCGGAAAACCGCGAAAATGTTTACAAGAGATACAACGTTAGAGGATCCGACATGTCTTCGGCTTCCAGCCACGTTTCTCGAAGGTCAGGACCGCTCTCTTCGCCCTCCCAAAGCTAAGAAAAAATTAGCAGAGATCTTACTTCTAAACAGGTGTGCTCTTATGAAATAGCCAAAATCCCTTTTCTCTTGCAGCTTCTTTTTCCTTTCCCAATTTTATAATTTTTTTTTCTTGTTTTGATTTGTATTTTTGAGAGCTTATTGCCATTTTCTTGGCCATTGTATTCTACTGTATATAATATCATCAATTGTTGTATTCATTGTGAAAAAAAAAGGCAAAATTTCCTGTACCCTCCCTAGCTGTTTAGACGTAGAAAGAAACTCACAAATCACACTTTTCGTTTCTCAGTTATACCGTTATCACTTTTCGTTCTTCTGGCTTTTTGTGCCTCGGTTATATTGTCACTATTTTTCGTTCTGCAATTGTCTTTTTTGTCATCTTTCGTAATTGGTGACCACTCTGACATCCCGCGGGTGCGTGGATTGATTGAGATATTTGTGATTTATCTATGCAGTAGTTCTAGGGGTGAGATACTATAAACTTTGAATTAGTTTGACAAAATTAAAATCACTTTAAGTATTAATAAAAAAAGATGAAAAAACTTTTTTTTTTTTTTATAATAAAAAATCACCATCAATGGTGCCCTAATTTATGACAGGAATTGCCATTTTCCAATTAAAAATAAAAAAGTAGGAAGAGGCATTATTATGTTGGTTTGACTTGAGCTATCAAACTATTTGAAAGTCAGTTCTGATATACACAAATTGATTATTATATTAGACAGGAGCTAATAAAATGTTATTTTCAACATATAATTCAAAACTACAGTAACATAGCAACAGCAACATAGTACCATCTATTTATGTATGTTATAAAGTGTTTGGTGCCTTTTATATACAAAAAACATATATATTATTCCATTGTGAACAACACTAGGCATGCGCATACATGACTTTTGCACGAGATTCGTTAATATAATTGATTTTTTCCTTTTTTTCCCCTATTTTTTTAAATGATGAAATTGAAGAAAATACAATTAAAAAAATGAGGAAATAATATGGATTTCGGTTTTTTGAGCATATCCTAATAACAAGAACAAAATTATATGGGATAATTCCAGTCGAGTCACTTAGATAGTTATAGTTAGTCTATAAAGTTTTAAATTCAACTCATTGTAAGAGCGGCCTATTGATGGTCTATAGTACCATGTACAACTATGAATAATACAATTTTAAATTATTTTAAATCATATTCAGTTGCCTATAATAATCGAAAAGGTCAGTAAGCAAGTCGAATATAAAATTTTATAATTATCAAATGAACTATTGCAAACCAGGTAGGTGGGGTTGCCTATTTATTAGTAAACTAATGGGGAGGAGACATGCAAAAATGTTTGTTCCACCAAACCATATTGAAGTTTCATTCTTGTGAAAACCAAATTCAAATAATTTTTGAACCACATTTGACATTGCTTAGTGAGTCGTCAGGTACAGAGAAAAACAGTGCTACGACGTTGTCAATTAAGCAGTTGGTTGGGTGATTTGATTTATTTGAACCGAATTGAAGCAGATCAGAGCGCATAGTCGCCCAAGAAATTATACTCCAAGACTTTGTCTAACCTAATACTTAACCAGCTTTTCAACATCATGTCTTCTTCATGCTACCATATTATTCTCATTTTTTGGAGAAACAAAACAAACAAAATTATACCCGGAGTATATATTTTGGCCATGTCGGACCAATACAATTAGAAACGAACAAAGACGTTATGTCATTGGACGAGTTATCAAATGTAGATGTGGATATGGTTCGATTCCAATTTTGAACTGCCGTTTCATGATTCCGAGGAATGAAAAATCACACCCAAACCATTTAGGAAGGTTTCGTTCTAGTTTGAACCGCGGGCTAGAACCTCTTTCTTTCTTTCTTTTTTTTTTTTTTTTTTTTTTTTTTGTAAATTTTTTTTTTTTTATTTTAAAAATAGTCAAAATTTAACAATTTTTGTTTTCTAATTCAGAATCAAATATGAATTGTGTACTTTCTCATAAAGCAAAGTTATTGAATATTTAATTAATAATAAAACATGCATAGTCAACTCAATAAGGGTAGAGGAAGTTGTCAGGTGTAGTATCCTTGTCCAGTTGAACTGTATTCTTAATTGTCTCACTCCTGGAGGCAAAATTTTCAATCTTATTATTATTATTTTTTTTTTTTTGAAAAATAATCTTATTATATTTAATTATATATATTATGTACTTTTATTATATATAAGAGGTAATTTCAATTTTGGTCCTACGATTATAGGTGTCTTGTTAATTTCAGTTTCTGACTTTTAAAAGTGTCAATTTAGTACCTTAACTATGTAATTTTTGTCAATTTTGGTCACTCTGACCAAATTGCCGGCCAAATTTTGTCGGAAAAACTTAATCCTTCATTTAGCCTATAATTTGAGGGGCAAAATTATCTGTTCATTTAGTCTCTTATATATAACAATATGAACGAAGAATCTTCCTTGATGCAAGTGGGTGTGTGTGTAATTTTCTTTAGTATAGTTAGTCCATTTTATTCACTACTTTTTGATACATTCAACATTACTTACCATTTACCAATTCAAGATATGCAATAATGCTTCATTTTCCCTTTTTCTTTGTTAAGACATTATTTATATTTTGGATTTGAAATTTGAGGGACTACATACATCTTTTAGTTTAGTATCAAAGTCAGACCTAACATGCTAGTCAACCCATCGAAATGTAATCGATCCACAAAGGTGAAAGAAAATATTAAACATATAAGGTGCAGTCTAATTATATATCAGTCTAAATCTTTTAATTGAAATAACACATTTTTCAACTTGCACAACCCTAAATTTGAGGAAAGAGTGGAAAAGAACAAAAATGTATATCATTTCTTCCACCTGAATGCACAAGTATTACATGACAGGTAAATCTATCAACCACTTTTTTTATTAATAAAATTTATGATTACTTCTGTGACCACTAGATGAAGTCATCGACAATACTCATCTGCTTCACTGCATGGTAAGTAAGCTCATGCAGTCTTTTGACACTTTCAAATGTTTGCCATAAACTAGAGGTGACCCAGTAATTTATGACATATTCAAGTAGGAACTAATTAATTAATTTGTTTGAAAAAAAAAACATTATAATATTATTGTTTGAATCATGACATCGAATTTTGTTCAATAAACTCAAGACATATAAAAAGACTTTTATCCGAATACACGAATTGTCATCAATTATACTTTTCCAATTACTAGGTACAAAAGAAGGAATGAAAGCATGAAAGCCTGTGACAGCATGCAATAATGATTTTGAAACATGGTACGATCGACAACAAAGTTTGATAGATCAATAGAAATATCATATCATATATATCTGCAGCATTGTATTCATTAATGTCCGATCCCATATATGCATTCATTGCTCTTTTGTATTTTTCTTTAATTTGGACCCTGCAACTTCTCCTCACCTCATTCATCATCATCGAACGGCATGGGTTGTCTCGCCGGTAAGAATGATACGATAAATATATTATTCAAAGAAATTAAACAAACATTTGAGCTGAGTCAATCCAGCCAAGTTAGTCAGACTGTTAACTTAATAATCACAATATTACAAATTCAGTTCCCAGCAGAACCGATCAGCTAGGAGCAATCTAGTTTGGTTTATCTTGTAAGAAAAACCCAATAACATAAATTCAAATACAATCTCAACTCGACCTGGTCCAAAATTTTTAGACCATTAGTGAGATATATATCTATATGTATATATACTTATTGTAACAATGATATAGTCATTGGAGTAGTAAGTAATTAGACTAAAGAATAATACTTATAATAGTTGATTATGACTTGATTAGTTGATCATAATCACTGGATAATCATGCTACTAGCAAGCAATACCTACAAGGCCCTGAGATGAGATTAAGATCGATATTGATCGTTTTCCTTGGCCGGCGGCCGGAGGGAGCTGGGCACGGCCGTGTTAGGCGTTGATGGCGTTGTGCCTCATAGACGGAGCGGACGGCGGGACGGGCGTTCCCTTGGGCAGAGACTCCGAGAAGTTGTAGGGAGAATTATCGGAAGGCCGCTTTCCGGCGCCGAAGGAAGGCCGCACCTTAACGAACTGTGTGTGCCGGGAAGCATAAGCAACGTGACGGCGATGATCGTCCGACATGAACAGGAACAGCAACCCTAACACTACTATGGTTAACTGACAACGTTTTTTACTCATCTCGATCATGTCTATGTTGTTCTGGAAATCTGTTGCCGAGGTTGCAGATAGGGCGGTGTGCAGAAGCGTTTATATATCCAAATTAATGGAGAGAGAGAGAGAGAAGCTATGGCAATATTATTGTATATATAGTTCACTTGTAAAGACGATGAAACGATGATACCCTAAATAAAAATAAAAAGATCGAAAAGGTTTGGTAGAGTTTGCAAGAAACCCAAAAAAGAAAAAGGTAGTAGCAATGTCACATCGAATATTAATATGCTATCATAAATTTTTCTATAGAGCATATACCAATTTTGATCCCATGAGTATGAGCAAAATGACAGTTTTAAATTTTTGATCCACATGTTTAATTCATACTAATTTTTATCCACAATTATTGTTTTAATACCAATTTTCATCTACGACTATTGTTTTAGTGCCAAAATCAATCATGCTGATCACCCATTCGTTTAAGACATGCCAAAATATGAAATTATTACAA
This sequence comes from Ipomoea nil, assembly GCF_001879475.1. Classification (NCBI taxonomy): domain Eukaryota; kingdom Viridiplantae; phylum Streptophyta; class Magnoliopsida; order Solanales; family Convolvulaceae; genus Ipomoea; species Ipomoea nil. The sequence goes on along the minus strand of NW_017618587.1, from coordinate 868,564 downwards.
GTATTTTTATCCCTTAATTTGAGGAGGAGAACCGTGAATTTGGGATCAATCTTAAGGCTTAAATCTCTTTATTTAAGCTCAAATTGGGATCTTAATTTAAAAAAGACGAAAACAAACTTAATAATTTCATATTTCAACATATCAAGGAGGTGACGCTGTGATTAATTTTGGCACTGAAACAATAGTCGTGGATGAAAATTGATACTAAAACAATAGTCATAGATGAAAATTGGTAAGAATTAAATATGTGGAACAAAATTATCATTTTTTTAATACCCGTAAGACCAAAATTGGTATTTGCTCTTTTTCTATAGAACAAAAGTGAAAATATATATAAATGGAAATTAAAAACAGCTAATGACCCGAGGATGATGAAGACTAGGATTCGACTGGTGAGTTGATTGTAAGACTCGCACTATTTACTTCTACAATGATTTTAGGTGCAAAATCATATCAGCTTATGATTAATCCGGGTGGGATCACCCATGTATTTTTTTTTTTTTTTTTTAAAGTAAAAATATAAAGTGTTGGTAAGTAAAGGTTGACTTTGTAAATTAAAATATATATATTCTGAACCCTAAATTAATATTTACATTAATTGGTTTGACAAATTTTTACAATCATAGTCAAATAAGCCTCCATATTTTTTAGATTTCGGGGTTATCTCTTATGTTTTGTGAACACCATAAGAGCATCCACACTTGTACATATTGTGGGGAGATTTCAGTATTAATTCTTCCCTACATGAGATAATAACTATGTGGAGGGGAGATAATTGAAAAAGAATTGTTCTACAAATGAAGAGATAATGCAGAAATGGTGGGACCCACCACAAAAACCACCACTGGTGACAGCCACGCGTGGCTGTCACCAGTGCGCACAGCGGGCGCGTCAGGCGCGCCGACAGTCTGATTTTTTTTTTTTTTTAAATTTAATTTTCCTTTTTTTTTTTTTCTCTCCCCTCCCATCTTCTCTTTCCTAATCACTCTTACATTATCCCCCTATTCTCCCCAACAAATGTGGATGCTCTAGGGGATGCCAGCCTTAAAGTTTAGAGCAGTCAACATAGGCAAAGTACATCTCACTTTTTTGTCCTATAACTATTTTGTAACTTTCAAAATTAACAATTTAGTATCTTAACTATTCATTTTTTATTAATTTTAGTCAGTACGATTAAATTGCCAACCAATTGTCACCAATTTTTATCAACATCCCACATACTTCTGTATTAATTCAAACAATGATTCACAAATTAGCTTCCATTTTAACACTGAATTAAAAGAATTCTGCGACAATTTGGCCAGACTGACTAAAATTGATAAAAATTAAATAATTATGGTACTAAATTGTTAGTTTTGAAATCTGTAGGCTCAAATTGACAACACTTCAATAGTCATAAGACCAAAAGTGGAATTAACTCATTGTAAAATTTTAAAGTTATACACCGAAAGTGATAGAACCTCAAAAGTCGTGAGACCAAAAATGAAATTAATTCAATAAAAAATAATATATCTTCAATACTCAAATGTACTTTCAATACACAACAAATATACACTTAGTAGATTAAAAATATACTTTTTATTTATAAAATACAGAATCAATAATGCCTCTACTGAGGCTCAATCTCATGACCTCCCACATAAAAAAGATCATTACATGTCATCTAAGCACAATGTGCTTGGCTATTTTGAAGTATAATAAATATCTAAATTATAAAGATTTATAAGTAAACTAAAAATAATTTAAATGGATATATATAAAATAAGATAGAGTATATGTGATTCTCCGTATTGGGCGCATGCCATTGTGGATGACTTCTGTTTGTTAATTGCTTTTGGTGAAGTTGATGTAACCCAAACCTACATACATACAATATAATTAAAGTGATAAATTAAATTATTATACCCCCCCCCCCCCCCCCCAATCCGCCCGACACACACATATATATATATATATATACCAGTTCTACTAGCAATCTTCTTCATCTGGATATTATGGCTAGAAAATAATATATATATATATATATATATATATATATTACATGTATTATGATCGTGTAACTTGCTTACAAATTTATGTATATATACATATATACTTGTGGCGAAAGGTCACCATAAGCGAATATATATGTATGTGTATACTTACATACACACATGCATGCATAAATGTTGCCCAAAGGGAATTGACATTGACACAAAAGTGATATAACATTAATGACTTACATGTGAAAGGTGTATGAAGAAGCAAATGGTATGGAGATATATACACACATAGATATAGGGCGGTGGAAACGTGACATTAATGCAGGTTGTCTGTTGTGATAGCCCCGCCATGCCATTTTGTCTGCAATCCCACTTCTATAATTTCGAAACTTATAAGTTCCAGAAAAATTGATGAATAAGATAAATGACGAAATATATTATTCAATTGGCCTACATATTTTTAAGTATATTAGCAAAATAAAACTTATAAATTTGTTAAAGGCCTTATAATCGAGTAGATACTACATTCTATAATTTCATTTTGTGTTTGCATTGTCTTGCTCATCTCAATTGAACTAAAACGATTTAAATTTTCTTACTTTGAATCGATATTTTTTTATTAACTTGTAATGAAATTGATTAATTTAGCAAAAAAAAAAAAAAAAAACATAAAGGGCAGTAGGCAATATGGAGTGTCCAAATGTTGGGAAGTGATTTGATACTGTGGGGCAAAACCGGACTTGTTGTGGGGTTAGGTGGGCAGGTGGACGCAATATTAATTAATGGTTGACTACCTTACTTACTATACACTGCCATACCTCACTATAAACTATTTCATACACTTTTAGGGGGTGTTTGGTTTAGACATGGGAATCCGAATCGAAATTGAAATAGAAATTATATATTTGATTAGTTTTTTACGCGCATTGCGCGATTGAGATAATGCCCAATGCTTTTTTTTTTTTTAAATAAGTACTTTAAAGTATATTAAGGCAAGATTATATTGAAATTGTTCATGCATAGATAATTGAAGGTTGAGTTTGCGTATTTAAATAGGTAATTCTTCTCCCAAAGGTTGAGTCCCCAACTCCAAGGGGCCCCCCACACTCCGACCCGACAGAGCATTGTGGGAAGTTGTAAATCACGGTGACTCAATGGTTTAGCAGACAGGGCCAAATGCTGGTACGCACAAGGAATCTGCCCACTTTGGACATAATTCCCGCATTGCCCGCGCCGAGGTTCAAACCTTGGTCTCTTCTCCCAAATACTACCCACTAAACCATTGAGCTAAGCCCGTGCGGGTTAAATAGGTAATTCTAAGTTTACAAATTCAAGATAATATAGTCAATATTGATTATAATTGTCAATAAAATAATTGTATAGGTATGGTTGAAACTAAATACGGGACATAAGGGAGAACAAATAAAAATTAGGGCATAAAATATGAAATATATACTAATATTGTTTGAGGAGATTCCGACATTAGGATTTGTGGTTAAGTTCTATTAAAACTTTAATATTAGAATTAGATTAATGGTGTAGTTATAATTCTATATTAGACTTTTATTAGAATTATACTAACGGTGAATTAACGGAAAAGTTAAATGGATAATCATATAATTAAGGATAAATTAGAAAATCTTAAAAGAAAAAAATTAAAACCTGAACAATATGAACCATTCATTTGATTTAATAATTTAGCGGTCATTTTTTATACCCAATGTTAATAATTAAATAAATTCGCTGGTCAAATCCGCTTGTATAATCTGCTAACGTTAACCGCTAACTGCTGATTGTCAAACAAGGACATTGCGAGGTAGTTCTCACTTCAATTTGTTGTGTGATTTGAATACTCTCTTTGTCACAAAATCTCTCAAGTAGTTAATATGGTTGGCTTTATTTTTTTTTTTTTGAAAATATATGGTTGGCTTTATTAATTATATTTTTTTTAATTTTTTCATGGTATTAATAAAATACTTGTTAAATAAATATATATCATTATTTTATGTTATAACTTTGATATTTAATTAGAAAAATAGTGCACAAAAAAGATAATAGATAATGTAGTGAATATAATCAATTGATAAATTTGAATGTAAAAATTTTTACATTTGAGAAAAATAAAGGCAATATAACTAATGAAAATATTTCTTTTAATTAATTTATTGATAATTAATAATTTGTTTTTCACTGAATAAAGACATTGTAAGGACAATGTAGCGAATATAATCAATTAATAAATTTGAATATAAAGAATTTTTATATTGAAGAAAAATAAAGACAATATAACTAATAAAATTATTTATCTTTTTTTTTTTTTTTTTGAAAGCCAACCAATGAATGATTGTATTAATGAATCAAAGCTGCAATGCAGTCTGGAGGGATAGAATCCCAGTACATAGCGTGATCCTGAATAAAAGCTAACGAAGCTAACGTGTGCGCATGCGCATTAATCTGCCTAGAAACATGATTAAACAAGACATAATTAAAAGACGAAGCTAGAGTCCTACATTGGTCAACTACTACTCCAACATAAGACATTATGATAGTTGTATTTTGTCGTATCGCATTTCTCAGCTGTAAACAATCTGTTTGAATCGTTACCGTTGTTATATTCTTCTCCAAAAGCCAGGATAGAGCTTCCTTACATGCTAGTGCCTCCGCCATGAATGGTGACAAACAACTCGATAGTCTCCCATTTTTTGCCGCAATAAAAGATCCCTTCGGAGACAGCAGCACAATACCATACGTTGCTTCCCCTGTGTCCTCCCGATACCCCGCATCCACATAACACCGTGGGGTGATGTCGGTGTCGCCATCTGCCGTAGCCACCGTGGGAGCCGCCGTGCCACGGCACACCACCTGCCGGTAGGAGTGCAGCGCCGCCGTGGCCTGTCCCCAGGCCGTGATAGGTCGCGGCAGTGTGCCGTCCCATACTGCGGAATTCCTGCATCTCCATAAGCAATAAAGCAAAGCCACCACCGCTGCACTTTGGTCCTCTGTGAACATTGTAAGCACAATTGTTAGCCACTCGGGGAATGAGTTGACAACAATATTTGTTATTGGCAATCCTGAAATATTCCAAACATGTCTAGAATAATCACAATTGATGAATGTATGCATAACATTCTCATGCTCTATCCCACACATTTGGCATGTGGGATCCACTTCCACCCTCTTTATAATCAAGTTGTTAGTTGTTGGAAGAATATCACATACTGCTCTCCACAAAAAAGTCTTCCATTTTGGGGGTATTTTCATTCCCCACATTTTAGTCCATTTCTCAAAACTCCCAGGCGAGTGATCATAAATTCCCATAATGTGCCTGTAGGCATTTTTAACTGTGTATATCCCATTGGGGTCATCAGGCCAATACCATGAGTCCTCATATCCTGGACTAACAGGTATCCTAAGTATTCTACTCACATCTTCCTCCTCAAAATATGCGGGTCCCAGGTAGCAGTATGCTCATCTATTAAACCTACCACTTTAGCGTGCCTGAGCTCTACAGGTATATCAGTCTGCACCAAAGGGCTAGGACTATCAGGCAACCATGGGTGTCCCCAGATCAGTGTTGTTTTACCATCCCCTATCCTCCTGCGCACCCGTGCCACCACCATGTCATGAGCTGCCATAATACTTCTCCATGAGTGGCTCGGGCATCCTCCTACTTTGGCATCAATAAAAGTGGTATTAGGATAGTACCTTGCCTTATAGACTTTTGCAACAAGTGTGTCTGGACTTGTGAGTAGGCGCCATGCCTGTTTTCCCAACATTGCTAAATTAAAATTCCTGAGATCTTTGAATCCCATTCCTCCATATTTCTTTGGGATGCTTAACTTATCCCAGGCTTTCCAGTGTATTCCTCCATTCATACCAGTGCCCCACCAATACTTGTTCATTGTTCTCTGGATTGATAAACATACTGAGTCCGGGATCAAAAAGACACTCATTGAAAAGGTAGGCATAGATTGTGCCACGCTTTTCAATAAAATCTCCTTTCCTGCCTGCGTCAGAAATTTCTTGTTCCATGAGCTTATTCTCTGTTTTATCTTATCCTCAATATATGAGAACACTGCCCTCTTGTTCCTCCCCACAAAAGATGGTAATCCCAGATATTTCCCAAAATTGGGTGCCTGGTCTACCTGTAAGCAAACCGCCACCTCCTCCCTATTCTCCACACTGGTATTTCTGCTAAAACAGACACTGGACTTGTGATAATTTACCTTCTGTCCTGAGAGCTCTTCATATCGTCCCAGACACTGTTTAATTACTCCCGCCTCCTCCCCATCTGCTCTAAAAAATAATAGGCTATCATCTGCAAAAAATAGATGTGATATCTGGGGGGCTCCCCTAGCAACCCTGCAACCATGTATTGAGCCAGACATCTGCGCTCTTTGCAATAACACAGATAACCCTTCTGCACATATGAGGAATAAATATGGGGACAAAGGATCCCCTGCCGCAACCCCCTAGTTGGCGTTACACCTCCACTATGAACACCATTAATTAAGATGTTATACTGGACAGTGGTAACACACTGCATTAACAAATTAATCCACCGGTCCTCAAAACACATTACCTCCAACATCCGTCTCAGGAACTGCCATTCCATCCTATCATACGCCTTAGCCATATCCAATTTCAACGCTGCCCACCCCTTTCTTCCACACTGTTTTCTATTCAAGTAATGCCCCACCTCCGCCGCTATCAAAATATTATCAGTAATAAGTCTCCCAGGGATAAAAGCACTTTGGGCCTCAGATATGAGGCTCCCCATGAGCGGTTTCATCCTGTTGGCTATTACCTTTGCCATGATCCTGTACAGAACATTACTCAGATCTATTGGTCTCATATCAGCTACTGTCTCAGTGGCAAGCTGTCGTAGGCTCCCAAATTAAAACCTTACAAACGTAGTAGCGGGAGTAAGGATCGATCCCACGAGGAGTAACTAGTTTAACTTTTGTGCTCAAATTAAAGGTAGGGGGTTTGGAATATATCGAGAATAAAGATAAAATAAACGAGAATTTAAATAAACAAGAAATTTAATTGAACGAATAAAGCAATGAAAATAATATATCGAAAACACTTATAATAAGAAACCTTGGTTAGTAAAGATCCACCACCGGAATTCAACACTGATCATTGATTAATAAAGTAATTAATATGCAATTGAATATTTGTCATGAAATTATTTCCTTTCTGTTTTCCCTTAGTTGTAGGTAAATAAAGCACAAGCGGTTTAATTACCCCTAACTACTAAATAACCTAAGACAAGCGCTATAGATTTAATTTAATAGCAGCAATAGGAACTAGGAAAACCGACAAACTAAATAACACAAGCACAAGCGGTTGCATTTAATTTAGGAAAATATTCTACCCGAGTCCAATTATCACTAAGCCGTCAATAATTAACCCAGTTGCTACTGAATATTAGAATAATTTGTAGCACAACATTATCTAATATAGCAAATAATTATATCAAGTAATTAACTAGTAGGCCTCCCTAGCAATTAAATGATACAACTATTCAAATAACTTAGAAGAATATTTAATACCCAAATGCATAAACAAATTATATAATAAAAATAAATAAATAACCTTACAGCGTTATGAACTCCGGGGCTTCAATTCACTAAACCAACTAGAAATTAGCCACAAATGGACATTGATAACAATTTCAACGAATACTATAGAGGAGGAAAGAATGAACTAAAGAATGCCTTAACAAAGAAAACTTTGCCACTATTTATACATGTCACGAATTATCGTCCACCATTCATTTTCCTATTTTTACGCCAAGCCTTGTACAACCGAGTCTTCCGCTATTTGTCCGTACGTGATCTGCGTTGCTAATGACGAAGTCTTCCTGCTTGTACGTGTGCTGCACTACTGCGTAGGGAGAAAACAAAACAAAAACACTCTTTTGTTTAATTAGTAAAGTATTTAGCATCTTGAGCTTGAACTCATTAAATAAATAAATAAATAAATGGACCCTTATTAAACAACAACAAAAACACAACCTTTCATTTGGACTCATGAATAACATATAAAAAATAAAGCCCAAGACTAAACCTAACAATTAATACAAAAAAATTATTTTATTTAATTAATTAGTAAATTCTAAAAAGAAATAATTATTATAAAATAGTAAATAATTAATATAAAAATATTAAAAAGATGTACCTAAAATAAGAGTGTAAAATATGCCTATTACTCAGGCACATCTTTCTTCGGGATTAAGACCACATTAGTATCATTCAATCCTTCAGGCAACGAGCCTGAGTTCAAGCAATTCACAATAAAATTAGACACATCTCCCCCCACAACATCCCAAAATTCTTGGTAAAATCCAGGATTCATACCATCCGGTCCTGGTGCTTTGTCAGGGAACATTGCAAATAAAGCACACTTGACCTCTTCTAATTCAAACTGGCGGAGAAGCTTAGCGTTCTGCTCACTAGTCACACGGGGGGCAAAATTATCAAACATGGGATCCTCACACGCAGTGTTTGATGATGTAAAAATAGCAGCATAATATTCTAAGACAATTTTCTTCATATTATCTCCCTCCACCCATGCACCCATATCATCTTTTAATCTAGGGATATAATTTTTCCTTCTACGAGCAGAAGCGTACCTGTGATAGAACTTGGTATTGCAGTTCGCACCGCGGAGCCAGTGCTGCTTCGCCCGCTGCCTCCAAAATACATCCTCCTGCATCTCCAACTGTACTAGTCTCTCCTCAATCTCGCGAAATTCAGCCAATGCAGCCGAATCTCGTCTGTGCCGTATTTCATCCTGCTCTTTCCTCAATTGCTTGATGCGGTCTCCAAACTTATGCCAATGCTCCCCACCCCACTGCATTAGCCTTCCCCCACAATGCTGCTGACAATCCAACAGCCCCTTATCCCTACCATCCTGTCAGGCTGTCTCCACCACCCTCCGACAACCGTCATCATGAATCCATGCCATCTCAAAGCGGAATCGTTTCGGTCCCCCATATCTGCGGCCACGCACTACATCAGTGTTTAAAAAGAGAGCGGAGTGATCAGACTACATAATTCTAAATTAAAGAAAAACATATGTATTATTTTTTGTTGTAACTACTAAATTATTATTTATATATAATTTAATAAGAGTAAAATAGAGTACTAATTATGCCAACTTTGATTGGGATGAGGTTCGAACCTAAGACCTTTTTTTTTTCTTTTTTTTTTTTTTTTTTTTTATTGAAATCAATGAGTAAGTTAACGGTGAACTAACGGCAATTCTTAAAATTTTAACGGAATTAGTAACGGTGTGTGGGTATTTTAGGAAATTTTAGTGTAAAATTTAAATCTGATCAATCTTTTAATCAATCTGAGCCATTCATTTGATTAAAATCTGTGACCGCCATTTTTTCTACCCATTATAGGCCTAACTCTCTTGGGCTCTTATTAGTATAGTAGATAATGGTATGAGTTTTGGTGAAAGTATTTTGCATGTTTGGTAGTAGGGTATAATTAGAATGATTACCAATATTGATGTCTGGTTATTTATCTCCCTATAATGGGAATAAAAATTTTAAAAATATAAAAAATTTAAAAATTAAGGCAATTGATAATAATATAATGATATCCAAAGCACCAATATGAACAAAAAAAAATCAAAACAAAAATCTAAAAGCACTAATCGAAACTTAAAAATCATATATTACTAATAAGATGGAATTATACATTTTTAAACTAGGGAATGAGTTTGTAATTGAAATGGTAATCAAATTCATAATTGTGTTTTAAAAGTTATCAATCAAACACTAACTATAATTTTAATTCCGATTCATAGTGTGTAAACTCATGAACCAAACACACCCTTAATTTGCTTCCATATCGGACCATTGATTTGGGCTTGTGACATCTAGCTCGCTGGGCTTGGTCCATGATCTGTTAGTATATGGGCTTTTTCATGGTAATATATTAAAAAATGCACACATTTTTTAATCATAAGTCCAGGCCAACTCATCTTGGGCCCATATCCAATATATATTTATACACACCCAATATTTATAGCATATATATTTTTTACAGTTCTACTGGGAATGGTATTCCAAAATTCAGTTATCACCATATGTGTTATAATTTATACTCCATAATAGAGTTGAAGGTCACTCTAATCCTCTTATTTAAAAAAATACAATATAAAAAAATAAAATTCACATTACTTTCCACAAACATCTTGCAAGAGGTTCACTTGCTGGGATAAAAATAGCCTCATTGACTCCTTTTAGCTTAGCTCTCCCCCGAATATAAGTGAAAGAAATATGCCGATGATATGATTTTTCCCATTCTCTATCACTTCTTTTGGTAATGGCATACTCATTCTTTTGATGCTATCCATGTTTGCAACTCATACAAATAGGAATGTTATTCATAAGGAAATGAATAAAATATAAAATTATATTCAATTGTTTGGTTCACTAAAAGAATAACTTCAGCAATTGTATTACAGTATTTGATTGATTTAAGGAATAAAAACAGAATATCATAAACAAAAGTACATAAACTCCATCTTTCTTTGTCCTTACCCATAATGTAACATCCAAGAACTATCTGTGTCAGCTACAATTTATCACCCAAAAACCTGCATAAACTCTTTGGATCAAGCTAGCTAGCTGTAGTGTTGAAGGTCAAACAGATTGCTTAAAAGATCCAAAGATGAAGTCCCTGGAGAAATGATCCTGGGTGAGATGAAGAAAGGTGAAGGGCTAGCTATCATCAAACTTGTTTCTAAGTTATTCTTGTTGCTGTGTACCAGAGGGCTCAAATCTGCAGGGAAAAACCCTAAAAGGTTTTGGTCTGACGGCGGAGAGAAAAAGTTGTTGTTGGATGATATTGGCGGGAGAGATGCCGGATTCGGCGTTAAATCCGCCGGAAAAAATCCGGGTCGGTCGGCGTCGGAGCCGTTAAAGTTGTGGTGAAATGGGGCGGACGGCGCGGCTACTGACGAGGAGTCCGGGCCGGTGAGGCGTTGCACTAACGCCATGAACTCGCTAGGGTGTGCATGGATGGTCTTGGGGGACACGGTGTAGATGATCACCGGCGGCGGCGGCGGAGGTTTCGGGTGCTGCGGCGCCGCCGGAGGCTTTCTTATCTTGTGCGAATCTTTACGTACTTTGAGCGGCGTCGGCCGCGGCCCTTGCAGCTCCCGCCTCGGCGACCTCCCGGCGCAGATATCCGGCGGCAAATCATCCACCGGAGCAACCATGATCGGAAAGACACGTTAAAAATGAGTGGCTGTTGAGTTAAAGGCAAGTCCAAGGAAGTGTGTATATATAGAGTGACATGAAAGAATTCTTAAACGCACCAAGTCAATGAATTCTTAATTACTAAGATATACAGTAATAGAATGAAAAAAGCTATGTTGTATTATTGGCTGAATGGATAAAATTTATATGATATGTTGTATGTATAGGTTTGAGGTGGTTTCGTTGTTTGACGGGCGTTTGAACTTGTCCAAATCTATTCCATCTTATGTATATATATATATATATATATATATATATATATATATATATATGCCTAGCTACATACCTATGCATTAAAATTAAATAAATAAAATTTTCTAAAAGGGTGGCCAAGTTAGTAAAGCAATATTACATGGAGCAATATGAAAAATATCTCAAATAAGATCTGATTAAGATTATTCGATTAGATTAATGATGATATAATCATTTATATATAGGTTCTTACACATTTGTATGTAATCTTAGAAACATAACTTATTACTATCTCCTTATATATATGATCCTTGCCAATTAGACAATAATATAAGATTTTCAGCTAGGATAGCTGGTGTATTTTTTATAATAATGGTTTGTTAGCTAAATATTTCGTTAAAATTAAACTAAATATCTAAGTTACCTAACAGATTAAATTATCAATTGACTCAATCACTTATTTACACCACAATCACTTAATTAATATAATATATTATATTAGGAAAAATACTTACATGGTTAACTTTTTTTTTTTTTTTTTTGGTAAATTAAAGAGCAACCTAATGCTTTGTTAGGTTGGTGAGAGAACTAAAGAAAGATTCCACCAGTTTGGACTCTATCAAAGTGGAAATAATTTCTTTGTTTGTTGCATATATGCTGCACCAATGTATATATACTCAGTATTTTATGAGTTCTACTATATGAACTCCCTAAATTTTACTCTCTGGCAGGTATACTGATAAATAATTTTTTTTTTCCATGTAGGTCTCAATATAAATATTTACATCAAGATTTCATGTGTGAGAGTAAAAATTGAGAGTAGAAATTAAAATAGAAGTACACATAGTATTTTATTTTGTATAGGCGCGGGTGTGGATCTAACAATTAAGACCGAATCATAATTAACTTCTGTTGTGTCATAATAGTAGTATGATTGATTGAGATGGAAGCTATTATAGAAACCCTAAACAAACAAGATTAATGAGTTGGAAGTAGTCCAGAAATTAAAAGCATGAATTGACCCAATTAAGCAAGACTACTCCTAGGCCAGGTCTTAACAGGGAGGTGACTAGCATCCTACTTGGTCAACAATGGACATTTTGCAAGATTTAATAGTATTTGATTTTGATTCTAATTCTGTTTAATTTGTAATTGTTTATTACCAAATAAAGAGATTAGACCAAATTGTGATTGAATTGGATCATAGATTCTAAGATTAGAATGAATTGATTATCTGTTCAGCATATATATTATATAAATATAAATAATCAATTCAACTAATAACTTATCAATTTAACTAATAACTTAGACTTGTATTTAAGACGGAATACATCATTCAATTTAGTATTAGAGCAAACTCATATATTATAAGAACTTCTACATCATCGGTTTAGCTTAGACGGTTAATGAATCTAATAGTCATTATGAGCAAGCCAATATCATTTAAACACTCAAAGAGTGTCAAAGCGATAGTGAAACTAGAACTCAGACCTAGAGCTGTCAATGTGGGCTGGCGGGATGGGGCCCGCCAAAGCCCACCTTTTGGCGGAGCGGGCTAAAAAGCCCGGTTTAAAAACGGGCCTAGGTAGCCGCAGCCCGCCCCTTAAGCCCGCTGGCCCCCGCCAAAGCCCGCCAGTTTATATATATATATATATATATATATATATATATATATATATATATATATATATATATATATATATATATATATTTACCATGTGTCCCTAAAGTCTAAACTCTAAGTGTCTATGTTAATAACTTAATTGTTATCTACTTAAAACACTTATCCATCACTTACGTAATAAATCTAAAATGAACTACTCAAATATTGAAATATATTATAAGTTTATAATATACATTATATATACTTGTAAAAAGTTCACAAATCATTAAAAATAAGTAAATAACACAAATTAGTTCATCACATCATGACAACAATGATACCATATAGTCCATTCAGTCTAAATAGTCAATACACCATACTGCATAAGTTCATAAACCAAACATTCAAAGTTCAAACTCCACAAAAGCAAAAAACATAACTAATTAAGTACATAAGTTCATAGTTTGTAAACATAACTAAAATTTAATCAAATAATTACAATACACCAAAATATCAACTAACTAAAATATAATCAAATATTTCATTATTTTGTAAACAAACATAATAACTTACCAATAGCATTATTTAGTTTCAGTTTTGTTTTATTTTAGGATTAGGAATTTAGGATTTAGACTTTAAAAAAAAAAAAAAAAAAAAATGGGCTGGCGGATAGCCCGCGGGGGCGGGCAAAAAATCCCGTTTTTAAAACAGGATTTTAAAACACGAGCCCGCCCTGCCCTTTTGGCGGGGTGGGGCGGGAAAGCCTGGCTGACTAAGCCCATTTTGACGGCTCTACTCAGACCCCTCCTCCGCCCTCCCCCCCTCTTACCAATATATGGTGGAATAACCTCCTTGTGCGCAGTAAGCAAAGGTCTAGCCTCTGTGTTCAGTTGAGTTATCATGATTTAATTACATTATCCCAAATACTTTGTTGGACCGGGGTGTGTGGGCCTTTGGGATTGGAGATTCAACATTTTGAGAAGAAATATATGGTGGAATAACCTCTAGACATAATAACTCTAATGGATTCAATCTTAATTCCTTAAATGAAATACATGTTACATCATTACTCTCATACTGATCAACTAACTTCATATAGTAAAAATTTCAAGAAAATCTCAATAACCTAATGAACTTTGTCAAATAAACCCAACTTGTCTAGGCCTAGATTCACACCATTATTTGAAGCAGAAGAATGGGAAGGAGGAGCATGGAGTGCAATAAGGGCAGCCACCAAACCAGCATTACTGGAAATGCTTGGCTCTGTGAACCATGGCTGCTTCCTCTCATCCCAGAAACTCTCACTTTTATCAGGTCCACCAACCATTGCTCCAACAAGGGTGTTTGGATTTGCCTCTTTAGACTCCAGCCATTGCTCTCCTTCTGAACACAAGTATCGACGATCATCCCAACGGATCGATGCAGCTCTATGATGAACCTGAAGTGGATACCTTTCACCATATCCAACCACATAGCTCATCTTCCCAGGATTATCCCCTAGAATGTAGTTCACCTGCAAACATATATTTCAAGAAAATCTCATATATAGTTCAATAGTTAGACCCAATGGAACTAGATGCCTGTAAATATATTGGTTGTATCCTAATGGGTTGTGTCACCATCATAAAAGGCAGATTGCAGAACCACGTAAATCTTGTCTTCTTTACTTTTTGTCATTATTATTGTTTCTTGTTCTTGTTAATCTCAACACTTAGGTTGCTGTCTTAATTACCTGTGACATGGAGAAATCTCTGAGGTTTTGCAGAGAAAAAACAGCACTGTTGCAGCTGCCATGGAACCTATGCAGAAGCTCAAGATAGTCACTGTACAGTTTGCTGAGAAAAGATGCAGTCACAGCATACTGGAGGGGGGCACCATTGTCAGGATTTAAGAGGATCAATCCCCCTGATTATAGTTTCAGATTAGAGAAAATCAGAAATCAGTATTTGCAGTGGTTAGGTTAGCAGAAACTGCAAAATAAATTAAATACCTTCTGTCTTACTGAACTTTTGATTGGAAGTGTATGAACACATTAGCAGGTCAGTTCTGTTAGTTGATGATACAAAAGCATACTCAAAAGGGTAGCCAAGATCTCTGAAAAATCTGATTCTTGTTAGCAGGATCTACAAAAACCAGGTGAAAAGTTAGTACTTTGCTGAAAACATCATGAATTATCTCAATTTCAAGACTACTGAACCAGAAATACCATGTTAGCAGTGAGTTTGTTGTTCCAATAAAACACCCCTTTCTCAGACACCGCTTCTTCCTCCTCAGCTTCTTTAAGATTCTCGGTTGCATACTTGAGATAAGTCTCGTTCCCAGTGGCGAAAAACAGCCAAGTTCCTCCCCAGACCAACTCGTCTTTGTAGCTCGTTGAGTTGTAGAACTGCCTCGCGTTTCCTCCACATTGGTTTATAGTCGTGTACATGGCTTTCTTGGCTGTGGTATTTGTCATGGTGAATAAGCTCTCTGCAGCTTGAACTAATTTCTGGGAATAAGTTTTATCTTCTCTGAAGACTATTGATGCAGCAGACATTCCTGCAACTATTTCTCCTGCTAAATCCGAGGCTGCAAGATCACAGACAGAGACCTGTCTTGTGTAAGTCATGTCTTCTGGTCTTTGCCAGCATTTTATGTCGTTTTCTGAGTTTGTGTTGTTCCCACCAACCTGGAAATCAGAGGTTTCATGAATTCAAGATTATCGAAAAAATCGTGGTTTTAGGCTGATATTGTTGAGTGAGTTGCAGACCTGAGAATACAGAATTGCAGAAGTCCCAGAAGTGATGTTTGGAGGAACATATAGTTTGAGGAGATAATCACTCCCCCATTTTATGATGTCTTTCACATGATCAAGCTCACCTAAATCTGCATATTTCTGGTGATATTCAATCACTGTCCAGCTCAATAAGGTCACAGAATAAGCTGTTGTGGAGCTCAGCTTTATGTTCTTGCCAGAATCATAAAACCCTCCCACAAGATCTGGATGTTTATCACTGCTACTCCCGTCTTTCATCCCCGAATCCCCCCGGAATTTGATCAGATCATTCGTCCGATAAGGCCCCGCTGAAAAAAAAAAAAAAGAAGCCAATTAAACCAGACAAAAACAGTAACTTGATGAGAAAAGGGTGTCTGAGAAATATGATTTTAATTACATTTCTGTGCATCAAAGAAGAGGAGGGCTTGGTTGAGGGCCAGTGTGAGATTCTTGGAGGAATTTTTGTGGTGTTTCTTGTGTGGGAAAAAATGGAGGAGAAGGACTAATGCAGGGATGATGAGAAGCAGGAAGGCTGCTATGTAAAGAAACCTCTTGAAGTGGTGTTTGTCAGTGATTGTGAGGTTGAAATCAATGGACTTTGAGAAGCTCGAAGGGAGGGAATCGAGCCCGGTGGCCGATCGGGGGAGGAGGTTGAAGTCGAGGTCGATGGCGGTCCACCTGCCGGCCGACGGGAGGAGGCGGCCGGCCTCGGAAATGGTGTGGACATGAGTGTGGAAATCTTGTTGTGTTGACATGGTCTAAAGATGGTGGGGAGAATGTGTTTTGTATGAGAAGTGATTCATGGGAAAGTACATAAGATTGAGGAGATTAAGGAGTTTTGTCTTGTAAAGGGACATCTACAATGCATGATGTAGTGACAATACATAAGCCAACAGAATTATTCCTTTTCTGCTTGGGGGCATTTTTGTTGATGGACTTGGTTTGTCTGGTCTCAACTACCAACGGATTTGAACCAATTTGGCTCAAATTTTATATAATAACCTTAAGCATTAGTAATCGATGTGAGACGCATTATTTGTGGCTAAACGTTGTTTAGGAATCAAATATTACAAGCACGACTTTCGTGAGCTCGAGATATGGGATCATGTTTTAATTTACTCACTCCACTTCCAGAACAATTAAATAGTGGGGGTAATCCTAACCAAGTTGATCAACAGTTAGATTGATAATTATAAAGTTTCAAATTCAACTCTTCATGAGAGCTCTTTGTTGGTCTTTTTTGTTTGAACGGGTCTGTTATGACTAACCTATGTTGATGTACCTTATTAGGTTGTCCTTATTCATGCAATACTCTTTCCCTTTTAAAAATTCTACATTAGTAAATTTGCAATTCATTTACTATTTTTTTTTACATCACTGGAGTACTTTTTTTACTTAAAAAAAGAGTCATATTCACATAATCAAATCACATCAAAATAAAATAAATAAAAATTTTAAAAAATGAGAAAATATATATATATATTTTTTTGAGGAAACCGAGAGATCATTCATTAAACGGCTTCAGCCGAAAGAACAACAGATACAAAGGAAGGGGGATAAACATTCCACTCCCTGCGACCAGCATTAGAAACGGCATCCCGAGCTAACAAGTGGGCAACCGAATTCGCGGATCGCTTAACAAACGAAAAGCTAATGTTAGAAAAAACACTAGCTAAATCACAAATGTCATTAAGAACAAGATCAAAATAAGAGTTGCAGCCATGAGATTTAATTCCTTGAATGACCAGCTGAGCATCAGATTCAACGCAAAAAGTGTCCAAGCCTTTCTGTTTTGACCAGCTTAGCGCTTCTCTGATGGCAATAGATTCTGCAATTCTGGGTTCGAGAATTCCTGACCATGATGAGCTTGCTGCTGCCACGAACGCACCTTGCGAGTCTCTTACAACGAAACCAAATATATTTTTTAAAAAATAAAGTACACAACGCTGCCGCAGTAGACGACCTTTTGTCAAGTTAGCAAACTCGCTGTAGTAGCGAGTTTGCTAACCATGTCATCATATTTAAAAAATTTGTTTTTCATGTGACACCTCATCTAGCAAGGGAAAGATTCGCTGGGACAAAGACATCATTATAGTGATTTGTTGATTAGGGTCACGAGCTTCACGTATAATCTTCTTTTGTCTAATAGTTACAAATTTTTCCGTAAATAAAAAAACAACTAAATATTTACTTGGTTGCAATGTGATCATGGTTATCTGGTTGGACACGAGACCTTTTTTTTTTTTTTTTTTTTTTTTTTAAGTAGCGCATAGCTTATTGGCACCTCTATAATTTTTTCAAATGAGAGAAAATATGTACACTATAATGTAATAGAGTTAGTATTACTAAAAAAGAAATGTGAAAAAAAATGAAACCAAAAATAGAAGAAAAGAAATGTGAAAAAAAGTAAAACCAAAAATAGAAGAAAAGAAAAATGATTTTATTAGTCCTATCACCTTTGCGTTTTTTACACTATAAACATTTACGATTCATGATCATTGAAAGGTCTCCGCGGGTAACTTGAGCAAATTCTGACCTGATTTCACAATAACTTTGTAAATCAGACTATCAATTCTCTTACCGGTGAGTTCTTGAGCTCCAGTGGCTCTCTCATTTCGTGATTTGGGTTTTAGGATGAGTAATTGATCAATTAGAATATCTATGCTGTGATTCTCTGCTAAATGCTAATTGATTCGCATACTGTTCAAAGAAAATCGCCCAGGTACAGTTGAATTTTCACCTGGCTCACTCTCCAACTGGGTATTTCTTGATCGTGTTCTTCCTCTCCACGCGTTTCCAGGTTCTATTGGAATTTGGGATTCCATTTTACCATTGTTATTTCTCGAATTTCTGCTCCGGGTCTAGTAAAAGATTTGTTTTTTAGCAGTAGTTTCATGCTGTGTTGATTTTCGATCTCTGTTTTTTGGTGGTGATCTCATGCTGCCATTGCCATTGATTTATTGGGTTTGATTTCTTTCTGGGTATGCCTGAACCCTCATCATTTGCTGTTTCATAAATTGGATTCAATCTATATGAGGACAAACCATTCATTTGGGTCTGGTAGTCCCAAATCCTTCCAAGCCTACCCCAGGGGTGATTTTGACCTGGAATCTGGAATTCTCAAAAGAACCAGAAAGCTAAAAAGTTCGCCTTTTCATCCAATCAAAATGCTCAAGTCTTTAGGTAACAAGATACAGTACTATTATAAGGTTTGCCCGCTTTTGCTGTTTGTGATCTCCTTCGGTATTGCAATTATAGTTATCGTTATGTTATCTTCCTATGAAACCCAGTTTCGACTGATGGGTAGCTATAAGAAACTCAACAAGGGTATAGAAGTCTATCCATTTGCCAAGTTTAAGAATCTAGTAATGGTTGCTGGGCATTCGGTTTATACGAGTAGTAGTTGTGAGGGGGTTGATAAGGAAAATGCTTGGTTTTTGGAGTCGTATCAGAAGCATCCTGGCCAAGCTGCAACTTTTGTCATGCATATACAGAAGGGTGTTGAAATAACAGCAAATGATGATGCAGCATTGCTCCTGTTCAGCGGTGGTGAGACAAGGAAAGAGGCTGGGCCCAGAAGCGAGGCACAAAGCTATTGGGTTGTTGCCGAATCTAAAGGATGGTTTGGTGAGTTCTTCTGATTTCTCTAATGTTCTGGGCTCTAGGAAAGTTAAAATCTTTGGATTTCGTATTCTGGTTTGTGAGAGACGATTAGGATACTTTGAGAGTTTCTTTGATTATGAGTGAATTATAATTTTTCTAATATGCATTTGGTATTTAGAATTAGTTTTTTGACGGATTAAATTAATTTATGGGCTTTTTTCTCCAAGATGATAACTTTCCTCTTTTCCACGTTTCTACTTTGTAACTTACGGGAAGAAACTGATCAACATAAAGTCACGAAACGCTCAGAACTGAGCTATTTGTTTGATCTGTTATCAATTCTATTAAACTTGCTTCTTACATTGCTTTGAGTACTCACATTTGCTTTATACTGGGTCCATGTATAGCACATAAATGAAGTCTGTTGAGCATATAACCATTAATGTGCAATCCAACTATCAGCTTAGGCTTTTAGTTGAGATGGAACACATGCTTCAATTCGGTGCCAGAAGCAAAGATTTATATCTTAGGAAGGATTTTCTCTCTGTTACAGTAATTTAAATGTCTTCTATCTTTGTTAACATGACTATGCCAGATCCCTTCTAATTGTTAGATGCATTTATACAAGGAAGTTTTATATCCATAAATTTCAATTCAAAACATCGAGTTCTTCTTGCAATTGTGTGATGATATTGAAGTCGTATGACACAATTCTGTGCAGGCAACCAAGAAAGTGTGAGAGAGCGGGCACTCACTGAAGAACACGCAAGAGACAGTTTTGAGAATCTTCTTTTTAGTGTTTGCCGGTTCAGGGAACTTACTGGTTCCTATCCACAGAATATAACAGTAAGGCCATTTTTTACATTCTGTGCATTTGAATTTGTACATTCAATCGTTTACTATGGATTGACCTATAAATTCCATGGAACACTTCATTCAACTTCTTTTTTATGTCACGAGTTTAATCCAACAAGAACACATTCCTTGATAGATTATGAATAGGGGAGCAACATATTCTGAGATTTGATCAAAATGCAGGTTGTAGGCTATGACTTCAAGAGCGAGAGATTTGAGCATCTGCACCGCACTGCCATGAGATTTCCAGAAACCAGATTCTTTTACTCGGGGACTCCATCCTCGCCAACTTCAAGGGAAGCAGCTCTGAAAGGCGAGGCCTTTGTGAGAACCCAGTTTGAGGATGATCCTTATGGATGCAAAGGCTCGCTCTCTCGCAAGAAGCTGGGGCGGGATCCCTTTCATCGTACAATTCCTTACCCCAATGGGTGCCCTGAAATTGAAGGCTTGTTCAGATACTGTGGAACAGCTCCATATCCAGGCTCCTTGCCTTGGGCTCAGTAGATATCTTCTTCAAGCTTTACAAGACTAAAAGAACCAAAAGATCAATACAATTTAGAAATTTTATTAATCCGAATGCTATTCAGTATTCACATTTCACAGTACCCTTTTTTTTTTTTTCTTTTTTAAAGAATGTATTTTTGTAGTCTCCTTTTATGATTTTATTGAGCAAATTGGAAAAGAAAAAAATCAGAACTTTATGTCTTTATTGAACTTGTAAACGAATGAAATTGAGTCAAATATCAAGCTGTTCTATTCGAATTCGTCTATATTAGAGACTATTCTTATTCGTATTCGTTAAATATTCAAATCTCAAATTTTATTTGTATTCGATTCAACTACATTATTCATATTCAAATTCCAAGAAGGATTTATATTTTATTTTAATTGGGACACCTACCCGCTTAT
Organism: Ipomoea nil; assembly: GCF_001879475.1. Lineage (NCBI taxonomy): Eukaryota > Viridiplantae > Streptophyta > Magnoliopsida > Solanales > Convolvulaceae > Ipomoea > Ipomoea nil. The sequence continues at coordinate 847,379 of NW_017618587.1, read as the reverse complement.
AACGTCTCTTCCAATGCACCAACCATCACCAATTCACCATTTTCACCAACCTCTCTCTCTTCTCTCTCTTCTCTCTCTCTCTCTCTGTTTTCTTCGCCGCCAGACGGATTGCCCTATGCTTTTCACCTTCTTCTTCTTTATATACATTCAGCGCTCTCCGATCTCCATTCCCATTCTCTCTCTCTCCCTCTGCGCATACATAATTAAAGAAGCAAGATTTATACGATGGCTTTAGCTCCAGCTTCAGCTCAGCTATCAAAGCCGATCTTTTGGAAGAACCCCGTTTCTCAAAAAACCCTCTTTTCATTGCCCGCCACCTCTAAGGTTCGTCCGGGGCAATCTGCAATCCGATGCTCCTCCGTGGCGGTGGCTCCCACGGCGCCCGCGGCACCCGCGGCGGCCAAGGTGAAGTCCGTGAAGGCGAGGCAGATCATTGACAGCAGGGGGAACCCGACTGTGGAAGTTGATCTGGTCACTGACGGCGGCAATGATGCGCTCTACCGATCGGCGGTGCCCAGTGGAGCGTCCACCGGGATCTACGAGGCTTTGGAGCTCAGAGATGGTGACAAGAGTGTTTATGGAGGCAAAGGAGTCTTAAATGCTGTGAAGAATATCAATGAAATCTTGGGTCCAAAGCTCGTCGGAGTTGATATTAGGTAACACATGAGCATATCTTTCTGTCAATCAATTATGCCATCTTATAATTTTAAGCCACTGAATTATGTATAAATTCCAAATCTTTACAAAGGAACCAGGCAGATGTTGATGCCCTTATGTTGGAGATTGATGGAACTCCAAACAAATCCAAACTTGGAGCAAATGCAATCCTAGGAGTCTCCTTGAGTGTGTGTAGAGCTGGTGCAGGAGCAAAGGGCATACCTTTGTACAAACACATTCAAGAATTATCAGGAACCAAAGAGCTCGTCATGCCGGTTCCTGCATTCAATGTCATCAATGGAGGCAGTCATGCTGGTAACAATCTGGCCATGCAAGAATTCATGATCTTACCAGTTGGAGCTACCTCATTTGCTGAGGCCCTTCGAATGGGCAGTGAAGGTTCGTGAAGTTCTTTCTTGATCTTATATATATGTATATTCATGTCTGTACTTGATAACCTGTAAGCAGTGTTGCAAAAATTGCGCCTAGCGATTTATTCAACATTGCCTGGAAGGCTGTAACTTGATTTCTGATGAGTTGTTGCTTTAGGATGTAGTATTTGCCCTATTATTAGGCTTAAATTTGTTTATACTCTGTGCTATTATCGGAACAGTGTATCACACCCTCAAGGGAATCATCAAAGCAAAATATGGGCAAGATGCATGTAATGTTGGGGATGAAGGGGGATTTGCTCCAAATGTGCAGGATAATAGGGAGGGATTGGTATTGCTAATGGATGCAATTGAAAAAGCGGGTTACACTGGCAAAGTAAGAGTCTTTTTTGTTTCTTTTCAAACAATGCATTTGAGGCAATCGTGGTCTAAAACAACCTTGTACAGATCAAAATAGGCATGGATGTTGCAGCATCAGAGTTCCTTACCAAAGACGGGAAGTATGATCTTGACTTCAAGAATCAGCCAAACAATGGCGCTCATGTGCTTACCCCCGAGAACCTTTGCGAGCTATACAAGCAGTTTGTGAAAGATTTCCCTATTGTATCAATCGAAGATCCCTTTGACCAAGATGATTGGAGGTCATGGGCAGCACTGCAATCCGCCGTGGATATCCAGCTTGTGGGTGATGATTTATTGGTCACAAATCCAAAGAGAATAGCTGAAGCCATTCAGAAAAAGGCTTGCAATGCTTTGCTACTGAAGGTATGTGGTTTTACCTCTCTGTACATTTTGTTTATGAAACAAATTCTTCTGTTTCTTCTCAGGCTTTTATCTTTTAAATGGTTTGCAGGTTAACCAAATAGGTACTGTGACTGAATCGATTCAAGCAGCATTAGACTCCAAAGCAGCTGGGTGGGGTGTGATGGTTAGCCACCGAAGTGGTGAAACCGAGGACAATTTCATTGCAGATTTGTCTGTTGGTTTGGCCAGTGGACAGGTTCTCTTCACTTTAGCCTTTACTATGTTTAAAGATCATCTCTCATCATTCTTATCTTTAATCTTTCTTATTATGCAGATCAAGACAGGTGCTCCCTGCAGAAGTGAACGTCTAGCCAAGTATAACCAGGTGAGAATTGAGATGGGCATTTTCCCTTTCTCTGATTCTTGATTTCTTCTCTCCAAAAATGAAAACTTTTTCACCTTCCTGTGTTCTTGACATACATGACTGAATCTGTGCTTATTTCAATCTCGTCGCAGCTTCTACGCATAGAAGAGGAACTTGGGAACGTTCGCTATGCTGGAGAAGCGTTCAGGGCGCCATGAGAAGATGCATTCTTGATTAGACTATAGCTAGAACTCATTTATGTTCAATCATGTAGGAAAAGGTAGCAGGAGAACAATCAAAGAATATTATTCTTGAAGAATAAGTTTGTTTTTCAGAAGTTTTGTGAAAAATGAGTTCTTTACTGCTTCAATGAATATTTTGCCTGTATTAGCCCACTCATGATGAAAGAACAGACAGAAGACTAAAGGGATTTTGCATTATAAAAGTGTTCAAAAGAACTACAACTACACCACATTCCCCATACCTTTGTTTCTCGTTTTCATTAGGCAAAATGAAGAAGAATGATTTTGGTGTGAAGTTGCAGCAAGATCTCTGAAAATCCCGGGGGATCATAAAAACCCACACCGGCCTTGGGACGAGTCGCTTCTTTGCTCAGTAAACTAAACAAGAAAGGTTCAAGATAAAAACTTTCTTGCAGTGCTGACCGCTGTTTTAAATATGAAGTCCAACAACTGCAGCTGACCTATGAGAGAAATAGGAGCCCAGATACACGAAAAGTTATCTTGTCAGTTGACAACGGGAGGTGGTTTCCCTATCTATCTCTACATGTATGGCTTGGTATAGTAGTACGTGTTTGCGAATATATAATTTGGCGCCCGAGTTGACCTCTAAGATGATGACAGGGTTCTGAACAAGAAGATACCTATACCACCAATCGCCAAAGTGAGGATTAGAGGAATGCCGATTGATTCAATATCTGCTCCCGTTTCTTGCCTTCCTCTTCTTTCTTGGTGCGACCTCTCGCCATACGTCTCACGTATGGTATTGCTTAGAATGTCTATCTGGTGCATGATCTGTCGTTGTCCCCTCGCAATCGCAACAACCTGTAATCCGGATAGAACTTCAAACCACGTTCAAATTGCGTTATTCTATTCATTGTTTTTCAATGTTGAAAAAATCGCTAGGCGCCCTCTAGACACCTGGGGACCGCCTAGAGCGCCTAGGGTGCCTAGGAGGCCGACCGCCTAGCGCCTAGGCGCGATTTTTGCAACACTGCTGTTTTTAGTCGGGATCATCAAATACCTCTTCCATGACAGATTCCCGTGCCAATTGAGAAGACGATGATGAATGAGGTAACAGAGAGCTAGTCAACGAACCATTGCCTAAACCCGCCATAAAAAGCGTAGTAGGCGCTGATCCATTGCTCACTTCTGGATACACCGTCAAATTTGGCTGACTAGCAGAAATGCCTCTCCTTGTGGACAATTTTGAGCTAATCTCTTCTATCCGAGACGTAAACTCATCCATTCGCTCACTCAGTGTGGAGATCTGTTCAGAAAGCCGAGTGATTGCACCCTGAAAAAGAAAAGAATGACTTGGTTAGAGAATAGTACACCTTCTTCTTTCCCGGGTTCACCATCTTCTTGGCTAATAAATTGTCATGTTCGATTTTACCTGGTTAGCAACTGCTGGTGAATCGGGAGTTCTTACATCGTATCTCCTATTATTCACCGCAAGTTTTGTCAGTTTGCTAAGATGCTTTTCACGCTGCGTTGAAAATGAGAGCGACATACCGCTGCCCAAAATTTATACCAAGATTAGTTACTAACAAGAAAGCATCGTAAATTTAGCTCATATCTTACTCTACATTGTGATTTTAAAAACTCAAGACTTACCGATTAAGAAACTTCATTCTCCTATCTGCCGAGGCTTGAGACAAAGCTTCTTTTGGGCTCAAGACCGTATCATCATCAATGCTTAGTTTCGTCTTAAGATCAGCTGGCAAAGCCTGAAAAGTTATAGACCGAGGATTTTGTCTCATTTTGGAAGGGGTCATAACTCATAAACCTATAAATTGTTAAGTATATCATACCATAACATCATTTAGAAGCTTTTCCAGTTGAATTTGTTCGATGTAAGTGCGAGGGATGTAAGAACCTTCGAGCCCCAGCTGTGTGCCAATCCATTTGACATATGAACGGTCTTTGCCTTGCACCTTTAACATTGCATCAGCAGAACATAGAATTACTATTTTAATCAATGTTGAAAAAATCGCTAGGCGCCTGGGGACCGCCTAGGCGCGATTTTTGCAACACTGATTTTAATACAGTACGAACATAGCTTAGTAACTTTGTAATTACGATACCTGAATATAGTGTCGATTCAGTTGCTCCAACCAATCGGTTTTGACACAAACCTTGTCATCGGAGAACACGTGACTGCTTCTTTTCAAGATGGACGCAATGGAGTACCCTAGGGCCATCAAGCCACCAAGAAGACGCACACTAACTTCGAAAGTAATTCGAGGTGATATAATGAAGGGAGGATCTGTCACCCATTCCTGATAGTAATGACGTTATAAGGTATGATACACAATGGTCTCGTTTTTAAGGAAAAAAACATACAGAATGGTGTCCTATGTACTATGTAGTAGTTAAAGACTAATGCTTTTTTAACAGGTACCTCAAACATGAGAGTGTATCTGCCATCCCGGTTCCTCATCCTCAGATACGATTGGCAAGCTTCGGGATCTTCACCTGGGGGCAGCAAAAAAATATCATATGTTTCTTCATTGGTTTCTTTGTGTTCCTCGGAAAGAACAGCCTTGATCTGATCTGGTGGGACCGTCTTCGAAGACTACAAAAGAAAATGCATTCACTCAGAGATAGACAGTGAAAATAAGAAAAGTCGAGATTCTTAGTGCTTAATTACCTTTAAAACATAAGTGGGATTCTGGAACCCGGAGAATGGGTTAAACTTGTTGGTGATTTTTATATGGGCTGTCTGAAGATCTGGTTCGATGAAGGCCTTGTACATCGGGTAGACCTGTTCACAGCAAAATGCAGCACGAATCATGTAAAGATTCAACCTTTTCGAAAAAATGAATGCCATAAAGTGAGATATAATAATAATTGCAGCCAAACCGTTTCGGAGATTTGATGTATTATTTCTTCTGGATCTTGGTTAACACGTTGAATGTCCCTAAGAACCCGTTTTACCAGGTCGAAGTGCACTCCACCGGTGACTGAGACACGAAGATCTATCATGGGCCGCAACTTTTCACTCAAGGCGTAAATCCCTTCAATGAGTACTACTCGAGAACTGGGAACATCAACCGTCCTGTCAAATGGAACCACGATACAAGAAACTATTCTAAGCAACGAATAACAAGCTAGCAACAAACTAACATAAGGTTCGGAAAGCAAAGAAATGGTTGACCTGTATCCACTACGAGAACTAGATTTGAAGTCATATATAGGAACTTGAACAGACTTTCCAGCTTTTAAGCCTCGGATATTCTCGAGCAAAGTTTCGTAGTCCGTCAAGCGTGGATCTGTTTAAAAAATTACCACTCGTTAGCGTAAATAACAAGTAATTTTCTCGTGAGTGGAATGTTTTGTAAGTAACCATCAAAGTTTCCATCGATAATCCGACTTGGATCGTTGTAGTTGTCCATGTTTATGACAGCAATACTAGGCATAAAGTTGAGAATCTTTTCGGTAAACACAGTCTTTCCAGCACCAGAAGGGCCTGCCACTCCAACCAGCGTGATTCCATCGTTCTTTTGAGCCAACAATTGGCATGCCCGGATCACGATGAAGAATCCTTTTTCAAATGACAGAGTATCTTGAATTGGGACAATCTCATAACGACCCGTGTCCCTTCTTTTCACCAGCTGGACTTGATCTCTCAGTAAGCCAGATCTTTTCCTGGGTGATTCAAGACTCGAAACACTATCCTGAGCCATCAATATCTCTAATATTCTACAACAACAACAAAAGGCCTAACTAATGAGAATCAAACAGGAACCTATGAAACTGTACAAGGAAATCCAATTCACATAATTCATTAATCAAAAGCTAGGTAATTTTCCCAAAAAAAAGAGTAACTTTTAGACCACACAACCAACTTATCAAAGCAGAAAGTGAGCAGAACTATTCAATCCAGAAGCAAATAGGCTATCAATGATGTCTTTAAAGTTTAAACCTTTACTTAACTATCCAATTTCAAGAATTCCCCAGAAAGCATAAACTTTGCAGGCAGGCAAAATAGTGAGATCAAATTCAGCAAAAGCTAATCAGAATCATTCAATTGAATAACCACCAGATTTCCCAGAAAGCAGAAACTTTATGACCAAATACACCATAAAAAAAAATGCTTTTGAGCTAAACATAGTGAGATCAAACCTTATTTAATTCAACAGAAAATAATCAGCTAAACACTAGCATTTTCGAGAACTGCCCAGAAAGCAAAAATTTCATACCCAATAGCAAACAATCAAAAAGAAAAAAAAGTTCTGGAAACTAAATAACACAAACCTTTGTGTTTCAGAGACTGCAGAGAACTGTGTGTGTGGATGATGGATGAAATAATAGCAGAAAGATGGGGTTTTTAGAGCGGTGGAAGGGAAAAGAGGAAGTAACGATTGTTAATCCGATAATGGTTCACACATCGGACAAATCGAAGTCGATCAGTAACAGTAATCCGAACACGGTTGACTCATCATTTTTAGTTAATTTTCTTCTCCCAATCATTAGTTAATCTTTATCTATTCAGTTGTGTGGTGTTGTCATCGTCGACAGTTGACCAAAGAGACTAAAGAAAGCTGAAGAGGTCCGACTTAGCTTAAAAGTATCTTAAAAGTCTTCACTTTAATTATAATATTTATATTTATATTTATATTTGATGCATATATTGAAATAGGTTCAGAACAAGTTAATTTTGAAGAACGAATCAAGATAAATTTAATCAGTCTCGAGACCCCATAGTCGAGCTCGGCCCTAGGCGCCCAAAGCCGAGCCTAATGCTCAGCCTCAACAATTTAAGAGCAAGGGCTGATGGAGCGTATCGACGTGATTAAAATGACGTTAATCGCTTACCATTTTTTGAGTCAATTACAAGTTAAAGTTGTATAAATTTTTTATATTTATCTTGTTAAGATATTACAATCCATCTTGTAATCACATTACAAAAGTCATTAATATAAGACTCTGTCTCTTAAAGCCTTACACTTTGTATCTAATTTTTTAATTATTGATTTTGTTGTTAATTAAATCTATTAATATTGTAGGTAAATAGGTACTAATATATAATTATTATTACAAGCCAAATGTTTAAATTAATAAAATAGTTATATAAAAAAGCATATTTAATATTTAGTGTTAAAAGCCCAATTATAAGTATATAATAAAAGGTAATAGAATCAGCAATATTCAAAAAAGTATATAATAAAAGAAATATAGAAATGAAAACAAAATGGCAGTACTAATTAAATGTATTACTATATTTATAAAATGGAAAATTCAGTATATCACCAAATATAAATATTATAAACGAAACTGTCGATCATAATAATTCATATAAAGAGAAAAACTGGACGCAGTGAAGAATGGTTGTTATGTAACAAGACAAAGCAGCGAGCGATCCACAGGGAGACGAGACGAGACCGCCATTGATAGCCAAAAAGATGGGGTGTTCATTTTCTGGGTTGAACGCTCTGTACGACGCCGCTAACAGCGGAGGCGATGTCTGGATCAATGAGAACCGATTCAGGATCCTCCGCCAGCTCGGCGAGGGTGGCTTCGCCTACGTCTTTCTCGTCAAGGAGGTCCTCTCCAACCCCTCCGTGCCCGGAGTTTCCAAGAAATTCAAGGACCCTTCTCATGTCTCTGGTTAGTCTTTTTGATTTCTGCGTCGTTTGTGGGATGATTTTTGATGATTGGTTGGTGAATTGATGGCAAAGCTTATAGCTTTTCATTAGAGAATTGGATTGCATTGTGATTTGTTGTTGTAATTGTGCCCTAATTGTACTATTGGGGTTTGATTTGTAAGATGATGGAACATATGCAATGAAGAAAGTTCTGATTCAGAATAGTGAACAGCTGGAATTGGTTAGGGAGGAGATCCGTGTTTCTTCTCTGTTTACTCATCCCAATCTGCTTCCTCTCCTTGATCATGCTATCATAAATGTCAAGGTAATTGCTATGCATTTTCGTGTAAAAGGTATCAACTTTGGAGGTTATATTGATTTTCTCTTGGGATTGAGAAAGAACATTCTTAATTAGACTGGATGGATGCATTCATTTGATTGCTGTTTTTTTTTTTTTTTTTTTTTTTTGTTTAACCTTCAAGATAGATATATTTGGTTTGAATGCATTCTATTGTGAGAACCTTTTTATGTTTCGCCAGGCGGCCGCTCAAGATCAATCTTGGAAGCATGAAGCGTACTTGCTGTTTCCCGTCCATATGGATGGAACCTTGTTGGACAATGCCACAACCATGAAAGCAAAGAGGGAGTCCTTTTCCACTTCTGATGTTCTGCAAATATTCCGCCAGGTTAACAGAACACTAACCAAGAATTATCTAATTGATTTTGTGTTTATAAAGATGTGAGGATCGATGTGCCTTGAGCCTTAATTGAAAGAGGAGTTTGTGTTCAGCTTTGTGCAGGACTTGATTATATGCACAGTTTTGATCCACCATATGCACACAATGATTTAAAACCTGGCAATGTCCTTTTGACACATATAAAAGGTCAGCCGCCCCTTGCAATATTGATGGATTTTGGAAGTGCTCGTCCTGCAAGAAGGCAAATACGCTCTCGTTCAGAGGCTTTGCAGTTGCAGGTGTTTCTAATACTCCATGCTTCCAAAATTTCTTTTTACCCTATACCTTCTAGGCACACTTTCCAATATTAGCATCCAACAATTGCGTTATGAAATCAAATTGTTAATTTCACTTTCATTTTGTGGGTTTTGATTTTGTAGGAATGGGCAGCTGAGCATGTTTCAGCACCATACCGAGCTCCTGAACTTTGGGATTGCCCAAGCCAATCTGATATTGATGAAAGAACTGATATTTGGTCATTAGGCTGCACTTTATATGCAATAATGTAAGGCATATCTCTTCTTGCATATTGTCACTTTTGGTTCTTCTTTTGAATATCAACTTTGTGACCTTATATATGAAATTCACCTCAACCCAGTGAGCACGCTTAATGTGACAGTACCCCACTTTCTTGAATTCGTTTTGAGATACTCATCTATGATCATTTGTCATATGAGGTTCTGATGAGAAATAACGGTGTAATTGCATCATTCGTGGTTCTTGTCTGTAGGTATGGAGTGTCTCCTTTTGAGTATGCACTTGGGGAAGCCGGTGGAAGTCTACAGTTGGCCATTGTAAATGCTCAGGTAAAATGGCCAACTGGGCCCACCGGTCCTTCCTATCCCGAAGCCCTTCAGCAGTTTGTGACGTGGATGCTTCAGCCTCAAGCAACAGTCCGACCACGCATAGGTGACATTATAATTCATGTTGACAGGTTGATCTCCAAGTTTTCTCACTGAAGAGCTCGAGACGAGAGATAATATATACTCTGTTAACAACCCGCATGCAACATCATATATAGCATGTTGAGTATTCATGTATGCCTTCCATTCTTCACTATGTGAAAATGTGATAGAAGCAATATAGATATATATATATATATATATATATATATTGATACTGCTAGGAATTTTTACTGTTATCTGACTATCTTTTGATTTTGTTTCAATTTATTCAATATGAAATGTTTAATTTTCTCTTCCATATGGATTCTTAAACATGAGCAGTTAATTAGTAATTAATGGGATTCTTTTGATTCTTATACTGTCCTTATACAGAAAAGGAAGAGGAAGACTCATTGACTAACTATATATATAAAATGGACAACCTTTGGAATGTTCTTTTCGATCAGTCAACTAATATACATATGTTTTGTCTTTCCTGCTCGCCCGTTCCATTTCTTGTCATGTTCATATAACCAAACCGTATACACATATATATGTGTGTGTTCAACTATTGTTCTGTGAACTATAATCATTGAAGCTGTTTTCTGGGAACTGTTTTCCGGCGAGATGGACGGAGTTTTGGGTTTGGGTACCATAACAGCTTACATTTTCCTTGCTACCATTCTACTACTATTGGGTCTCATGGTTGCATATTTGCTTCTCTTCTTCTGCTCTGAATGCAAACCTGCATCGGATTCATCGGTCGGAAACGACGGCGACAAAGAGGTGGCCGCGGGTAGCGTCACCAGTGCTGACCACACCGTCGTCGTTATCATGGCCGGAGACAATGCTCCCACCTTCCTAGCAACGCCGGCGCCCTCGCCTTCCCGGCATACCGAGGAGATTTGACTTGCCCGCATGGACAGCTCAACTGGTCACATTGGTAAAATTTGTCACAAGAACTCAGATATCCCAATTTCACTAGTGACAGTGTGGGAGCTCCTTGTATGCAGTGAGCAAAATTCTGATTAATTAAGTCACCCTATCCTCCCAAATGCTCTGTCGAGCCGGGGTGTGGGGGGCCCTTAGGGTTGGGGTTCAGCTTTGGAAGAATTAAGTCACCGTGATTTACACATCTACAATTCTGTCGGGTCTTGTGTGGGGGCACCGGGTGGGCAAAGTCAATTTTTTTATTTTTATTTTTATTTTAGAATAAAGATATATTCTTTGCAATTAGCATTGTAATTAAGGCTTAATTATCAACTGACATTCAGTGAAAAGATTCTTGGTATTGTTTTTACATATATATATATATATATATATATATATATATATATATATATATATATATATATATAAACGATTAGAGTTATAATGCTAGGGAAAAAAAAAGACAAGTTGTCCTCCATATATAAATAGTAGCAGCATGGTATATATTCTCTATTTGGTCTTATCCATTGGAATCATACTTAAAATTAAATATATTTTTTTATATTACGAGAAAAATACCCAGCCACTATTCGAGGTTAATTATACATAGGTGAGCCCTAGCTACTCTTCTGTAATAGTTCACAAACTACATAGTACAGAAGAGGTAATTAAATTACATTAAGAAAACCATGTGCGGTGGGCTCGACTGAGAGGGCGTTAGTAAGAATCGAATTCGTGATCTTCACTCCTTCAGATACGACAATCGTGGTTCACCTACTCGGCCACCCATTTTTGGGTTAGTTAAAGTTAAATTCGGATGAGAAAGTTTGGTGAGATTAAATATACTCATAATATTATGGTATGGGGGAATCAAACATCTATCATACCTGGGCATAAAGTAGAAACATGGTGAAGTATGAAGATGCATTATATGGAAGTTAATAGTTTAGTGGAGAAGGTAGAGAGAATATTAGGCTACTGGCAATCTCGATCACTTATCATGATAATGACCTAACCAGACATATTCGGATTCACCTAGCTAGCTAGCTACTTTTCTTTCACCAATATAGTACTAATTAACTTTCACAATATATATATAACATTATTATAGTGCATGTCATGCTTTAAATCAATTGTTATTAATCTCCATGAATTATATGATATGTTAGAATATATATGCATGTAAATTTATTGTTTATGTAACGCTCTTATCTAGTTAGAGAAATCAATGGATAATGTCCACTACTCTGACGCAGAAGGAACATCATGATTCTCGTACTTATTAATAGGAGAATATTATATTATATTCTTAATTGTTGTTGCATAAAGCACTGTACTGGCCTAAGTTATTCCTCTGATCGAGTATAAAACAGGATGATTTACACCCATTTCTTGATCACACAAACATATATATATACAGAAACAAAAATGGGGTTTGCAGATGAAGAAGCAAGTGGTGGTGGGTTTTGGCAGTGGAACACCCCACTGCCATATCTGTACTGTGGGGTTGCCATCGTTGTGGCAATTATTGCCACTTCATTACTGTTTCTTCTGTTCAGCCACAAGGATGATGACCCTGCTGCTGTTGCTGCAGTATTATCAGAAGGAGATGATGAGAAGAAGAAGAAGAAGAAGAAGCAAGAAATGGAGATTAGGGTTTTGGATCCTGAGCCTAAGGTGGTTGTGGTGTTTGGGGGAGATGGCAGACCACTGTATGTGGCAAGGCCCCAGAGTTCTATTAATAATAAGCAGCATTTTTGTGACCAGGTTTAGTTGTTTGTTTAGTACTTAAAAAAAAAGAGTTTTTTCCTAGGTTGGGTGTAGTGGGGGGAGGGCAACATGTTTTAAGTGTTGTGTTAGATCAGTTGCTACAGCAAAATTTTAGTTAATTATATATATATGTTTAATGTTTGGGAATTGGGATGCTGTTTTTTTTTTTTTTTTTTTTAGTACTACGACTCTTTATTTGGGAGAGTAATAGATGTGTCATTGAGCTACAAGTTACTTGGCAGGTTTGGAATGTTGTTAATTATCTCTGTTACCTTTTACTTTGTAACTATGTTAAAATTATATTATTAGTGTTGGGCATGTATGAATTATAACAAGATTGTCATGATTTCAAAATTTACTTGAGATTATTAAAAGATACATATTTATATCAATAAATATATTTACTAGTCACCTCACTACAATAATACGTGACAACTAAACATAATAATACTCTCTATTTCTCTCTCTCTATACATACATACTGCATACATCCTATACATATGTATGTATGTGTGTATGTAGATTTGCACCATTAAATACATTCATAGAGAGGCAAACTCCTGCACAAAATTAAAAAATTAGATGGCTACTAATCGCAAACATCTTTCTTATAATTTTTATTTCTTTGACTGACACCCCTCTACGAGGTATATACTCCATGATCGTAGTGTGGTTTTGTTTATATTTATTTAATATTTTTTGTTTCACTTTCTCTATGTACAAAGGAAAAAATGGAACTATATATCATATAATTTTACAAATGAAAAAACCTATCACCTAGTGAGATGTGTCTTAATTATTCAAGTCAAAACAAAGGGTTAGTGTGAAATTAAATGTTATTTTTGTCCACAAATGAATATATAAATATATGCTTAGCCACAATATGGGGTGTGTTTTTGCAGATTTGCAACATTAATGTGAGAAGAGAACATGCATGAACAAAGCCATAAAGCAAGGGAGACAAATTTAAAAGATCAAGATTTACCAAATCAAGTTTTGACATTTAAGGTCAATCATTATATCGTGGACCAGTGTACCCTAGACCTGGCAATTCGTGTATACAAATCCGTTAACGGGTCGACACGATAAAGACACGAACACGATAAGGCTAAACACGGACACGACACGTTATGGTTAATGGGTTCAAATTTTTAACACGAACACGATTTGTTAACCGGTTAAACGGGTTGACACAATAGACACATTTTGTTAACAGGTTTCAAGTCGCGTCGACACGAAACCCGTTTAAACCCGCTATTTCTATTAATATACTTTTAAAAAAACTACAGTAAAATTTAAAGTTAAGTTCTATATAAAAATAAATAAATAAATAAAAACTACCGTTAAATTCATCAAACAAAGTAAAAATATTCAATTCATAACATTTATAAAAAGATAAAATAACTTTCAAAATCATAATTAAAGGAGTCTATACAAGTTTTTAGAATAAAATTGAACACAATAAAATTCAAATTTCAAATTGTTGAACATCAATTAATTGGTGTAGGATCTTGGCCTAATGTAGTAAATTCATCATTAGTCATGTTCATAATATCTTTTGTAATCTCAATAATGACAATAATTCTTACCTAAATGACAATGATTCTTAACGGTTATAAACAGGTTTGGTAAACGGGTTCGTGTTAACGGGTTAACACGATAATATTAACGGGTTAAACGAGTTCTTAATATGTTTAACGGGTTGACCCGTTAAGACACGAAACATAACGGGTCAACGCCTTAATGACCTAGGACACGTTAAGGCTAAACACTAACCCGTTATTTTCGTGTCTGGTTTCGTGTTGTGTTAACGGGTCATGTTCATAATTGCTAGGTCTAAGTGTACTGCGGACCCTAGTCTAATACATAATACACATACACATAAATATAATATAATGAACATGAATTCTGCCTATTATGTTAAGTATTTATGTGTCATCAGTTATATAATACACATAATTCATGTTCATAATGATTACAGATGCATGATTTTCACATGTTTGAGTGTTTGACATTTGGACAAAAATTACTATAAATATATTTGTTTGATTAGTAGGTTTAGGCAGCCAGGATCAGAGGAGAAGTTAATTAAGGAAGCTGCACCAAAAATGGAGTCTGCTTCCCAGATGTTTGGAGAGGCTGCTGAAGAAGAAGAAGAATGTCACAGCAGCAATGAATCTGGTTGGACAACCTATCTTGCTTCTCCCTCAAACAATGATGATTCCTCCGAAGAATTCAGCAATGGAGATTCCATTGGACAAAACAGTGATGAAGAAGATGATTGCCACGTCGACGACGACAAGGATGATGATGATGATTCCATGGCTTCTGATGCCTCGTCCGGCCATACTCACCGCCGGAAGCACAACGCCGGCCGGAATGGTGAGAGTAGTAGCTCCAGCTACAAGGTTAAGACGCCATGGGTTAAGAAGAAGAAGGAAGGGAAGAGAACTGTGCCTGTTTATAGTTCCAAGGAGAGTAAAAAAGTGTCTAAAGACAACTAGTAAAATCTCAATAGCTAGGTGTTAAAGAATCAAATTTCTAATCTTTTGGTATTAGAATTTTGTTTGACTCACTCGATCGCCTCATATTAATAAAACTTGTAATTTTTTTAGACAAAAATTATGCTCTACTCATGGCAAATTATATCGTTCACCACGCTGCATAATCGATCATGCACCGAGCTTTGCGCCGTTTTGTTTAATGAAAAGAAACGACACCCGTTTCTCAAAAAAGTAACTCTGTTATTCAGTTTCATTTTGTATACACTGCAGTTTCAATTCAACAACTACAGTCTCATTTCGATATAACTATAGCTTTATTCGATATTTATGCACTCAAATATGTGAAAATGTTATTTAATTTTATTTTATATACACTATACTTTCATTAAAACACAACTACATGATCATTTCGATATAACTACAGCTTCATTGCACAATATACAGTCAAATATGTGAAATATTATTCAGTTTCATTTTATATACATTGCAGTTTCATTTCACCATAACTATAATATCATTTTAATATAACTGCAGTTTCATTTGATAATATATAAAATAATACGTGAGGCAATGTCGGTTTAGATATACTATAGTGTCAGTTTAGATACACTGTAGTTCAGTTGGTAATTAACACATAAAAAATGCGCACTCCGTTAACAGTAACGGCGCGCCGTTTCTTTACTTAAAGAAACGGCACCGTTTTAACCGTGGTCTACGATATAACGACTGTCTACTCACTGGGTCACTCATCTCGAGATAAAGATCAAATGAAATATTCTTGTCTTCAGCTGTTTGGTTAATACACATTTAGTTCTAAGTTATCATTAAAAATTACTCATTTAACAAAATCTTTAACTCCAAATAACAATTATTAAATATTTAAATTGGTAGACATTTCCTCGTGTGCTCAATAGATGTTAATAAAGTGATAAAGCTTTCATAATAGCACTTAGAATCAATAGATGTTAGGTGGGGATTAAATTAAATATGCAACTATTCATAATATTTAGAGGCTAATTAAACGTGTGTACACCGAATAATTAGTGACGAAAACAACTACTAAAGTCGTAACTAAAATATTATAAGGGGTCTTTCTTTACGGTGATTGGATGACAATTTATCAATTCATCTCTATATATAATATAGAGAAATCAAGGTGAAAATTTTTTCCCTCCATTTGATGCATTTGAGAGTTATGGAATATCAAGAGTTTAGAAACTTCATAATCATCATAAATAATTAAATAAAGATGAAAGAAAATCAAAGTGAATAATAATAAAAAAGAGTGTAGTGTAGTGGAGAGTAATTCACAAAATTAATTTGAGTAATAATTGTTGATTCATAATTAAAAATTAACATTGCAATAATTATGTTATGTTTCTAAGAGCATCCCCATTAAGGAGATTGTTAGCAGAATTCAGGGAAAAAAAATTTCCTTCCATTTGGTGCATTTGAGAGTTATGAAATATCAAGGATTTAGGAACTTCATAATCATCATAAATATTAAATAAAGATGAAAGAAAATCAAAGTGAATAATAATAAAAGAGTTTAGTGGAGTGGAGAGTAATTCACAAAATTAATTTGAGTATAATTGTTGATCCATAATTAAAAATTAACATTGCAATACTTATGTTATGTTTCTAAGAGTATCCCCATTAAGGGATTGTTCACAGTTTTTTAGGAAAAAAATGTCGACTTAAAAGAGAGAGAGAGAGGAGGGAGAAGGAGTAGGGTCCTGCCGAAGTTTTTTCAGAGTTTGTGGGTCTCACTAAGAGAGAGAAGGAAGTTTGCGGGTCAATTTTTTGTTCGAGCTTTGTTTTTTTTTTCTTTTTATTTTTTCACATATTTTTTTCTCTCCTCTATCTTATTTGGCACCTAAAAACTTGTGCTAAAAAACTTATCTATTGAGGATGCCCATATAAGCATTTAGTATCTCCACATCAATTGCAAATGACATTAGCAAAGTATGAATACATTAACTGTGTTCACATTTATTGCAATAAATAAAACATTCTTACAAATTTCAATAACCACATGTTTCAATATTTACATGAACATCTACACCTACTTCAACATTATAAATAAGTCATCATCCACAACCAATATAATACTACAATTATGTTTTTGTTGTGGTTGGAATGAGGAGGATGATCGTGACTAGAATAGGGAGAATAATATTTTTGGGAGCTTAGATCTCCTATAAGCTTTATACAGTGCAATCTAGGGATGATGAATATTTCTAGGAGCGGAAGAACTCAGGTAAGTTTTTCTGTTTCCACAGCCATTAATTTCTTTGCTAATTTAGAGTATGTCAAAAATTTAATTGATAAATTTGTTAAATTAATAATAGTACGTGCATCGCACTAGACAATTACTAATATATAATTAATTATATACTCTTATCAAAAATGAAATTAGAATTTACTAAAAAAAAAAAAAAGACTTAATAGTCTTCTATAGTAATAATAGGTCCATTAAAACACCAAATTAAGAAACATAAGACATGAAACCTTAACCAGTAACTTGTATGTAATACAGTGATGGTGAATTCACACGTCTTTATACTAAGCAGCAAATGCCGGAACCGGGGCGGAAATCATCGGAGAGTTCGAAGATTCCTTAGGAATTTCCGAAGCCTCTTCGTACAAATGTTTGACGAAGTTGTCGAGATTGTTGAAGGAATCTCCACCGTCCTTGATAGCATCCATCGCCGCCGTTCTCAGCCGC
This sequence comes from Ipomoea nil, assembly GCF_001879475.1. NCBI lineage: Eukaryota > Viridiplantae > Streptophyta > Magnoliopsida > Solanales > Convolvulaceae > Ipomoea > Ipomoea nil. The sequence goes on along the minus strand of NW_017618587.1, from coordinate 829,839 downwards.
AGTGCATTAGCCCTCACCTCTGCTCCTTTCTCTTTCACGGCTTTGCTGAGTAAACCAGCCAACTCGTCCGAGTCGGGAACGGTCTTATCACCCTCACTCGCTCTGACCGCAACTTTATGCTCGTCCACCAGGAGGTTAGCGTTAGTGTATTGATCGGCTCCCATCGGCCACGTCAGCAACGGCACGCCGGCGATTACGCCTTCCATCGTTGAATTCCAGCCGCAATGGGTTAAAAACGCCGCCACGGCGGGGTGGTTTAGGATCAGCGTTTGTGGGACCCAGCCTTGGATGACCAGCCCTCTCGGGCCCACCCGTTGTTGGAACCCAGGCGGTATTGTTCCGTATCCTTCGCCCACGTGGCCCTTGGTGGGGCCCTTGGTTGACCATAGAAAGTTGACTCCGCTCTTTTCTAGCCCCGCCGCTAGGGCCTCCATTTGCTGGTCGGTTAAGACTGCCTGGCTGCCGAAGCAGACGTAAATCACTGAGTTGTCCTCGCGCGAGTCGAGCCAACTCAGTATGTCGGCGGCGGAAACTGCGGCGGATCCGCCCCTCTCCGCCGGGCCGTCCGGCGGCAGAAGGGGGCCGACGGACCAGATCCGGTCGTGCCCCAAATACGTCCTCAGATAGTCCAAATACACCCCTTCCGCCGCACTGAACGAGTTGAACAACACCCCATAACTCACCGTGTTGTCGAAGTACATCTGTCTGATAAACTCGGAGCTCGGGTCTCCCTCCACGTAGCTCCGGTAAACCGGAGAGAGCTGCCACCATGGGAATTCGGGAGAATTAGGAACATTGGGAAAACGGAAAACCTCACTCTCATCGTTCGGATTCTTGCGTTTGGGCATCTCACGCCACAGGCTGAAGATAACGGACATGGCCATCGCGCCGGACGGGGAGAAAACGTATCGTCGAACGCCGACCTCCGCGGCAAGGCGGTGGGTGAAACCCACGAATATATCGGAGATAATAGCAGTGGGCGGAGAAGGGTGGCGGCGGAACCAGTCGACGATTTGGCCTTGGAGGCCGCCGAGAGTGACCATCAAGACACGGAAGCCACTAGGAGGGAGATCCTTGGCGTTCTCGACCCCGGCGGGGATGGAAGGGTTGGCCGGAAAAGGCAAAACGAGGGTGTTGATGGAGGGGTGGCGTGAGAGAAGAGGGGACAAAAGAGGGAGATTTTTGGGGGTGACGAGTACGGTAATGACGACGTTACGGAGGGCGAGTTGGTGAGTGAAATCTAAGAGAGGTAGCATGTGGCCTTGAGCTGGATACGGGAATACCAGGACGTGTACCCGGCGGCTCCGGCGTTCTGACACGGTGGTGGTCGGAGGAGCCATTCACGGCGGGATAGGTGGTAATCTGATTGAACAGAGGATGATATATGCTAACCAGACAATATTGGGTGGCGGAAGAAAATATATATAGGAGTTCGTAGGCCCAAATTATACTTACTAAATTTTATTCTTGATGTGACGGATATTAATTATTATTTTTTATTTATTTATGTGAGTCTGAATATAAATATCTATATTTTATATACGGAAGTAAAAGTTCAGAATAGAAAATGAAAATACATGTAATATTTTCAATTAGTTATTAAGTATTTACATTTCTCAATTAATTTGCAGATACAATTCATCTGGTCTCAATTAAATCTTATTTAGAAATAATTTTTCAAATATGTTGCTTACATCTAAATTTAAAGTTTTAATGGCATACTTAAACAACTCAAATTCTATCAACTTTAACACCATTTCAACGCTCTTGTCGTCTTCAATTTGTAGTGTTTTTCTTTCTTTCTTTTGAGTTGACAACCTAAGTCTACCATTACACAATTAATTAAAGTTGTTGTCCTATAAAGACGCATATTTAGAAAGTCATTGTGTAATTCACTAAACTTGGACAAGGAGTTCTTTGCGTGTCTATAAGCTTGGGAAGCTCTCGAGTTTGCAATGAAGAAAGCTCAAATTTGGCCTACCACTATGTCCTATTTATAAACGATTAGCAGTTGGAAAATTTAAACTTTGGAGCGGATCCCTAGGCAACAGTGACGTGACTTTAAGACTCACATTGCCAAATCGACATCATGGCACGGATTTGGGGAGTCGTAAGTGTACCTCTCTTTACGTACTGTATACCTGCTCGGTATTTAATCAAGTCACCGAGAGAAATTTTTTCCTACCTTAACCGATCATGAACTTGCCATGCCTGACCTAAATGTGACAACCAAGCAAATACTTGGTCAACGTTAGACTTCGCCGGTCCTAGGATCGAGACGTTCATCCCGAGCAAGACTAAGACCCAAGTTATTGACTTCTAATCGAACACATCACTTAGTGGATGACCAAGAATATTGCAACACGTGGACATTGTGACGCTGTTCCCAGATTGGCTGATTGCATGCGCGGCACGTGTCAGGTATGGTGAGAGCCCGCTATTTGTCTATTCTTTTTTCCTATAAATACCTCACTTACAATTATGATACTAAGACCGAACATGGTAAATTTATCCCTAAAATCAGAGAGAATTAAACACAAATCAATAAATCAATTATTAAAATACATTAAATGGAATCTCGTTGAATTTAGCTAGTTTTCCACCGTTTATTGTTCCCAAATCAATTATTCCACCGTTTATTCACTCACCATTAATGAAATTAATTAATTTCTCCCTAAATTGCTATACTGGTTATATATACTAGCTATTTTTTTATTTTATTTTTGACACAATCGCTATCAATGATGATGTGCCCTGCATAAACTTCATTTATGTATTTTTTTTTTTTTTGAAAGGAATTCGGGAAAATGGCACTTTTTCCCCCTGAGTTACATACTTATAGCACTTTTTCCCCCTCAATTATTTAGGTAAGCACATTAGCCCCTTCAATTATTATAAAAGTGGTGGTTTTTCCCCCTGATATATTAAAATGACATTTCTACCCTTAAAGTAAATATTTTATTTATTTTACTTCTCCAACAAATTATTGCGTATACGTAGGGATGACCACGGTTCGGTTCGAACTGCACCGGACACTAAAGCAATCGAATTAAAAATTTTCGGTTATGATTCAGATCTATAACCCAACATTTGGATTTCAATTTATTAAAATTATGAATCAAACAAATTGGATCCTGAACGGCTGAACCGTGAACCGGGGGTTCCAGATCCGGTTCGCGATTTTGAACCGTCTTTATTTTAAATTTTTGTTTTTTATTTTAAAATAGTCTAAATTCAACAATAAATTTATTTTATTTTTTCAGTTCGGAACATGAACCGTCCGTTCCGGTTTGCGATTTAGTAAACTTTAAATATCGGGTTTCGATTCTAAATTGTAATTGGAATATTTCGATTTGGTTGCTATAGTGTTTGTTTGGTTTGAATCAAATTATGGTCATAATTTGTTGGAGAAGAAAAATAAATAAAATATTTATTTTAAGGGTAAATATGTCCATTTAACATTTCAGGGGAAAAACAACCACTTCAATAACTGAGGGGGGAAAAGTGCTATAGGTATATAACTCAGGGGGAAAAAGTGTCATTTTCCCAAGGAATTCCATTCATGTATAATAGTTCATAAACTACAGATAAGAGATATATAAATGGTAAGAGAAATAAATCATACTAAAAAGATCATATGTAATACTCTTGACGGAGAAAATTTTCAGCAGTAATCAAACTTGTAACTTTCATATACAAAAATTATACATCACTCACTACGTAATCACTTGTCTAATACTTTCGATGCTATTAGCGGTCTGTTTAAATTTAGATGTATGTACACGAAAGGTTTTGTCAAAATAGTATAAGATTTTTGTATAATACAAAGTTGACTCTTGTATAGACAATATTATAATTGTATCAGTAATTCGTTTATGATTTCAAAATTTTGTATTGAAGATGCATACAATTTGTTTTTTTTTTTTTTTTTTTAATCTCACTCCGTAATTTAATTTGAGAGGACTAAAATTATAATTTTGTACTAGTCTCCATTGTTAGGGTGACTAAAATTATAAATGACAAAAGAGGCGTCTTTTGGCCTTCTTCTTCAAGATGCGAATGGGGTTTTTATTGCAGCTAAAAATGGACCATTACCGTTATGCCACGGTCCATTTATGGCGGAGGCTTATGCTTGCAAAGAGGCACTATCCTGGCTCAGGGGTTGTGGAATTACAGAGGTGGTGTTACGGTCAGATTGTTCGAATTTGTGTCATGCTCTTGGAAAATCACCCGCGGAGTTTCGCACGTATGATGGTTTAACTGTTTCAGCATGTCGAGCCTTGATGAGCTCCTTTATTAACTGTTCAGTTGTTTATGTTCCTCGTACTTTCAATGTTTTAGCTCATTCGTTAGCTCAGTCAGCCTTGTTACAAGCAAACTCTTTGGTGTGGGAGGATAATCCCCCAACCTTTCTTTCGGCTTTGATCAATTAATATATGCAGCAGTTTACTTTCAAAAAAAAAAAAAAAATTAGCTTGTACCCTTGGGGTATCCCCTCCAAGTATGATCTAAAATAAAATTACAATTTTGTACAAAGCATATATACATTATTTCACCACTTGATTCATCGACTCTTCAAAAAGATTCCCAAATTCACACTAAATTTACATTTAGGTTAACATTTTAATACTTGGGTACTAAATTGAACAATTTTGGTAATCAAAAACTAAAGTGGTGAAATCCTAATAGTCGATGGACCATTTTAGATAAAAATTGCATAATTAGGGACTAGATTGTGCAACTTTAGTAGGCAAAGATCAAAGTGATGAAATTTTATTAATCGAGAGACTATTTTTAGTAAAAATTACATAATTAAGAACTAAATTGAATAATTTTAAAAATCGAAGACTAAATTGATGAAATTTTAATAGTCAGGGAACCAAATTGTGTATTAACTCCAATTTTTATTTTATCTTAATTTAATTTGAGAGGACTAAAATTAATATACATTATTTTGGCGCAAGGCAGAGGTGATATCTCTATGTACATGCGAGACTGAGGAGAGTGGAGCTGGGTGGCCACCGGTTTGATTCAGCGTTAAAAACTAAGAAATCGACTGCGACTGCATTCCGGCCGGGAGGAAATGGCCGCCGGCGACGAAGCAGATGCTCCGGCAAGCAAACGCCTCAAAACACTAGAGCCGCCGCCGCTGCTTCAATCTTCGTCGTCCGATAAGGGGAAGTCCAAAGTGGAAATCTCGGAGTCGGAGGGCGAGGAATCGGAAATCTGCTGCGGGATTTGCCTGTCGGAAGCCGGGCAGGGCTCCGCCATAATTCAAGGATGCATCGACAGCTGCGAGCATTTCTTCTGCTTCTTGTGCATCATGGAGTGGTCCAAGGTTGAGTCCAGATGCCCCATATGCAAGGCCCGATTCTCCGCCATCCGCCGCCCTCCCAAACCCCCCGTCTTCCCTTCCGAGCGCGTTGTTCGCGTCCCTCTTCGCGATCAGGTCAGGCTGATTACAATTTTTTTTTTTAATTTTATTTTCTGTGATTAATTATGGTAAGTTTTTACTTGTGTCTGGAATGATCTATGCCTGGAATTGCACTTTTTTGTTTAAAATTTTGCTTGTTTGCGTAAATTCTCTGTACCTGTAAAACAAGGTTACTATTTTGCCTATAACTTTGAAGTGGAATTCTGTAATAAGTTCAATTAACTGGAATGAATAGGAAGAAATGAACAGAGAGAAGTGGTTATATACTTATATCATGTTTTCTGCACTGCATTTTAGGATCACCACACAGTAGATATTAGATATAGTGCCTCAGAGTCTCAAACTAGAGCTAAAAGATTTATATTTTATAATGACCAGTGCATGGGGCAAGAAAGGAAGAATTAAGGAATAAAAGAAGAAAAAAGAATAGAATGAGAGAGAGAGAGAGAAAGAGAGGTGATACCAAAATGGCGCCTTTCTGGTGTTTAATTCACACAATTCGCGCCCTTGGTATGTGCCACTGAAAACTTGGTCAAAACGTTGTCGTTTAACTAGACTGATTTCAATGGCAAAAACGCTGTCGTCTCAATCTAATCCCTCCTCAATTAGTCAATTCTGAATCCTAGTGCCTCAGAAGGAAGTATTAAGTAAAATAAGAATATAATGTGTGTGTGTGTGTGTGAGAGAGAGAGAGAGAGAGAGAGAGAGAGAGGTGATACCAAAATGGCGCCTTTCTGGTGTTTAATTCACACAATTCGCGCGAGAACTTGCTGAAACGTTGTTGTTTTAACTAAACTGATTGCAATAGCAAAACGCTGTCGTCTCAATGTAATCCTTCCTCAATCCTGAACCCCAGTAGTTGACTAGACTAGATTAAGTGCCTCAGAAGGGTTCTAGACAACTTCAACTATACTAACTCTAACAACTAATGCATCTCTTAGAAGGGAAGGAATGGAAAAATGTAAAGGAAATAACAAAATGGTGCTTCTTTGGTTATCAATCTTTTTCCATTCTGAATTCCTCACTGAGCTCAGAATCATAACAAATACACACTATCTTTATAAAGTTGTAAGTTAGTTTATGGATTGGAATTTAGAATAAGTTACAGAGTATTATTATTATTTTTTAAAAACACACTATCTTTATAGACTTACCTATCTATTTATACACACACACAATCTTTCTTTATAGATATACATATACTACTAGCACTTTTGTATAGATAAAAATAATAAAATAGGAAAGAGTAGATTTTAGGAGTTATGCAAGCAATTAACTGAAAGTAAGAGTCAAGACCATTGAGAGTTTCCTCTTTGACGCTCTTCATATTTTGAAGCATGTACTGTGCAGGTTTACAATTATTTTGGAAATTTGACAACTGGGTCATTTGATCCATATTCAGAAGTTCAATGCAATGTGTGCCATAGCTCTGCTGATGATTGTCTTCTTCTACTGTGTGACCTTTGTGATTCTGCTTCTCATACTTACTGTGTTGGTCTTGGTGCCACTGTCCCTGAGGGTGACTGGTTTTGCTCAGACTGCAGTCTTCTGAGGACTGAACATGCCAAAACTGACACAAGTGCTGATTGTGATAATCAACTTAAATCTGCTGCATGCCATGGCCAGATATCTTCAACAGGGGAAGTTGTGTCTATTTATGAGATTGTTCGAGAACCACAAACCAGCTATGTTGAGGGTTTATCCTTAGTTAATTCTGATACAAGTAGTGTATCACCTCAAGTTGTTACTAGCAAAAGAGAAACTTTGTCAAATGATGTGGATGAGTTGGCTTCTTCAAGAACTAAGTTGTCTGCTAAAACACTGTGGCACTGCCGCGGTGTAAATGATCGTATACGCACGTTACGCGAAAATTGGGATGGGTTACAGAGTGGATCCCTGTATTTCCCTTCTAGCAAAAAGCATGACAGTGGTATTGCCAAACAAAAACCGGAAACTGGTTGTGATAAAGGTTCATATGAGATAAACAAGGCCTGGAAGATGTGGGATATTGCCAAGTCAGTGGTGCGCAATCATGATAGTTCCAAAACACTAACTCAGGCCTCAAAACAAGCTTCAAAGAAAATGAATACCTGTGCAGAAGCTTGTGGTGGGCATTTGAACTCTCGCTTGTCACATAGGCAACAACCTGGTTTCAATTGTATTGGACAGGAAGTTCCTCACCGGTATCATCCTCTTAATAAAAACTACCATATGAATAGATCTCAGACGTCTGGACAGCGACAAAAGCAAGAAAACGTTACTTTAAATCGGTCTCCAAATGTTAAAAAAGGCTTTTTAGAGAAAATGAATACCGACACAGAAGCTGGTGGAGGGCATTCAAACTCTCTCTCATTGCACAGGCAACATCTTGGTAACAGTGGACCAGGAAGTCATCTTCAGTATCATCCTCTTGATAAAAACTACCAAATGAATAGATCTCAGATGTCTGGACAGCAACAAAAGCAAGATACCGTTTCTTTGAAGGTGCCACCAAATGTTCGGGAATGTTTTTCAACTACTCACTTGGCATTACATTCCAAAATGACATCTTCTAAGGAAGATCATGCTTCGTTTCAACCAACTGCTTGTGATAAAAGTGGACACATGAAGAAGAAAGACCTACGTAGCATATTGCCTGGCTCGGATTCTTCTATGAGGTCAGCACAAACTGTTTCAAGTATTAGTCATGCTGAAGAGGAACTTGGTCTCTCTTCCTCAAGAAACAAGGCGAAACATCTGAAGGATAAAGTTGGGGCAGAAAAATTTGACGAGAGCAGAAAAGCTAAAGATGAATATGAAGCCAAGACTGAGATTCAATCTCTAGTCAAGCTCAATTTGAAACTCCTATCCAAGGATAAAAAGCTAGGTATGGTTGCTTTTTTTTGTCTTTTAAATACATCTTACCTGCACTTCACAATTTCACTGCAAGAATGATGTGGCTGCACATAAATAGTCTTTTTTTGCATCTTTATACATTTGAATTGAACATTGTAATAGTTATCATTTTCATTTTTTTTATTTGTTCCTTCAAAATTATTAATTGCTGCCTATACATTACTACAGTAAAAGGGGAAAGAACTTTTACTCTCCAGTGTAGGGAAGGTGAAAAATGATGTTCATCAACATGATTGTCAAATAAGAGTTTGAAGCATATTCCATATATATCTTGCCTTGATGTGATGTTATTAACCATCTCTTTGCAGAAGCCGAGAAATTTAAAGAAATTGCAAGGCTCTCCACTCATTCGATCTTAGCTGCTTGTGGTTTGGAGCAACGACGCCCTGGGATTCCTGCATTTCCAAACTCCATATGCTTCCATGTGAATGAAGTTTCTGAAATTCGGAGATCCACTTTAATGCCCAACTCTTGTAGAGAGTGTTTCTTCTTATTTGTAAAAGATGTTGTCAGCAGTATAATGTTGGAGAGAAGGGGGTGAACCATTTACTTTAGAATATGTATAGTTTTGGTTGAGGGGTGATTGTTGGCCTCTCAAGTGGATGCACATTGTATATTTTTGTACCTTGAATCTTTTGTCATTGTCTAGTAGATAATAATAATGTAATAACATTAACTCTTTAAATCTGTCATGTCTACCAAAATCATGATGGGTTGTAAACTTCAGAAAATACGTAGTCGCTATACAAAATTGTACTTTGGGTGAAGTTTGTCTGGTGAGTTATCTATAATTGATCTGTTGAAATCAAGAAGCCTAATAGACACTTCAAATTTAAACATTGTGATTATCAAGTTAAGATTTACCTTTGAAAAAAAAAAAAAAAAAAAAAAAAAACTGTTTCAGAAATGACAATCAAGGACTTGGGATGATGGGCCTATGGATTTGAGTAGCATAGCCCATTTTAGGATTTCATTTTGGGCTAAGTTGGCTTTCAAAGCCCATAAATGCTTGCCCACAAAAATACCAAAGTGAAATTTAGTTTCTAATTTTTTTTGGGTGTTTTTTTGCACTAATTATAAATGGGTAATAAGAAAGAGAATACGGAGTATCAAAAAAGGAACCTATAAATCCCCTATAATTACACGTGATAGAGCCACGTCAGCAGGAATTTCATTGGACCTATGTACAACAGGTCACTTGGGGAAAGCAATGCACATGCCCCCACTTCTGGAAAATGACCCCTTCCCACCCTTTACTAATATCATTTTTTTGATACATCAAGTTTCTGAGCCGGCAAAAAGAGTTTTCATCACTTCTAATCGATTAAGGTGTTTCCATCACCTCTAATCGATTAAAGTCTCTCAGTGATTAATCGTACTAATTAAGCTAATTTTACATAGTAATATCATAAAAATTATTGAAAACACACGAGATTGAGTCTGTAGTATAAAGTTTTTTTAGAGTGATTTTTTTTTTTTTGGTAATTGGTAGATTATTACACATGAACATATTCACCTAGTGCATACCTAGCGAATTTTTCTTGACACAAAAAAAAAAAATTGAAAAAAAAATTTAAATTTTCGAGTTAATCTTAAAGATATATTTAACAATATAATTATATTTTAACAACAAAATCAAATAAAAATGAACACATTAAAATTAAGTGGAACGCCGTTACTTACTCTTATATTAATTACTATAATAAATATATTATGAGGGATGGGATTATACTAATATTATAATGTGGTATTGTGGTTGCAATTGTAGCCAACGAATATTCCAAATTTAAAAAAAAAAAAAAAAAAAAAAACATTAATCATTTTATGTAGAAAATAAAAGTTGCGTTTTGGAGAAGTGTGGGTCCCAAGATTAAAGTGTGTCCCACGTGACACCGTCACGAGGATGAGAGCGACGCAACCGCCTAGGACTCGAAGCACGTGGTTTCACGTATCACCAACGATGCTCCTAAGCTTGATTATGTTACCAAAAATTGTGCCCATATTACCCCCTTATCCCTTCTCCAACTTTTCTATAGAATAATAAATATTCCAACTCCATAATAAAGAAAACAAAATTTACAATTTAATTTGGAAAAAATAATAATTTAATTTTTTATAGGAATTAAAGGAAGTCATTCTACATTCCATGTACAATGAATATGTCAGGCATCATTAATAATTTAAAAAAATCAAATTAAACTAATAATCCTTTTTTTTCTTCCAAAAAGTTGAACTCCAACCCTAAGGGGCCCCCACACTCCGACCCAATAAGACATTTGGGAGGATGTAAATCATGGTAACTCAACTAAACATGAACCACAGAGGCTAGACCGGTGCTCACTGCGCAAGGAACCCCCTCACTTTGATAATAATCCTTTTTTTGGTACTAGAGATGCAAATAATGATGCATCTTGATATTGTATAAAACTCAGTCAAAAATTGTTTTGATATATGAAAAAGTCTGTAATTGATACTTGAATATGCATTATGGATCGATCTCTGGTTAAAATTTATAATTATCAAAACAAATATCTGATAAATTTAAATGGATATGATTGAAGACTAGAGATTTTGAAAGATACGATTGATCTGAGATATAAGTAATTTTTGGTCAAATAAGTCGTAAGAAATCATCTTATTTTCAGTTAAAATTTTTAATAAACATTTGTATTTAATAAAGGTATTTGTATTTATCAAATCAATATAATTAATAATTAATTCATTAAATGCGATTATTATTCACATAAACATGATATTTGGTGAAAAGTGAAAACGATTAACCTATTTGGAGAAAAAGCGATTTGGCAGCGCAGTAAACGGGCGAGATAACAATAACGACAGGCGATAGGCGGAGCGTAACGGCGTTAAGAACTTAACACGGAATTCAACGTAAGTGGGAGGTCCCCACCGCACGCGATCCGGCAAGCAAAGCGACAGATTAACGGCAGGGGATGGGCGCACGTGAGCGACTCGTGGTTTCTCTCAGCTCACGTGCGGGGCGTACACCCACCTCTCACAAGCTGGACCCCACCCGGTCCCGTCACGTCATTTATGTGTTATAAAGCAGACGTGTGCTAATAGCAAGATCACTCCATTCCCCCCACTCCCTTTCTCCAATCACATGTCCAATCTAAAATTCTACTTTTACCCCTTCATTTTCATTTATTCAATTACTTCACTCTGATTCAATTAACAAAATTTGATTAAAGTTATTTTTAATTCAATTTTTTCATAATATTAAATTTAGTATTAGTATAACTGCAGTCAAATGTTCAATTTGAGTCGTTCAACTACAAATCACTCAGACTGATTTATCTTCTTATAGTTTTTTACTGACTAAAATCACAATCTGAGTTTCATTTAAAACGCACCTTGAAATAGTTGTTGCAGACTCTAATGTAAATCAAAATTACGAATTTGTAATAACATTCAGAAAACAAAAAATTAAGTAAGCAATGTTGTGCAAAACTTCTAATCCAAGTTACCATATTCATGTATCAAAGCTTCATTACTTTTTAAAAATTTTGTTGAATAAAATAAAACACCTCAAAGGGTTGAAAGGGAGAAGCCACCAATGCAAACCACTCTTTTTTATTTTAAATAATAATTCCTCATAATAAATCAAGAAAAAAAAAAATTGGATGCGTATAATGGGAGGGGCCCCACCACAATCGCACCATGAGTTGGCCACGTGATTTGGGAGGCGAACGATGTGGTAGGCAGGCAGTTTTTAAATCACGTGACTCTCCCCGCATTCTACGGTCCATCTGCCACGTTAGACTCCGCACCATATTTTATCCAAAAGCCAACATTAAAAATAATAAAATAAAAATTATTATCTTAATCCTCCGACACCATCAAGGAAAACCATTGTTAACTGATCCCTATAATGATACCTTAAGATAAAGAATGTCCATGCATCAAGGAAACTTCTCAATTACAAACAATTTAATTAAATAATTATTAGTTTAATCCCCATTTTAAACATTCTTTAGTGAATGGATCATGCTTAAGCTTAACCTAATCATTGAAACTTGCACTCTCCCCCCACTTGTTCTCCCTCATCTCTATTTCAAATACCCTAACCTTTACCAGCAGTTTAAGACAATTAATAATAAGGTTAAAATTTTATCTTTGTTGGTGTCTATTATGTTTAAGAGTTTTGAATTAGATCAAAGAGTTAGTGCAATGTTGCCGAAAAAAATAAATGCAGGAACCACATTATAGCCCATTAAGGTGGTTTGTTTGGTTTTCTCATTTAATTTTGAGCATATTTTAGTCCTAATTTTCACTTGGGACTTTAAAACCTATTTTGAACAAGCTATTTAGGACCTATCTTGGTCAGTATGGATCCTACTATTATTTGATTGATATTTTAATAATAATTGTAGCACATTCCTTTTATTTGATTATAACATGTTTATTAAGGTTCAATTATTACTAACTACCGTATTTTTTATAACGGTATTTATCGTTGGTGATAATATAATGTTTGGATCTATTTCCATATTAGAGCATTTATCATTCATGTTATAATTAACTTGGGACATTAAAGTTTATGGGCCTGACTTAAGCAATTTTGTGCTATAATTATTATCATTGTTTGATTTTGAGTCATTAAGTATCTAAGGATTACAATTACCATTTGAAGTCATTAAGACTTATAATTATTGTTTTGGCCATTACGAATTATAACTATTATTTAAGTTAATTATGTTTTTAATCTATTAATAGTTGTAAGGGCCTTAACAATAATATTCTGTTTTCTTAATGGTAAGCAATGTACATAGTTATATTGCCTTTATATTATTGGTAATTTGGTTATACCTTAATTTTAGTCTCCGACTCATTACAGTCTTGATTAATTATTATGTGGTAAATTGAGATTAGTATTTAGCATCCCTTAATTACAGTTTTACATTTATTGTGGTTATTGTTAATTTACATTAATGATTACTGCTATATTAAGTTGAGGGGCTAATCTCATTTATTATCTTTCATAATAATTATTCATTCATGGTAATCTACTATATTTGGTATATTGGTAAGATTACTCATGTCACTTCATTTTTCATTATTATTAATAATGGTAATTAAGTGTTACCAATAAACTGTTACGTACCATTGGGCGATTCAACTAAACTCTCCGTGAAGATGGGAGATTTTGGAGGCTTTCTTCGCTATCGCTGTCAGTGCTATCGATAGATGCAGTTTGCATCATTAAGGTACGCAAATCATTAATTACAGTTTATTATTATTGGTAACTACTGTTATAGCTGTTAACCATTTTGAACTAGTCACATTTTATCCTTAAGAATATGGAAACATTAAGATATGTATTACCATGTTTGTCATTATTAAAAATGTTCATAGTGATTATAATGCTCCTTATTACTATTAATATTTTATTTAATGATAACATCATTTTTATGGTATTAAGTCATGAATTGTTTCCAAATTGATTTATGTGGCATTTATTTTTGGACTTAAGTTTTATTAAATTTTGAAGTGATATCCAAAAATGTTTTAAAGGTTAACAAGTTTTAACTATTGTTTTTCATATTTAGTCTCCAAATTAACATAATACTATTATTATGGCTATTTATTGCTTTTTTGGTTATTTGCGATTTTCTGCCATTAATAATATTATTAACTGAGTTTTGGAGAGTGATTTTTTAATCAATTCAGAATTTTGGAAAAACATGTTTTCTTGGCAATCTATCACATAATTTATTTAGTATTTGAATTATGATTTTAGATGTCATTGCCCACATTTAGTTAAGTATGAATAATTGAATACACATTTGGTGTTTTTCATACTATTTAGATTGTTTTATGCTTTTAATCACATTAAGTGCATAATATTAAGTTTAATTATGCAATTAGAATTTGTGAGATTTTTATTTATGAATAAAACATATACTATGGCTTGATATTTGTGAATTCAACCCGTTTCTCACAAATTTGATTTTTTGCAATTAAAACTATTTTACGTGGGCGTATAGTTTTTAACCTTTCAAAGTACATTATTATTCAAATTTTGGATTTCTTTTGGTTAGAAGTCAATGCTAGTTTTGAATATTAATTGTATACTTGAGGTTATTGCTCATATTAAAATTGTTTTCAGTTATGCAATTTATTTGGAATATATGAGTTTATTATTTAATTTTATGCATATCTGTTCTAAGCATAATATTTTATTTTAGATTATGCGATTTATTATGCCTTTAGATTTATTATGCCTTTAGAAAGCATAGTTTGAGAATGGATTTAGTTCCTTATTAAGTTGAACTTTATGCATAAAATTAATTGCGGTAGTGCCTGAATTTATGCACGTCAATTTAGTTCATCAATTTAAAGCCTTATCCATAGGTGAATCTACAATCTTATAGATCTCCCAAGCGGTTTTACTTCAAACATGAGAACACATGACTTAGGGAAGTTTCTTGGGGAGGAATACTAGTTCTATGGCCCTGGCTTAAAAGCCTTGTTGCTACTAGTCCCCTTGCGACGCTACTCTGTCTAAGGAGTTGGTATTTAACCGAGCTTCGTCTCGACCAACTTTCCTGGGAGTATACCTAATAATTGTCTATCATGTGTTGGTTTAATTTGTTTGTTAGGCTTTAAATTCCCCTTTTGCCAAGTGATTACAATTTCTAGATTAATTAAAGAGTAGCCACAGCATCTTTAATTCACTAAAAATTGTCTAAAGTTCAAATCACATAAAGATGGCAATGATAAATGTCTAGTGATCTTATAATTCTAATTAGTTGGGGAGTAGCCACAGCATCCTCAATCAGTTAAATTATATATTGAGTTGTTAGGGTCACATAAAGTTTTAGACATATCAATTGTGATTAATTGTATGTAATATGATGGAATTTAGCCCACAGGCAATTTCGTTATATTTGTATGATTAATTAGGATGAAATACTGAACTATGATCATAATTTAGCCCACAGGCAATTATGTATCGGAATGTAGTTTAGTAGTTTTATCAGTGATGATATGAATAAAGAATTTTATTTACTTTATGAATAATTCTCATCTCTATCATGAAGCTTAATTTTATGATGTAAACTTTAGGTCATATATCTTAGTTTGCCCACAGGGATTAAGATAAGGAACATGATCTCTTAAGTTTTTTGTCATAATGGTTGTAATGAATCTAATTGAATTAAAACTTCAGCCCATAAGCAAGTTTTATGTCACTTGATTCTTCAACTCATTTGATAATTGTTTCATCATAAAATTTCAGTTGGATCTTATTGAGTAAGATTTTAGCCCACAGGCAAGTTTTATGTCACTAGATTCTTCTGACTATTTAGTAATTGAGATAAAATACTATCATAAGTGGTTAATTGAATTTAATAGAATTAAAACTTTAGCCCACAGGCAAGTTTTATGTCAATAAATTCATCAACCCATTAGATAATAACTTTATCTCAATTTCTTAGAATTTATAAATTTAGTTCAATTATAATTCTAAGTTTCGTGGTTTGCATTGGCAAAACATGTATTTAGTCACTTCCCAAAATTTAGATACACCTTTTATTAATTATTTTTCACGAAGCTTACTTGGCTATTTGGAGTAACTATAGTAAGTTGCGTGGTATGATATACCTCTTATGGATTCCAATAATAAAATATATCTTCTGAGCCGAATTCCAACTTGGTTTTGGAAGGCGTATTTTATTATTTTAGTATGTCCAACTATGGTGGAGAATCATGTCCTCATTAATTATTCATTTAGTTGGACTATAATTGGAACCAAATATTGATTATTTAGTATGCCCAACTAATGGTGGGGAATTATATCTTCATTATTTAGTTGGTCAAATCAATTATGAGTGTTATATCATTAATTTGGCTAAAGAATATCTTAATCAGTGGGAGTGATCATTTAGGAAAGATCATTAAGATACTCCACTAAAGTTGATGGATTTAGTTGTTTTCATACATTCCAAATTGGATTGTGCGTCTAGCAATAAGTCCAAAAGTTTCCACAAGTATTAATTTAGTCTTTTGTTCTTATAATTCATAAGTTCATTTCATTGAACGTTTGGTTGTACAACATATTTATGAAAATGTTGTAACAATATTAATGAATTTATTAGAACGAAAACATTTAACTTGTGGTGCACTGCCAATTAATAAATTCTTTAGCAATTAACAGAGTCTTTAGTTTCTTCAAAATTGATCCTGGGCCATTTTTGGTTTGTAAGGCTCAAAACAATTTTGTAAGACATAATAAGACTCGTAATGTTCAATTAATTTCGAGGTGAACCTTGAGATTATTTGGGAAGTTGGTGTATGTTTAAGATTCCAAATTATTGACTTAGACCTTATGGTTTATGTTATTGGAATGTTTCTATGACTTGACTATCTTTTGGCTATCTTAATGAGTGGGAGTGACAGACGTGTCAACTCCAAGCTCTTAGCTGTTAGAGGTAGTATCTGTGTTAACTTATAAAGAAGTCATAGAATATAGTTAGCATTATGCTAACATTAAGGGATCTCTACTTAAAGCATGCTTCTAAGATTTTGGAGATCATACAGTGAATTTGGATGGTTTCTTCCTTCAGTTGTGCACATAATATATTTTGAGAAACATCCATTAAGGGACTAAGAATAAACGTAGGGTTTGTTCATAAAGAACCTAAGTTAGAGAATTTAAATGCATGTGATCAAAGTAGATATTACTCACTTGATTAGTAGAGGACGTATTACTGTGGTTCATGTATTTTGTTCTTTAATGAAGGTTGTGCCAGTACTTGCACCAAGTGGGAGAATGTAAGTATTTTCCCTAATATAATATATTATAATATATTGTATTAATTAAGTGGTTGTGGTGCAAGTGGAATATTAAGTCAGTTAGTGACTTAGTCTGTTAGGCAACTCAGGATATTCAGTTAAGCTTTAACTGAATATCTGCCTACGTTGATGGGACGTAGGCTTCTAAGCAAATTAGTCCTCCCACAGCTCCCGTGTTCAGAAGACAAGCACCATCGAGTATTCGGGAGAGAAGTGGTAGACAAAACACTAATGTCCATTCTGCAGGTTTACCATCCCAGAGACAATACCAACAACTATGGCTGGGGATATTCGGGCGATCCTAAAGCTTCCGCTGCAACGAGGCAGGTTACTCGTTTACTTCAGTTTATGTTAGCATTATTATTGTCTAACAGAAAATACTATCGGGTATATATATATTAAGCCGGATAATACAATTGCCTCTTGAATTCCGTATTAATTTAACGATTAAGGAGTAAGTTTGGGATGACATGACGGTGAGCTAGAGGATCCCAAATATACAATAACTGTGTATAATCAGCTTAAAGTCTTCTCTCCTTACATTTAATGTTATATTTATAGGAGAAATGGAAAACACATGTCGAATGCTCGACATGTGTGACACGCGCTATCCATGCACAGGGGCAGGCTAGAGGCCCCACTGATTCATCCACGTGCACAAAGGTTCCTAGTACCCTTGCTTTACGGGGTATATTTCCTATCATAATCCATTGACCACTTAAAATTGGATTAGACCATTCCCTTAAATAAAAGCTTTGAATGCTACCAAAATTGACCGAACAAGTGGGTTTGAGATTGGACCCTCCACTTGAAACGAATGTTTAGACTCCACCAATATCAATTGTAAACAACTAGGTGAATGCAAAGTGGACCGGACAAACTTTGATGCTGATCATGTTATAATTTAAGATGGGATCAAAGTCACTCAATCAAACTATAAACGTGAGCTCAATCACACCAAAAGCATGAATCTAATCAATTAGCTAGTATAACATATGACCTTATACATTCGTGGATGAAATTAAAAATATCCATTATGAAAAAGAAATGAGGGAGGGTAGCTACTAGCTAGCATGCAAGAGGTTAAAGCAAAGCTAGATAGCTAGGTTAAGGTGGGTCGAGAAGGTTAAGGTTAAGTGGTGGTAGGTTTGACACGTGGTTTGTCGTTTTG
Organism: Ipomoea nil; assembly: GCF_001879475.1. Taxonomy (NCBI): domain Eukaryota; kingdom Viridiplantae; phylum Streptophyta; class Magnoliopsida; order Solanales; family Convolvulaceae; genus Ipomoea; species Ipomoea nil. Next base: position 811,525 of record NW_017618587.1, on the reverse strand, counting down.
GGGAGATGCACGTGAGTTTCTTGGTCAAAGTCTCGGCCCTACGGTGTACCGTACGCGTGACGATGCGAGCAAATGGAACCCATTCCTCTTCACTGCTTCCGCGCTTTTCTTGCCACCTCTTCTCAACCATTTTTACTGCATTATTATATGCTTTTCAATTCAATTTTAAATGTTTTTTACACTATATATATAGTAAAATCTTTGTACTTTTTAGCAGTTAGTCACTTAGTAAAATCAAGGACAATTGAATTATTTAAAAATATAATATTTATGTCTTTACGTGTGCTCGCTAAATTGGTTGGTTTCGATTTCAATACATTGAAGAATAGTAACGAGTATCCTAAACGAGGTATATACATTAGACATAAGCGAAATATGAATATAATTAATACTCCATAACATTCAACAAGTGAGTTGATATGACATTTTCTGAATTGTTAAAATAAGTCAAATTGTACGACAAACATGTCATTTAACGATTGGTAACTTACGAATTGACCTTTTACATGCTTAAATAAACAAGTTGACTGATACCAATTCTCGAACTAGTAAGTTTGAATTATGTGATCCAAAAGCAAATTAAATGTAAATTGCCACCTCTAATTATCACACTAAAGGTTGATATATAATAAGCACATATCTGTAAAGATAATATGCCTAAAGCATCTATAATTATCCATTCTCTTAAGCATATATAAATGCTGCGCTGGCTAGGCTTTATTACCAACTCTCTCTCTCTCTCTACGTATACATACACATGTGTATGTATATGTTTTACATAAAATAAACAGTAAACACATAATTCAACAATATAAAACAAAACAAGGAGTGCTATACTACTTTCGAAGGTATAGCAATGATGAATAACACAATGGATTAAGGATGTCGGCGAGTTGATATATATACTAATAATAATTAATTAATGATAAACTGTATCCTTAGTCCAAAATGGTATATGTACACCCTGTGAGCCATGTTCTGCAACTTTAAATTAAAGATGAAAAGATACTGGAAGGAGCTAGCTAGTATAGTACTAGCATTAATTAATTAATTAATTAATTAGATGTTTATTAATTAAGTGGAATAGTGCCAAGGTGTTCGGTTGTAGGTGTGCAACTTAATGTGAATGCTTGCCTTGATTGTCGGACCAAAACAATGATTAATAAATTACTCATATATATTGAGTGAATATAATGGACTCAACTTTTGTGATTTATTATATTAAAAAAACTAGGGTAATTGTTTTTTTATATAATTATAAAAATTATGGTCATTAAATTCAGCAACTTTACTTTTTAGGTGTGTGGGTGAAATTATTTTTAAAAAAAAGAAGAAAAAGAAATTGGAGGCAGAAGACAAAAACATGTTGCATGCGTGCCATGCTACAGGGTAGAGAGAATCTGGGGAGCACATGGCAGGACAAAAGCTCCAAACCCCCTTCAGTGGAGTTTGAGCCGAGGAGGCCCCGCGTTCCCCGGTGTGCCGCACTCACGTGACTTTTTCTCATTAATAACACCTTCTATCTTTTCTTCCAATGCTTTAAATTATCAAAGACAAACAAATATTACTTTTACCATATGCTATTCGTAGTTGGTAGGTAATAATCAATTAATATTTCTTATTTATTTTGTTATATATTGTTTTGGAGAAATAATGTAAAAGTTACACTTTTAGATCCGTAATTGTAAGTTGTTGGTTATGGAATAGTTACACGTTGTCAATTTTAAGAAATTTAGTACTTATGGATATCCAGCACGAGTACCCAGTCAGTGTCACCTAGCAGACAGCCGGGTATGACATTTGAACTCAACAGTCACAGCTTGAGATATGATCACTGAGTCTGGCTCCCTAATTACCTTTTCATAACTTCTAAACCCACTATTATTACTCATACATACAAATAATTACCTATAAATCCAAATAATAACCCATGAATACCCCTCTACTCCCCATCTACTATTCTTCTTCCAAAAGATTGAACCCCAATTAACCCTAAGGGCTCCCTACACCCGACCTGACAGAGCATTTGGGAGGATCACCATCTACTATTCTTCTACCATAAAAGAGAGGAGAAACAAGAAGAGAAGAAGATAAAGTTGATCCAGATCTCTCTAGACTGGAAAACATGCGGTGATATATATACAAAATCTCAAACAAAATAGTGAATTTTGCATTGGCACCGCCTAAACAGGTATGTGATATTTACCTTTTGGTTTTCACGTTAAAATTCTTGTCTCATTTTTTTTTTTTACATTTTTTTATCGGTTATGTTGGCCTGCCAAGTGACTACCCGGATCACGAAACCAACAAATAGTACCTTAATTGTTTGGAATGATGTAAATTTGACTCCTTTGTCAATGGAAGTAAGGGAAAATGTTCAGTACTATGGGTTTTAGAAGTAAATAAGCTATTATTGTTGTGGGGTGGGGTAACACTAGGTCTCACTTCTAACTCGACTGAACTCCATTATTGTAAAATCATGGATTTTAGATGGCGTAACAATGATATTTCAAAATAGCTCTCTAAACACCCTAGTTATAAACATTTTCTACTAACAGAAGGGCTAAATTTACAACTCTTTAAACAATTGGGAAATTGTTTTTTTTTTTTTTTAAAAAAAAATTTGACGATGAAGATCTAAATTGTATAACTATTAACAAATATAATTAAAGAGGTAAAATGTGTTATTTATAGAGTACAATTTATTGATATAAATTTATAATTTTATCGAGATACCTTTTTTTATCATTGCAATGTGGATAAGTATGTAGTTTGATATTCTACAAAACAATATTTTTGTATTTTTTCTATACTTTTGAAATATTTTTAGGTGAAAATGACGCATGGGACATGATTATGCAGTCACGAGTAGTGTTCCCAGCTACGTAGTTTGTGTTTTGCCCACAAACCAAACCTTGGACCTATTTTCCAATGGTGGTTTTACAATCTAGGCAGTTGAGGACGGTCAATAAAATCAGTTAGAAAGCAAATAAAATAGTATGATAAGTGTAATAACGGAATGTTATTGTATTATTGCTCTTGAGTGTAAGGGATTTCAAACTCTTTACAACTCCATTTTCAAGGTATTAATACAACTCGAAAGCTTAGTACTCGGTCTAAATTAGAAAAATAAATTCATAAACCGTGCACATTAATTGCCTAAAACAAAAACAAATAAAAAAAGTAATCCTTCAAATTTAGAAATAAATCATTCCAGATGTCCCTTTCAAGAATTGGTAGACACATCCCCCAATAATCCCGAATTGAATTGGGAATATGCTGACCACTTGAGCTAATGCCGACCGCCTGAGTTGAGACTGAATGTCGGAACCCGTAACCAACACATCACCCAATATACTATCAATTAACCAAAATTGAAATTTACATATACACATTATCTTATATTATATATTTTAGAAAATCTTTTTGTACTATAGATTTGTGTATCTAATTGATATTTTACATTTTGATTGTATATCGAAACTAACCATATTCGTATTGGTTAGGATCTTAAGTGACAGAGCACTCTTGCAATTTTAGATTAATTAGAAAAGAAATTCATGTCAATTCATCCAAAGCACATAACTAGGTGATGTAATGCTTACTATTGACAAACTAAATTTTAAGAAATTACTCAATTTTGATGGGGGTAATTAAGGGCAAGCTAATTAAAGGATATGATGATTTGAATCCCATACTCAACTACCATGTGATTCTTATTTCATCAAATCTTTCTTTGTTTCTGCCTAACTTAACTTTTAATCTATTGATGCTGAATCTTCTTTTTTAAGTGTTACATCCATGCCATCCATCATCTTTTACCTATTACATCATTGTACATATGAAAGCCATGATAATGACCTCACTTAACCTTAACCATTGTGCCAATTCTTCAGTGTTTTCATAACAATTTACTCGCATTCTTAATACTCACGTATAAAAAAGCTAATATAAATGTATAGAATTTATGCCCGACTTTACATTAGCCAACAACCCCTTGTGCTTTTTGAAGGATGCACGAACCAATGATCATCAAGAGGTCTGTCCTGACTTAATTTATTGGTTCAACAGACAGTATTTGAGAAAAGGGACTAATGTTTAAAATTTGACAATCACACAGTATATGAATTATGCCCAAAGTGAATAAATTTTTTATATACACCGACACTTAACTTTATCTGTTGAGTCAATGAATTACCGTAATTTTATATCATTCCAAACATTCCAAATCCACAAATCAACTTTCCAAATGCAGCCTTAAGTAAATCGAGACAAAAGAATCATTACAAATACACTGAGAAATAATTAAAAAAATGTTAACTGGTGAAAACGGATAATGAATTCAGTGAAAATTATTAATAAAAGGAACAAGGTACAAAGCTCGAGGTATAAGTAGATTTAGGTGAATAAATTAATATTTTTAATCGGGATCGCAAAAAGCTCACTAAAAAAAATAAATACTCCAAATAAAATAAAATAAAAATATGATCGGAATAAAATATTTTCTAATTCCCCCCCTACAGCGCAGATAAGAAAGTCAAGCAAACGGCATTCCCAAGAAAAACCGTTAACCGTCTCCCAACGCCGTTAAACAGCCGCAACGTCGTCAGCCAAACGGCGTTTTTTTGCACGAAACGGAGCATTGTTTTTAAAGTATTCGGGGAGAAACGAGGACGAAGAACACACTCTGTCCCTCACAGGAAAGAAAAAAGGAATTCTAGAGAGAGAGAGAGAAAAAAAAGGAATTCTAGAGAGAGAGAGGCTCTGAATTGAGGTTGAGCGAGTATAGTTGGTGTTCTGGAACGGTGTTCTTGTTAATCCTGAACGGGATAACGGGGCCTACAAGCAATAATCGAGAAAAGTTTTACTGTTTGGATTGGATCACTTCCTCATTCCGCCGGGAGAATTCCGGGAGCTGGGTTTGATTTTCAACCCGAATTCTTCATTGCGTGTGTGTATCTCACAGGTAGTCATCTTCTTCAGCTCTGGTTCTGGATCTCCATTGTTAAGCATTTTTTTTTTGCGCGGAATTCTCCGTGTTTTGCTGTTTTTTCTCCGCATTTTGAGTTGAATTCTGCACGATTCAGCTGAATTTTGATTGTAGAAACGAAGAGTGACGAGAATTCCCCCGGAAACTGAAACTTTCACCGGAAAAAGCCGTCGAGCTTTTTAGCTGTAAAAAAAGCTCCTGAATGCGCCTCCCATCATCGGCGGGAGGCGGATCTAAACGTCAGCTGAAGAATTTAAATTTCTGAATTGTGGAATTCCGCTGCATCCATCGGAAATTCAGTTGAATTTCGGAAAATCGCGAAGAAGGAGAGTGGATGGAGTTGCCTCAACCAAGAGCTTTCGGAACTGACGGTAATTTTGCCGTTTTTTACTTTCGAGTTCATATTCTGTAGTAAGAAAAAATCAATAAATAATAAAATTCACAGCGAGAGTCCGAGCTATACTTGGTAAAAACAGATACTTTAAGAATTTGAAATTGTGTGTTGTTCAACAGGCAGAAAGACGACGCATGACTTTCTTTCCCTATATTCACCCGCGGAACAAGATCCAAGACCCCGCCAAGGTAAAATTTTCCAGTACATACCAAAATCTTTCCTTTTTCTTTTTTCTCAACTTTCTTTGAATTTCCTTTTAATTTTTACTCCGTTGAAATGGTCAGAATTTCTTTTATTTGGGTAATTGGCGTTGCCCACTCATCCCAATAAGGGAATAATAATAATTTGTCGAAAATGGAGTGACCAATGGGGTAAAAGATGATTTTTTTTATCAAAATGTCATAATTTTGATTCTTTCTAACAGCTTTCTGATCGAATTTGTTGCACGAGATTTTCTTAGTGTGGTTTGCCTCTCTTGTATAGTTTATGATTTATTATATAAGATTGTGGTAGTGGCTGTGGTAAGACTTGCTCCGGTGAGATTCGATTCAACATTGAGGGTTTAGTTTGTGTTGGGTTCTTTATGTACGTACAAATTAACCTGATTTACTTCTTTATGAGGACGATGACTGATTCATGAATTTTAAGATATAGTCATAGAGATGAAAAGTTAGAAGAATGATCTCGAATCTCACTAGCGACAGTGTGGGAGCTACCTCTCAAAGTGAGAGGGGCTCTTTGTGCGCAGTAAGTAGAAGTCTAGCCTTTGTGGTTCATGTTCAATTGAGTTACCATGATTTATATCATCCCAAATGTTCTGTCGGGTTAAAATGCGGAGGGCGCTTAGGATTGAGGTTCAGCCTTTTGGAAGAATAAATTTCAAGATATAGTCTGATGAAGTTAGGAATAATAATTAATTAATTGCAATGCGTCATGTAATAATTTTATTACTGAGGTAAATATAACATATTTAGTTGTTATTTTGTGGGTGATTAAAAGGGAAAATATCCAAGGCATTAGTAGCATAATTAATACACCCGTGATGGGAGATGATGATTGGTGTGTGGATCTGGGCCACGTGCTATGTGGGACATTTTTCTGGGGTTGGCCTACATGCTGAATCCAAAAGGGGGGGGGGGGGGGGGGTGATAGAACTGTTCTGGACTTTTAACGCCCCATCGGATCAGAGATTCAGGGCCTGACTATTCTTAGGTAGGGCCCAGTTTCTGCCCTACCCATTTCTCCATCCTTTCTCTGTAATCCCCAATAATAATAATATAGGAATTTCTAAGGGAGTTCTAGTACATTATACTTTCAAATTCTACTCCCTCACTCTTGCTTTTTGACGTAGTAAATAAAGATAAGATATTTTCATTATGTGAGATGTTTACATAAAAAATTTGTAAAAGAGAGTAGAAATTATAAGTAAAAAGTGAGAGTTCATGTAGTATTTTCCTTTTTAAGATTTGGATAAAGTGTATCCACACCTGATTCCTTTTGTACTAGACACAATTAGGTATGTCTAGTTACATTTGATAAACACCCTTTTTTTGGGTATTACTATGGGGGTGGGTCCATGTGAAATCTGAGTTTTTTTTAATACTAAAAGCTGACTCAATCCCACAACTTCCCTTATAAGAGTATAATTTGGTGCCATTGAACTACAAGGTCCTTGACTATGAAATTTGAGTTATATAGCTTGGGCAGGAATAGTTGTGGAGCAAGAAAAAAGTGACCGTGTTATATTAATTCTTGTAGTTCATAATATCATGTATATTAAAAACTTGAAAACCTGGCAATAGTGCTTTCTGGTCTTATCACTTTTTAAAAAAATGAAAACCTCAAGGAAACAAGTTTAGAAGATGTAAAAGTTGCTAGGTTCTACCTTTGCACAACCAACAAAAAAAATTAAGAAATTATTTCCTTACTTTCTTTTTACCTGCTTTATAGTGATTTATTGTATGATGGTGTTGTAGTTCATTAAAATCTTCAATTTATGGTGGCTTATTATTTTATATACAATAGCAGGGGGATTCCTCAGAACTCATGATTTCTTGCAACCACTAGAACAAGCAGAGAACACTGTTGGGAAGGAAGAAAGCAAGGTTGAAGTGACAATTGCTGAAAAGCCTCCACCTCCTCCTTCCATGGAGCACAACCTTCCTGGTGGGATTGGGACCTATAGCATTTCTTATTTGCAAAGGGTTCCAAAGCCAGAAGGGAGCTTATTTACTATGGCACAGCCAAGTAGTACTGACAGAAACGACGAAAACTCAAACTGCAGTTCTTACTCAGGGAGTGGATTCACTCTGTGGGATGAATCTGCAGTGAAGAAGGGAAAGACAGGGAAGGAGAATAGTTCTGGGGAGAGACATGTTCTAAGAGGTAATGACATTATCTTTGTGGATTTCCTTATATTTCCCCTTAAACATGATTTAATGGTTGAAACTATAGCACGAATTAATGCTGACTTGTGCTTGACAGAAACAGGCGTAAACACAGGAGGACAGCGGCCCGTGGCAATGGAATGGCCATCACAGTCATCCTCCAACCTTAAGCATAGCACTGCAGCCTTCAGTTCTTTCTCATCCTCTCAGTGGGTGGCAATTTCATTGCAGTCATTTTTTATGGACTCTTTAGTATTCATATTTCACTTCTAATTCTCTGGTTATTTTGCAGACAATTGGCCGCTCAGAACAATCAGAGCTTCCTAAATATGATAACATCAGCTAAAAGTGCACAAGAAGAGGATGAAGAAGAAGATGAGGAAGAATTTGTCATCAAGAAAGAGCCATCACCTCACCCAAAAGGTTTTTTTTTTTTTTCACTTTACTTTGGGTAATTACTGATTGTTTTTATAGTTAGTTTCTTGTAACTTAAAAATTAAAATAGTTAATTTCTTTAACCAGGAAACCTGTCAGTAAAAACCGTTGGAAAAAGCAATGATCAGAAGCCAAATACTCCACGCTCTAAGCACTCAGCAACAGAGCAGCGTAGAAGGAGCAAGATCAATGACAGGCATGTTTTACAATAGCTACAAAAGAAAGTAATCCTTTAGTAGTTACTAATTTTGTCTATCCAAAATAAGCTGGTGATATGAATATATGATTGCATTTTAGTTACTTCTACAGAGTCTTTTTTCAATTTTATTTATCGATGCTCTTCTTTGAAGTTTGGCTGATGATCTTATGAATTGATAGGAATATTATACCTTAGTTGAATATAAATCTTCCTAAATATATATAAATATTTAAGCTGAAATGGTGTCAGTGCACAGTTGGATATTTAGTATTCCTATTTTCATTATGCAGATTTCAGATGCTGAGAGATATTATCCCACTCAGTGACCAAAAGAGAGACAAAGCATCATTCTTACTAGAGGTTTGTGCATATCAAGTGACTTTTGTCCAACTTCAACCACACAGTCATCACATTACGGAATTATAATGTGAATCCGTATGCAGGTTATCGAGTACATTCAATTCCTACAAGAGAAAGTGCAGAAGCATGAGGGATCATACCAAAGCTGGGAACATGAACCAACAAAGTTTCCATGGGTAACTCATATTTGTGTCTATTTTTTCTACTTTCTTCTCAACAAATTCATGCTCAATGTCCATGGCTGAAAGCAATTGTGAATACGCAGTTTTTCATTTATGATTCTTGTTCTGTTACCACACTTATTAAAGCTTCAATCTTTGTTTGTGAAATAGAACAATTGCCAAAGGGGTGCTCAAGGGTTTATTGATCATTCGCAAGGGACGAATAATGCATCTGATCCAGCACTCATATTTGCATCAAAATTTGCTGATAGCAAACCTGGGATTTCTCGAACAATTCCTGTAAACGGACAGAAAGCAGAACCAGACATGAGCACTGCTTTGATAAAAGATGGTGGTCATCCGCAACCCATGTCTCTGCCATTTGATCCTAACATATTCCCTCTTTGTGGGACAAGAAACATAGCATCACAACCTCTGCCAAAACTAGTGTCTGGTAAAGACAAATCAACATCACAGCATCAACCTCAATTTCCTCAGAGTAGATCAAACACATCCAATTACACTGTTGCAAGCAATGAGCCAAAAGAACAGGACCCAACTATAGAAAGTGGTACAATCAGCATTTCAAGCATCTATTCACAAGGGTAAGATTTCATTCTCCAAAAGTTTCAGTTCATACATATTCGGTTTAAATTTGATGCTTTTGCAATAGAAACATGTAAGAAGCTATAGTGCTAAACTGACAACATTCTAGATAACACCATTACTTCCATACATCTTGGGTAAACAAGAAAGCCCCTTGCAATACAAACATTTTAGAAGCTGAACTGCAATTTCCTGGATAGCATCATTCCTCCCATACATCTTCTTGGGTAAATAATGAAGCCCCTTGCAATACACAGATTTAAGAAGCTAAACTCTCCTGATTGTTACTTTTCCCTGTAACGTTCTAGATAGCATCGTTGCATACATGTTCTAGCTAGCTACTTCATTTCACTATTTAGTTAAACTTGTTTGTTTGAGGGATCTGGTTTGTGATAAACATCAACATGCATTGGCATTTTCCAGGTTGTTAAGTACTCTCACAACCGCACTTCAGAGTTCTGGTGTAGATCTTTCGCAAGCCAGCATCTCAGTACACATTGACCTTGGGAAGAGAGCAAATGGTAGATTAAATTCTTCAGCTTCCACAATCAAGGTACCTGGATCCTTTCCCCCTCAGACAATCTACACTTTAACTTTTAACCATTAAGCTAGAATCACCTTAACATCATGAGTTTCTTCAATTCAGGGAGACGATGTTTCCACGAGCAATCAACCAATTCCACATTCCATAGTCACAAGCGCGGGGGAGGAATCTAGCCAAGCCTTGAAAAGGATAAAAACCAGCTGAAGCTAAGCTGACAACAAATAGAAGCATTCATTCTGTAATTGATTTATTCATTTTTTTGGGTCTACCTCTTTTCCTTCATAAGGATGATTCAAGAAATACTGGTAATATATATAGAAATCTACCCAAACAACATCACGAACCCACTGTACATGTAATTTATTTCTTTCTTTCTTTATCATTTTGATCTTTAGATTGTTGGGCTGCACAGGTTGTCCCTAACAAGTGTGATATTCCTCCTTGAATTATTATTACTGTCCTGCCTGTATTCCTACTGAAACTGATTTTGAGAAGCCGCGGTTTTAGCTTAAGGCTTTTACTATATACATTCCCTGTTGAGTTTCAAACAATTTCTTTTCAAAGTTGATAATGTTTTTACAGGGTGCAAAGTGTAAGTCCGGCTTACTGATGAGTATTAATTAATTTTTTTTTAAATGGAATTAGCTTTGTTGTGAGAACTGTATGAACACTTTAAAAAATTGGTGGACGGTTGAGGCATATCAAAGGAAGTAAATGTCAAAACTTCATAGTAGAGTGAGATGTACAAGACAATAAGACATCCCAAACATGTGAAAGAAACAAGAAAAGGAAACTAATCTCCAAATTAAGCCGTATGGGGCAGTAGATTCTAAGACACCCTCCGAAGATAAATTCCAAGGATAATAAATGTGTATATGAGCCGGCCCCTACAATATAATAACCTTCCATTGTCAAACCATATCAAGAAAGGGACATGCATGCATATTTGGTGTCATTGTTTATCCTTTAGTTCTTGAAATGCACATTTGAGCTTTATACTACTATATATAACTGAGGGGTAGCTAGCAAACTGGGTAGGGTAGAATAATATCATACAAAAACATAGTATCATTCTAAAAGTTTTTAAGGAAAAGTAATGTGGGTTGTTGTGTACCTTAGTGCAGTGATTCTTGTAGTGGTTACTCAATGGGTGTATAGATGGAGAAACCCCAAGTGCAAAGGATTGCTCCCTCCTGGATCAATGGGTTTCCCCATCATTGGAGAATCCATCCAATACTTCTCATCCCATCCCCTAGAAGGCATCCACCCCTTCATCAACAAGAGAACCTTTAGGTAAAAATAGTAAAGACAATTCAAGAGCAACTTTAATTTAATTTGCACCATTTTTCAACAATATATAATAATGTATGATCTGATGAAGTCGGAATTTTCAATCACTAGTGGTTGAAGATTCCTGCCATCTTAAGAATTACATTTCAACCACTTATGGTCAGATCAGAAGTCTGCGAATAGGTCAGACCTAACTGACTAAAGTTTTTGACTAGCGATTACTTTCAGTGATTGGTTGGTTGGAAAAGTGATCTAAACCATGATTTTTTGTCAGACATTCTATATATACCTAGGGTTCCGACGACTTTTAGATGGTTGACAAATTTGTACTATTTGCAGATATGGGTCACTGTTCCGAACAAGCTTAGTTGGTCAGAAAGTGGTGTTCTCTACGGATCCAGAGGTCAACCATTTCATCTTTCAACAAGAAGGGAAGCTTTTCCAGCTATGGTACACAGAGAGTGCTCTCAAACTCACCGGAAAACAGGGATTAACAGTTCACCATGGAGCCTTCCACCGCTATCTCAAGAACCTCATTCTCACCCTCGTAAGCCCCCAAAACCTTAAAGCATCATTGCTGTCGGAGATGGACCACCTCACCAGAAAACACCTGCATTCTTGGACTGCCCTTCCCAAGTTTGATCTTAAAGAAGCTACTGAAACTGTAATCATTCATTCATCTATTATGTTATAAATATTTCATGCATGCATGCATGGCTTACTAATTAACTATATTTCTTTGATTATTAACAGATGATATTCAAGCTTGTTGCCAAGAAAGTTTTCAGCTATGGTGAGAAAAGGGCAATGGAGCTGAGACACTGTTACAGAGCTTTCATTGATGGCTTTTTCTCTTTCCCTCTCAACATCCCTGGAACTGCTCACCATGCTTCCATGAGAGTACGTAAACTGTGTGTGTGTGTGTGTGTATGTAAATATATAAAAGTTTATTATTTGTTGGGGTTTTGTTAGGGACGCAAAAATGCTATAAAATTGATAAAGGGGACTGTAGAAGAGAGGCGATGGATGAAACAGAAACAGAAGCATGGTGATGAGGATTTCTTGGATTACCTATTGAAGGAAGTAGACGACGAAACCACATTTCTGACAGAACAAATTGCAGTGGATTTAATGTTTGTTCTGTTGTTTGCTACCTACGAAACCACATCTGCAGCCATCACACTGGCCTTGAACTTCCTCAATAAACATCCTCAAGCTTTACGACAATTACAGGTTTAATTAATTAACATTTCATTCTAAACCATTCTTGTATCTAAATCACACTACTAGCTAGAGCATTTTGGGGCAATTCTAGTTGAATTGGTCAATCGGTTGATTTGGTAATTACAAAGTTTCAACTTTAACGGTTGGTAAAGTTGATTAGAGAGTTGGTTTGGTAACCATGCACAATGGTCTAATTTTCGGGGGGAAGAATCTTCTTGGTTTGAGTCGATCAACTAGGAGTAACTTATAATAATTTTTAATTTGCTGATGAAGATCACAAAGTATATATGCTTCACCAAAAATGTACATTCAGATAGCGGCCCTTTCCATATATAAATAATGATTTAGAGCATTTTTTAAATTTGTTGACCGTTCATAATTTTCGTAGAGATGATTGGTATTAATTTCCAGCCAACTTTGATAGGTATAGTCAGAAAACTTAATTGATAACTTTATTGAAACCCTAATTTTCATCAGTTTTAGTGATTGAAAAGGTTATTCTTGACAAAACAAATACTCTTGTGTATTGTTACAATATTGTAGGATGAGCAACAGAAAATTGTAGCAAGCAGGGAAAACAAGGACTCCCCCATTACATGGAAGGAATATAAGTCCATGAATTTCATGCACATGGTCTTCTTCAATTCTCTTTCTTTACTTATATTCATATTATTAATTAATTAAATAAATCAAACTTTAATTTTCTTTAATTTGTATGTGTTGAAGGTTATCAATGAAACAGTGAGGCTGGGGAACATTGCTCCACTCATCTTAAGAAAAGTAATGGCAGATGTCCAACTCAAAGGCAAGTTCATCAACTTGGAACTAACCACATACTCTCATCTAATGTTACATTTAGTAAATTTACAAATTAATGATCACAAGATCCCAAGTTCGACTCTCAGTGAGAGCGGTTTATTGACTTTCTTGATTTGAATAAGTCAGGCATATGTGTAACCTAGACTAGACTGATTTACCTCATATTGGTCTTTTGCATGCTGACCTAGGGTCGACGTCACAAAGATGACGGACTTAGCAATATAATGCACACCTTCGGATAGTGGCTGCATTTCTTCTCTCCCAATTAACCAACAATATAATTAAATCTTTATCGAGAATTGAATTTATTATAACCTAATGTAGGATATACAATTCCGGCGGGTTGGACCGTAGCGGTGTGTCCATCTTCTGTTCATCTAAGTCCAGACAAGTACGAGGATCCCCTAGCATTCAATCCATCCAGGTGGAATGTAAGCTACTCACACTGTCATATAATATAAGATAAGAAAATTTTATCCTTTCAATTCAATGGACTAATAATTTATGAGTACTGGAAATTATATTAAAAAGGGTGAAGAACTGCATTCTGCATCCAAGAAATTCATGGCGTTTGGTGGAGGTCAAAGGCTTTGTGCCGGTGCTGATTTTGCAAAGCTGGAAATGGCTATCCTCTTGCATTACTTGGTCACTAACTACAGGTGGAAAGTTGTAGAACAAGGGAAGATAGTTCGAACACCCGCATTGTTATTTCCAAATGGCTTCCAAATCCAGCTAACGAGCTTAACTGATTGACCAATTCAAGATAAAAGGTCCAATATATTTAAAGAATCGGGTAAAGGCTACAAGCTTAACTTCCAATGAGAGATGATCAGCTATGACCAACCAAGTCTAGTTTACATTTTTATAGTCCTTTACAAACTAGAGTTAAAAGGTTGGGTTTACCCAATGTACACATTCAGATAGTAGTTGAGAATTCTCTCGTCATGACTCAAAAAAACATTAGACCTCAAAAGTTTTAGGGTATTTTTGTGTCCACTTCATTTTCATACTTAGCTTGAATGTTACAACATAATGGGGCTGCTATACATATATATCAGATACTAGACGAGGAAAGGCGTGAAGCTGACAAACAGACAACCTTTGCTTCCAATGAAACAAAATCTATGTTGTGTACACTGCAGTTGATATAACCCTTCAATGGCAGGGCTTCTATACATGAATTTCGATTACTAAATTTATATAAACGTGTATGCTACTGCCCCCGTGATTTAGATACTACTGCTACTACTTAACGCTCCATCCTCGTTTGATGGCTGTAAACACTCCCAAGGGTTGGAGTAGAAGTAATCCTCTTCCTTGGGTCGGTCCGGAATGACCAACCTTTTAGCGGGGTTCCCCATGTGATCAGCGTGAGCTGCCTTAACAGCGTTAGAGAACTCATCCCACGTTAATGATTCACCGATATACTGGTCTATCAGATCCACCAGAAGCCTTCTGTCCAAAAGGATCGTCTTCTTGTATTCGAGATATCTGAGAATGTTTGGGCGTGGTTAAAAAAATAAAGTAGGGAACTTGTTTCAAAATTATCGATCAAAATTTCCCTAACTAAAATGTACCTGCGATGACCCTCGACAACTTTTGCCATGTTTCCATCGTATGTAGGTACGAATATATCACTCTCAAGTGAAACAAGATAGTCTAATGCAGCCATCTGGGATGAGTGGTTTTGAAAGAACCTAAGATCGGAAGGATCCAATAGTGTCTCCTTTCTAACCTGTTGAAAAGGATATGGTGAATCCGAGGAACAGAAGCTAATTAAGCAATAAACGATCGATTTCTACTTTTTCGACTAACCAGGTTTGGATAAGATGCTGCTAGACTAGCCATTCTTCGCTCTCCTCCATATATCTCTCCGGCAGCAATGTAAATTTGGATACTCGGATCAACGTCTAACGCCCTTAGTGCAAGGGCGGTTTCCTCGGGAGTCAAGGGGCATAGACCGTCTTTCCTTTTCAAATCCGAATTTATGATCTTCTCCTTCCACCATGGATAAGCATATCTAACATTTACAATAAAGCGGTAAAAAGTGAGGAGCGATTTCAATTTTCAATTCAAGGCGAAAGATAGGTGAACCGTGAACACGAGGAAACGGGTTTTACCTCATTCTTGTCAACTCTTCTACCTCGTCGTTGTTGCACCCCTGGGTACAGCCCGAGAACGCCAACATGTCCATTTCATATCTGAGATGCAGAACGATGAAATGACCCTTTTGTCTGAGAAGTCCGATAACCTTTCTACCCAACTCTTCTATCTGAGGCGTGAATTTCAGGGCGCTAAAATTCACTCGACAACGCAGCTTCTGAATCTCCAAGGGCTGACCGTTATTGGCTAGACGGGAATCAGTTCTGTTCAAGTGGACAACTTTGTATTTCCGTACGAGAGGAAGAATCTGCACCCGTTATATTATTAGCATCGTTAGGACCGGGAAAACACAACAATTGAGAACAACAAGGCCAATAAAAAACCAAACCTGATTCTCATAATAAGAAATGTCGGACCAGCTAATAGGCGCCATGGAATAAAACATTCCCAGCTCCACTCTCCTCTTGAGCCTCGGAGGTAGCTCTTTCAATATCCGAACTTCATCTCTCAAGGACGTGATAAAACGATCAACATCAAATATGTCATGGAACTCGCTGCAAGTGAAACGATAATAAAAACCAATTTCAGCATAACAAGATCATACATAGAAGGACCAAAGTTAAGGAAACACACCTCGGATCAGCCCAGAAAGAGGTCCTATCAAGCTCAGGAACTATAAGAGTAACATTCAGATATCTTGCAATCGCAACCATATCACAAATCTGCAAAAAAAGGCGAAAAATTTGGACATCAAATTCACCTGTCTCATATAGTATAGCTACTATGAACACGTGAAACTCAGAAAGTCACTTACTGCTGCCCGCATTTGATTAAGTCCTCCATTACAAGAAACCATTAGGTAACCATTGTTTTTATAAATCCCTGGATTGAAAAATAAGCAGACCAAATATAAGCATTCAAAATAAGCAAACAAGCATATGAATGTTGAGACTCTGTTCGTTTATCGTTTGATTATTAAACGAGTTCTAAAGTTTCTTCATTTACTTAATAACACAAGTAATTTACATATACACCCACATTCTTCCTCTGGCATTTACATCATCAAAATTCAAAAGAACTAAGCATAACCTATGAGAGCAGACAGAAAACATTGAAATTCCAGACAAAAACATCATAGGAGAAAGGAAAGTGTGGCTCACTCTTAGGTGGAAGAACAGTGGCTGGGACATCTCGGGCAGCATTAAGATGCATTGCTGAAATGGAATCCTGGGATAAGCAAGAAGGCCAGCCCTTCAAAACCCTCGGCCCCCAAGTCTCCCCAAAGGTAGTCAATTGAATGAAGCAAGTCCACAGCAAAACCGACGTCGTTGCCCTTATCATCCACAGCTTCATTCTTGACCGTGAAAAAATTACAGAGCTTCTCAGCTTCTCCACCCGGCTCTCCCTGAAAGCCGCCGCCGCTTTCTTCAACACCATTTTCCCTGATCCCCAAAGTTCACTCCTTTTCCCCGCTACTCGGAACATATCATTTTCCCTCACGTTTCAGAGCAAGATTGCGTCTTTGGGTATAATGTAGGATCCGAAAATTTCCAGAATTGGGTCGAGAATTCAACGAAAGATGACACCTTTTCGGTAATGTTAATGAATTCTTCAGATTCTGGGATTTTTAAATCTGACCGACAGTCTCTGAAATGGCCCAGAAACTCTAGAAATGTGATTGGAGCACTAAGACTATAGATTCTCTCCAGAAATAGAAGTGAAAGAAAGAACTATCTTTTTCGAAGCATCAGAAGAGATTCGAGGAAAAGCCTCAGTCTTTAAGCGATCACGGGAGAGAGTAACCAAAATTTTGTAGTAGCTAAGTATGGGGAGGGGAATATTGGGGATCTAAGTGGCAGAGATCTGGCGGATGTTTCGGAGAGACGGCGGCGAGGTCACCGGAATCTGGAAATGCTGGGAACAGAGTCAGAGAGGGAATGAAAGGTGAAAAATGTGAATAGAGTGAGAAAGGAGAAGACGCAGAGGCACAGGGAGAGTAGAGTAGTCGCACATTCACTGGATCGCATTCTTAAAGCTAAAACCACTTACCACTGTTGTTGGTTGGACGGTACTTATCTACTATGCATACTACCTTCTTTTACCCTCTTCTCTTCTGGTTCGTCGGACCTTTTATTTGAGTTCTCGAATTTAAAGTCGTGATCTATTTTATCTGGAGAGATTGACGATTAATGCTACAACGCTTCTAGTACCTTCGGAATGTAGCGAATTGATTTTAATGAAAGTGTGTGATACACATGATTTGAATCTTTTCTTATTTTCGTTGGGTATAACCTCAAGTTCAATAACCCTTTCTTAGTATTTATATTTACTCCGTACATGATTGCAAAAACCGCGCCTAGCAGCTAGGCGGTGGACGGCAGCCTAGAAATTCGACGAAATTGTCGTTCTAGGCGGTCGCTAAGCGCCTGTCTAGGTGCCCAAAAAAATTCTTTAAATTAAAAAAAAAAAAAAAAAAAAAGGACGCCTAGGCGTCCGCGAGCGTTCGAGGAACGCATAGCGATTTTTGCAACCTCGACTCCGTATTTTATATAAATAAATTCTTTGATTTCATACTAAGTTTGGTGGGATTAATTTTTTATGAATTAAATCTCTTATTATTTTAGTTTCGTATCAAAATTTTGATTGGAATTAATTTCTAAATTAAATTTCATTTTGTCTATCGACTTATTCGCCACCAATAATTATTATGATAAATTACTTAAATCTTAACACGTGAAGCGCGAGAAGAAAAAAAAAATGTAATTTTAATTATAATTGAGAAATGATAACTTGAAACATAGATTGTCGTCTATTTTTACCCATCTTAACATAAAAGGAAGGAAAAAAAAAATGATTGAATTAACATAATAACTATCACAAATATTATATTCATGAACCCACACAAAGAGTTGAAAAAGTGCAGGAAATCTTTGGGCAGTCGCATCATGTAAAGTCTCCATCGTTTTGGGTCCAAATGAGGCATTTTCATGGGTGACTTCCCAACTGCATCAGTCCACAAAACAATGAGACAAAAATAAAATTACGTAAAAGAAAACTAAACTAAACTTACCAAAAAAATAAAATAAAATAAATTGTTTAGTATTGGTGAGAAGCGTGTGGAAGCAGCTCCATTGGATCATGCACCAACATTTGAGAAATGTTTGACCAATCGATGCAAGACAACTAAATGGTCCACTCCAATCTTGGATCCAATCCTCCTATGTCTAGTGTATTGTGTTTTGAGCCCTTTGGTTGATCTAGTAGTCACCAAAATGATCATAAATTTGAAGGGATGAAATTTTGAAGTTCACAAAAGTGAGTTTTTATTTTCTGGCTATATTCAGGATTTTCACTGTCAAAATGTCAGATACAGTGTATGTACTTTGTTTGGATGGAACAGCTGGCATGGAGGTTTAAGGCTGCTCAATATCAAAAGACAATGTTTAAAATTTTAATTTTTGATTAAGGATGGATGAGTCATTTTCACTCAACCACATTCCACAAGTTAAAAGTAAGTGTTTATTCATACGTACTTTTGAAAATTATAGGTATTAGTGATCGAGATTTACTTGTCATGTAATACTTATATCCTGGTGACATGACTGTTTAAGATTGGCGAAATTCAACATTTTCTGCCAAGTATATTGTGTCCCGTACATAACAAAAGTTAATGACGTTCGCTTGCTTGGTGAGCCTAAAAAAGTAATAAACCAGCTCGCTTTGTCAACAAAATGACTATAAGAAAGTGAACAAGCCTAGATTTTTCTCCAACTGAAATTGAAAATGTTAATAAGCAACTCCCACGAATAGTCAAACTTGAAACACAAGATTACCCGAGATAAAAATAATATAGAGTAATAATTAATATAGGAGTCTAAGTGACATTAATTATTAAAAAGGATTAAAAAGTAAATGTCTAGCCATTAGGCAAAGGCAGAGCCGACACTATCTCGCATATCTCTCCGGGTGGATTTAGTAATCCATTAAAGAAAATAAATCTTAGTCAATATTAGTGGGGATTAAGTGATTGTGCAGTGGATCAAGTTGGATTCTCTATTTTAATAATTAATTAGGAGAACTATTAAAGGATCAGAGATTCAGAGCTTACTTTTATAAACATTGATGCGGAAAATGGGGTGAGTATAATGTGTTAGTACACCATTTTCACTCATATAAAAGAAAAATGTATGTATTAATTATCTTACTATCACCACAAAGATACAATTGATGATAAAGTGTATGTATTGTCATCTCGGAGTGCATAAGAGAATATCGATAAACACATTATCTTAACTCATAGTCGCTATCTGAATGTGCATTCTGCGTGAAACTTGTCTTATGATCATAGTCATCAAAGGACCACAAGAAAGTAAATCAGTATAGTTGTCCGTTACGATCGACTCAAATCAAGAATATCCATAAATAACCCCCACGAGGAATCAAACTTGAAAGCTAAGAGAGCTGATTTCTTGACTTAGTTAGAACATGTCGACCCATGAAATTCAGTCAATGAGAATTGAGAAATAGTTTAAACTAGTTGTAAACTCATTATTACACCTAAACCAACATATTTATTTGTTATCCATTATGACAAAGTTACATAATTTATGTACCTTATTAAAAGAAAAACCTACTTCTCTAAATATTTTACAATCATAATTTACCTTCTCCATCAATACAAGCTCTCTACTTGCTAATTTCACACTTACTATTTCCATATCCAATCCACATTTCTACCATCATTAGTATATGAGAAATTTTAAATTATCCATAGGGTCATATCCAAGATTCCAAGTAGGACAAAACATGGTGGTCTAATGGTATAGTTAGAACAAGAACACAACCTTGTAGGTACTATATTACAGTCCAAAATGACAATTATCGAAAAGAGATTCCATTCGCTTTTTTTTTTAATAAAGGTGATTAGCAATTAAGGAATCATTTTAAGATTGGTTGAATAGGTAAGCCATTGGTTTACAGGCTCATGGGTCATGAATATAAGTAGACAAGGCCTGGATAAGAATGGTTTTCTTGTTCCTTGGACCTTAAAAGCTGAGAAAATGTTGGGCCAATCGTTTGGTTTTAGGACATGCATCCTAATAGCATCAAACACTGACTATATTTTTCCATTTTCAGCCCATTTTTATGCTGCCCAAAATAACATTATATCAATATTGTATCCAATCAATCTCTTATCTCTGGAGATTTTGCATCATCATAACAAACAAGCATGATGGTTACTATTGCAAGAAATGGTTTCTTTGGGTTACAAAAAAGCCCATAATCTCTGTTTGAGTATATGCAATCGTTATGCTGTCCATGGTGCATACGGATGCCAAAACGACGTCGTTTTATTAAAAAACGTGCGTCTTCCCTTTAAAAAAAATTCAGGTTCGATTCCCAGCAACAACATTATATTGTTCATTCATTCTGGAATTTTAGTTCATAGATTATGGAATTATAGTTCATTGATTATGGAATTATAGTTCATCGATTATGGAACTGTAATTCATCGATTCTGAAATTTTAGTTTATAGATTATGGAATTTTAGTTCATTCATTCTGGAATTTTTAGTTCATAGATTAGATTATGGAATTATAGTTCATCGATTATGGAATTATAGTTCATCAATTATGGAATTTTAGTTTATATGTTGTTGCTGGGAATCGAACCTGATTTTTTTTAAGGGGAGACGCGCGTTTTATTAAAACGACGTCGTTTTCGCATCCGTATGCACCATGCATGGTGCATACTGATGCACAGCATAATTTGCCGAGTATATGTTGTGAGTAAAATCCATTTTGTAACCACAAAAAGATAAAGGGGCGTTTGGTAAATAGTTATTAGCTGATAGCTGTTAGTATGTTGACTAGTTGATAGTCTTAGCTGATTGTAGAAAAGTGTTTGGTAAATTAGTTGTTAGCTGATAACTGATTACATACAAAATAACTTTATCAAACAGCTTATCGAATAACATATTTTGAGCAGCTTTTTGAATTTTAGCATTTTAAAGCAATCAGCTATTACAAAAAGTTAATTAATCAAACACTTATATTGATTGTTTAACAAAGTGCCAAAATTGACTGATAAACTAACTATGTTACCAAACAGTGCCAAATTAAGATGTGCAAGCGTCAAAATCAATTACATCTGTCCCATGATCTGATCAAATAATTTTCTAAATTCACCCTTATGATGGATGTGCAATTTAAAAAATCTATCTCTGTGCATACTATCGAGTGCACACACACACACATAATGGGTGTCAAAGAAAAATATTATCCGTACATTTTTGTTAAAAAAATATCACATATTTCACATGAGACGGTCTTTCACAAGGCACGTCGATATATTAATAGTTTAGCACATAATTATCTAAATCTGCCAATCATATCAGAAATATCTGTCGAACTGTTTCATGAAATATAAACCATTGATTTTGAGATATTATGTCTATTTATATCGTCTTTGACCACTCATTCCAATTTGCAGAGAGAATTATTTGGCCTGTAGAGTGACAAAGGGACAGCAGTGTGAAGGCCACATGGGTCAAAGTGTTACACAAGATATTGGGCCAATATGTCGGCCCACCTTGAAATTGATGTGTCCACTCCAACCGACTGGGCCTTAACTGTCCCTGGCCCATGATTAGTGACCTCCGAAAGTGACTAAACACTCGAATTACTCAAATCCAATCTGGAACTCTTATAATCACAACATAAACCCTGCTAATTTTAAGTTTTTTAAGCCACAATCTATAACTTTTTAATATGTAAGCTGTGTATTAATAGATCTCACTGTCTCAATCTACTGAAGCTCGAACACATAACCTCTTATTTGAGAGAGTCACTTCATGCTGTTTGACTGTTGCTGATATTTTTGTAAACCAAAAACAACACGCATTGTCACCCCACGACATAGTCATTGGTTTTCAACCCGACATCTGTACTCGGTGATGGTACTAGGGTTGCATTGCAAGGACGACTACGGTACAAATTATGAGACCAACAAATCTATAGTAAATATATGCTCGAATTTTAACCACACCCGAACCGACCTGACGTCCACCCTGCACAAATAATTGTACAATTTGAACGGAGAATAGCGTTAGAGAGTGTGGGGGTGGGTTGGGGGGAGGGGTTGAGGTATCTGAATTGCCCGACACAGTTACAAGGCAACATAGACGGACCTAAATGCAAGTTGATATATAGGATTAGGGTGTGGGCCCCGTTCATCACAATAATGGGTTTACATTTGAAGAATTGTGTGGGGCCCACGGGGTAGGGGTAGGGTGGGGGGAGGGGGAAGAGTTGGTGGCATATGAAAAGGACTTCCAATAATCACCACACACCCCGGGGGAGTATCACCATATCTTTTCTAATCTTCAAGGATTGAGATAGATGAGAGGGAGACACCATATATGTTGCAAGATAGATATAGATAGATATATCATATATGCACTCAACTTGTATCAAAACCAAACCACCTTAGCTTCACATGAAAACTATCACGACAACATGTCTACTCCTATGTACGCGTGTGTTCCTTCATGTTTTGTCCATTTAGATATTCTTTTGGCGAAAAGAATTTAAATCTCACTGCATTGAACTAGAACTTGTATAAATAGGGTGTCACAGGTTTAACACCTATTATCTTGCAACGTATTAAAAGTTTAATTAGTCTGATCTGATGTTTCAGTATTTATGTAATTAGAGCTGTCAAAACGGATCCAACCCCCGTTTAACCTGTGTTTTGAACGGGTTGGGCCGAAAAAATCTCAACTCGTACTGTATTTGACCCGCCGAGTTAGACCCATTTTGACAACTCTAGTCCTTGTACAGTTGCAAGCGCAAGTATGCAACAGATTTGATACTCCAAACAAGAGCATCTCAGACATCTTTACATATAAACATAAACCTAGCCTCTGTGGTTCATGTTCAGTTAATTAGTTACCATGGTTTACATTCTCCCAGATGTTCTGTCGCGTTGGGTTGTGGTGAGCCTTTAGGGTCGGGGTTCAACTTTTTGAGAAGTATATATTAAAATCAAACCTAATATTCCAATTAATATCTTATCAATAGTGTATAACAATATTATATTCTTATAAGTAATTATAAACTTTTAAAAGTGAACTGACCACTCTTTAAGTATCATTATTATGTATTTGTACGTGCACATGCATGTATATATTTCTCTCGTGATAATATTGTGGTAATAAGAAATACGACACGTTATGTGCAGATATACTGTACTGCATGTCCAATAAAAAGTAAAACATTATTAATGCTAATAAACATGATTGAATATTTGAATATGAGCATTTAATTAAGGTTTGAAAAGTCAAATGATATTTAATTACATATTATTAAAACCAACAAAATTGTGGTGATCTAGATAGTAGGCCGGAGAGGGGAAATAATAAAGGATGTGGACAAGTACCAGAAGGCCTAATCATAGAGTCCCCACAAGAGAGCAACGTGCATGTGAATATGCCCTCTCTCATAATTCACATTCATTTCAATTCAACCATCTTCTCCTTCAACAAATATCATTTCATTTCGGACATAATACGAGATTTATTCAGTGCATATTTCATGGCTGGAAATTATAGAATTTCTGACTATCTGAAAGTGATCTTAAATTAAGTTGAAAGCTGACCATTTTTGGTATTCAGAAAAACCTTTGTTGATATTTCCGACCACTTTTTACTTTCGATTTGATTTAAGATCATTATTAGGTGGTCGGAAATTTCATAATTTTCAGTAGTGTTTTTAATAATAATAAGTTGAATTAAGTAAGAGTTTTATTAATTTTTTAGGTGAGAAGGAAATCTATCGTTAATGTCTAGTCGCATTCAGGGTCGTTGTACGCCGGCCGGCCGGCCAATTTGTGCGAAAACAATTCGTCGGTTGGCCGCCGGTGACGTATAAGGATCGAAAGAAACTGGTTTTTGAGGTGGTCGGGGAAGAACGAACGACGCAGATTAAACTAATAAAACTGTTGTTTTTACTGCCGTCCAAAAGACTTTGGCAACCACTAATCGACAACATATATAATTTCTTTAATTTTACCCAATCCAATAGAGAGAGTTTTGTGGCTCGTGAATTTTGAAGGCTTTTGATTTGACATTTCACATTCAATATGGTTTGACTTTTTTGCTTGAATTGCCATTCATCTTTGCTTTGTATACTATGCAATATGCATGCCCACTAGCCATAACAAGAGACAGAATGATCGAATCACGTAAATCTTGTATTTTTCATTCGTTTTTGTCTGTATTCTTGATTTCTTGATCCCGTTTTCTCAACGTTTCTGGTGTTGGAGATGAGCATTTTCAGCTAAACAACATTAATGGTTGAGGATGATGTTGTCTGAAGATGAGATGTCGACAGCACAAAGCGCAATTAGCGTGGCATGAAACAATTAGGAATGGAACAGTTGAGGAATTAAATGTAATTTGCTTTGCTTTGATTCGTAATTTAGTGTCTAACATACGTACGGCAGATGCAACTAATTCATCATGCATGACAGCCATGGCGCCTCCCTCTGCAACTAATTGATAATGACAATACTGGCCTTGCCAATTCCAAGTGCCCATTTTAATCGGTTATTGTTTACTATTGTTGTCAATTTATGTTGAATTATATGTAGTATAATACATGATGTTATAATCATAATTTAAGTAGTTAATTAATATAGAATTTAATACATTATAGTTTATAATGGAATTATCTCAAAAGAAGATATAAGAGTGCACGTACCAAAGGAATTCTTTTTTGAGTTATACTATATAGACTCTCAAATCATACTCGTTAAATTTTACTCTCTGATGTGGCGGCCATTGATGGACTACTTTTGTCATGTGGGTCAAAAAATAAGTGTTTACATCAAAATTTGGTGTGTGGAAGTAAAAGTTGGGAGTACATGTAATATTTTTCTCCTTTTTTTTTTGGATGGCCAGAGAAATTGTACACACAAAAAAAAAAATGACGTGACATGTGGGCAAATTATATCGTGGATCTTTGTCCAATACACAGAATTTGACTTCATAAGGTACAAAATTCATGTTTATAATGCACAAAATTCATGTTTATAATACACACACGCATAAACACGATATAATGAACATTTCTGTATATTATGTTAAGTGTTTAGTGTCATCAGCTATATAATACACAAAATTCATGTTTATAATGCACTTAATTCATGTTCATTATATCTTTCCGTGTATTGGACCAGGGTCCACATGGACTCTAATCCACCATATAACGATTGTTAATAAATTACGGATGTAAATCACGGTAACTCAATGAGCTAGATAATTTCCACACTGTTACTGTCGAGGTTCGAACTTTGGTCTTTTACTTAAAATACTGCTCACTAAATCATTTAGCTAATCCCGTGCGGGTGATAATAATAATATCTAATCCCACGGATCGTACGGTCATATCACGGTCTTCCACTGCCCCCACGCACGTCCACCCTCACAAACAGGGCGCGAATAGACCCGACGTCGTGTGGGGTTGCTCCTGTAATTTCGCCATCACGTGGCTTTCGCAGTCATTTTGGCTGTCTTCCGAGGGCACTCTCGTCATATCCCCTCTTTGATTTTTTTGTTTTTTGTCGTCAAAATATTTCAGGTATACAATACAAGTAGTTTGGGAACTTGAAAGATTTGGAAAGGGATATTTGTCACAGTGCTCTTCTTCTCTTCTCTTCTCATCTCCTCTAACTCTCAAGTCGCCAATCCGCCGGAAAATTTCATTGCCGTTTCTTTTTCCGATATGCAAGATATTCATTCGATTGGCGGTGGAGGAGGGCGGTTGTTTGGCGGCGGCGCCGATAGGAGGCTCCGGCAGAACCAGCATCACAACCTGCCGGCGTTGAAGTGCCCCCGATGCGACTCGCTCAACACCAAATTTTGCTATTACAATAACTACAACCTCTCGCAGCCGCGCCACTTCTGTAAGAGCTGCCGGAGGTACTGGACCAAAGGCGGCGTCCTCCGCAACGTCCCCGTCGGCGGTGGCTGCCGGAAGAGCAAGCGTTCTAAGCCGAAATCGACCGCTTCTGCTTCTGCTTCTGCTTCTACCCCTGCCGACGGCTCGCAGGAGTGCAAATCGAATTCTCATTCCAGTAGCGAGAGCTCGAGCCTCACCGGCACCGGCACCACCGCCGCCGAAGTCGCGTCGACGAGTACTGCAACGAATATGGCGTCGAATTTAGTAAATTACCAGGACTCCTCCTCCGCCGCCGCCTTCTTCATTCCTCCGAGCTCAAGCCCCCGATTCGATCAGCCGCTTCTAGATCATTCCACCAACGACCATATCTTCCAGGATATTGGAAGCTTCACGAACATGATCACTCCCTCCAACGAACCATCCCTATTAGGGTTCGCCGACATTTCCCCGACGTTCCAGATACAACAGAGCCAGCCAGGGCAGGTGGTCGGCGACCACAACGCCGACGCTCACTGGCCGCAACCGGAAAAGATAGCCGACCAGAATTTCAATACGCCAGGGTTTTTAGATCAGACGTCTCAGATTGATTTCCCCAGCTTGAACCAGCAACAGAGCAGGGAAACCAACGCCGGCCTTTCTCCACTGGATTGGCAACCCGCCGGTGGCGGAGATCAAGAACTGTTTGATCTCCCCGGAGCCGTCGATCAAGAATACTGGAATCAAACACAGTGGGGGTGAAAATTGAAAATTCACCATCCTCCCTGAATTTTACCTCCCTTAATCTCCTGGAATTTTTAACTCTCCAAAAATTCAGATCCAAATTTTAAAAAATAAAAAAAAAAAGGGATGAGGAATATTGTATGGATTGCTGCTCTAATATGTAAATTCAGTTTTATAATTTTCATTTTTTTATTAATGAGTTGAGATTTGGTTGGGATTATTATGTAATTTCTTTCTATATATTCTCAATTATATATATGCAACTGACCTTCAAGGCTTCATCAAAGTTTTCTTTTATTCAAAGTTATAAATGTTTTGTAACATAAATTGACTATATAAAATATTTTATGCTACTTCAAGATTAGTCAATGACTCAATGTAACTTGTTTATAGATGTTTGATTTTTATCTTGATAATTTAGATTTGCATTCGAATCAAATATTTTTTGAAGTTTATAGGATCATATTAGGTGTTTTTAAATAAATATTTGACTCTATGGGGTGTAAGGATGGTGTTTGCGTGTCATATAATTCACATATAATGTTCAATATTAATTATAGTACCTCTGTGAGTTGAGCATGCTAGAGAGGTAAATTGCGACAAATTGTGTTACGTTAATTATAGTACATGCAAATTAAGCTTGCTAGAGAGGTAAGGTATAAGGTATATAATATTATCAAAAAGTGTTTATATAGTTTATAGCTATGAAGAAAGTAAAATCGTAATGTCAAGTACCTTGTAGGAGGTTATGAGTTTGAACCTCAGTGAAAGTGTTATTAGCGGTATTATTAGCTCTTTGTGTTTCAATAGTTTGAGAAAGTAAGTATGAACATATACTACATTGTAATAAAGTCAGTAGCATTCAAACAAAAAAAAAATCATAATTTTTAAGATTGATAAACTAATTAATTTGTGATCTAGAAAGTTATAAACATAGGAGCACCTTAGTTAAATTGGTGAGATATTCAGTTTGATATATAATTACGATGTTCAAAAGTTTAATTCTTCACGAGACTTGTCTAATACTTTTTTTTTATTTGAGTTGAAAAGTTATAAATAATTTAAATTAATTTATCTTTTATAAACTTCTGTCTTACAAAATAAACTTCATCTAAAATGCTCGAAGTGGTTGTGAGTTTTTGGGTAAATTTATAGAGAGAAAGTCACGTGGTAGGTTGGTGCGGGTGGGGACCACATGCAATGTGGGTAGGATTGTGGGAAGGGAGGGGATAGAACCGTGAATCCAGGTGGCTGGAGGAGAGGAGTTGGGGTACGTGGACCGATGTGATTGATCGAGAGTGAGGGTCCAGTGAGTCGGTTTGTCTTGTAGGAGTACAGTATCAGCAGTATGTTTATCTGACAAACAAACGAGTGAGAGTGGGATGCGACTTGGATGTGAGCCATGATGTGATGAATGTGACGTAGACAATTTTCATATTATTACTTTTTTTTTTTTTGGAAAACTTCATATTATTACTTCATTTTCTTTATTCCTATATTAACAAATATTTTTATTTTAATTTTCTTTAATTATATAAATTTAAAAACAATATCTTTTAAATATGAATTAGTCTTACCAAGATACTAATTTTATATGCCAAGTTAGAGCATCCACAATTGTTGGGGAGAATTGGGGATAATGTAAGTGTGATTAGGAAAGAGAATGTGAGATTGGGAATGAGAGAAAAAAAAAAGAAAATCAAAATCAAAAAAACAAAAAAAAAATGTAAAAAGAAAAGTATGTCAGGCGCTCCGAACGGCGCCTAACGCACAGCCTGGCGCGTGCACTGCACGCCCCCGGCTGTGCCATGCTGTGCGCCAAACGCGCACAGCATGTGATCTTTCTTTTTTATTTTTTAAATTTTTTTTTCTATGCTCCATTGCTCCCCATATTTATAGAGCAATTCTTCCCACCATTCTTTCTTCTTCACACTAGTTATTCACCACATTCAAAAGAAAGCATCTGACATTATTTCCACATTCTCCCCTTAGTGCGGATGCTCTTATATTGTTGATTTGATAATCATAAAGTTTCAAGTTTAATTCTTTTCAAAAAAGTTGAACCCCAACTCTAAGGGTCCCTCACACCCCGGCCTAACAGAGCATCTGGGAAAATGTAAATCATGATAACTCAACTGAACATGAACCACAGAGGCCGAACATTTGCTTACCGCGCATAAGAAGCCTCCCTCACTTTGAGAGATTGTTCCTATACTACCACTGGTGAAATTCGATCCGATCATTCTTTTCAACTTTCAACCTTACAAGTTTAATTTTGATTGTATTGACTATGGGTAATGCCCTTTTTCTTTATCAAAGGAGGGATCCATTAATTTTATTGACAATAATCTAATGTGTTTAATTATTTCAAAAATGTAACAAAATCTTTTGTAACACATCCCAAGATTCAATGTGTATGGTGAATTAAGTATATTTTAATTATTATTGACATTATGGACACACATAATAATCATATACGGAGTATAAATAAATTTAAAAATAACCTAACTACCTAGTTTGATTGTTATCAATATTTTTATCGTCTAATTCGACATTCTTAGTGAGATTACTTATCTTATGTGATTTTGCATACCATTAACAAAAATGACATTTACCTAGCTAATACATTAGCACACAACCTCCAGTACTAAATACGTAGTACTAATTTTCCTTTTGTCACATAAAAAAAAAAAAATCCTAACAAACATTTTAAAACGCAAACTTTAGTTTTATTCTTCCAAAAGGTTGAACCCTAACCATAAGGGTCCCTCATATCCCGACCCGACAAAGCATTTGAGAGGATGTAAATCATGGTAATTTAACTGAACATGAACTACAGAGGCTAGACCTTTAGTTTTATCTTTTTACATCTGACGGAGGGGATACCCCGAATGAAAAAAAAAAACAAAAACAAACAAACTTTATATTTATTGTATATGATATGCAATTTATATCGTGGACTGTGAAGTCTGGTTCAATGCACAGAATTTGACTTCATAATATATAGAATTCATGTTTATAATGTACAGAATTTATGTTCATAATACACATACACATAAATACGATATAATGAAGACACATAAACATTTAACATAATACACAGAATTCATATTCATAATGTACAGAATAGATGTTCATCATATCATATTTATGTGTATGTGTATTATGAACATAAATTCTGTGTATTATAAACATAAATTATATACTGAATCATGGTCAACAGTACACTGTGAATCCTGGTCCATGATATGACGATTGTTTATAGGCCGAATCTGTAAATACATATATTGCAGGCCATATTTACATTAAACTTCTGGCCCATCCAATATACAAAATCCTTGCAGGGCTCAACATTTGCAGAAGCCCAAACAGTTCTTCCATCGTCTTCTCTTCTTCAAGAGCCTGGTATCGCAAGGCGCCAACTTTGCAGGGCTAGAATAGATTTCTGACGCTAATCTGTTTAAAACCCAGAAACAAAACAATAGACTTTAGCCATAAAACATGGATAATGAAGATGGAAAGATGGAGAAAAGATGACTTGCATGGGGAATGCAAAAGATTGGGTGCTGCTTGATCTGATAGAAATGCAGTCTGGGATTATCAGATGACTTTCTTCTGCTGCAGATGATGATGAATCCTCTGCGTTTTCAATGGCGAATAGTGTTGCCAGGCTCACTTGCACAGCCTTAGTCTCATCATCTTCCTCCCTTTTCACTTTTGGTTTCTGAGAGGAGGCGATACAGATCATCAAGTAGTGGTTGCGAGTTTTCCTCGTCAAAAAAGAATTGAGCAGAGAGAATTTACCTGATCAGAAGCAGAATGTGTTTCACCTTCCATTGATGATGAATGATCAGAAGAACACCCAGACTGCATTCACAACAGAAATAATGGAACCAAGAAACAGCATTCTTAATCCCAGAAAGATACACAGAAAACCCACATTGGTATTGAATAAGGTTGGCAAACATGAAAGACAATCTCCATTAGCAAGTCCTAGCTAACTGTTGTTGACAAAACTATTTCCATTTCCAGCATGCATATATCCAATTAAAGAAACACAAGTCCTATCTGTTTCATCTGCCATGCCAGATGCCTCATTTAAGTAATGCTGTAAATTAAACATGGATGGGCTAACAATCATGAATCATGGTATGCCTCATTTCATTAAGAAACTGTACTATCGATGAACCAGTTGGAGAAGTTACCTTTTATATGTTCAAGAATTGATGGCACAACCTGCAAAAACCAGCAACATTAAATATGTTGGCAAAGTTGATGGGAGAAAACAATAGACAGAAAATTAAATTCTTAAATATATCAAAACCTTGCTTGAGATCAAACATCAAAAGAAAGGATGTTGATCTGAGGAATCTCTCTCTCTCTCTTTCTCACAAACCTTCAGTTACAGAGAGGGAATTGAAGTGCAGGCATTATGATCTGAGATTAATGTAATGTTTGAATGAGAAACTTATTAGTCAATGTTTGGATGTAACACAAAACCTTATTAGTGAATGTTTGGATGTGAAACTTCACTTTATGGCAAAGAATAAAGTAAATTCTTAATGTTCTCTTGCTAATAAGAATGGTTAGATTCACAAGCTCAAGTGCTCAACTGACCAAAATCGATTTTATCACTTTCTGATATTAAGAATTATGTTTCACTCATGTCATCACTTATTTCGTGTCTGACAGGATAATGGTGCTGGCACCCGACCCGGATCATAAGCAGCATCTGACCCGACACCACATGGAAACCCAACGGGCAAAACTCCAACGTGCAGAATTCCAACGGCTGTCACCTTTACTGCCATTGAAGCCATCATTGATGTCACCATTGATGAGAGAGAATTAAAGGCTTAGCTCCTCATTTATGCTTCATGTTGTTACCGTTAGCAGCTTTTGTATAAGTAGGGGCTCCCATCAGCTTGGAGGGGGACGTTCAATACTCTGGACGAGGACACTGTACTTTCTATATTGAGACAAAAGGCAATACAACTATTGTTACTCTCTTATAACGTTATTATAGTATTATTATTACCGGTAACATTATTACCGTCATTGGTGCTTTCATTGAGAGCCTGAGTCCAATACTCAAGCAGGCTACGACACACACAACTCATTCCTCTTTCAACAGCAAGCTTGAAAGAATGGTGTCCCGCAGCTCCCATGGTTCCCGCAACGTGAACAATGGCAATGCCTCAGGTGACCTCCGGGACCAACTCACCAACAATCGCGGAGGGGACCTCCGAGAACAGCTCAACAATGGGAGGCCCGGGGACCTTCGAGACCAACTCAACAATGGAGGGGACCTTCGAGACCAACTCAACAATGGAGGGGTGAACCAAGCCGTGAACCTCCAGGCGACCGCCGATGTCATTCAGCAAGCAGTGACGGCGGCGCTAAATCAGGTGGCGGTGGAACTGCAAGGCCAAGTGCCCCCACCGCGGCCCCAGGAAATAAGGGTGGAGACCCAAAGAAGTGGAGCCGGCAGCTATACGTGGGAGAAGTGGTGAGTCTTCCTAGAGAAAAGAAACAGAGACAGGAGGCCATCACCTTCTTTGATGATGACCTCCGAGAGAGCCCGTTACCCCATCGTGACGCCCTGGTGATTAAGATGGACGTCAACGATATCATGGTCCACCGCATCTTAATCGACACAGGAAGCTCAGTCAATGTGATGTATTACGATGTCTTCACCAAGTTAGGGATACCTAGGAACCAGCTCAAAGAAGTATGTACCCCACTCTCTGGATTTACGGGTGATTCAGTGGAGATAGAGGGGTCAGTGGTCTTACCAGTGGAGATAGGCACGAGCCCTAACATTCGCAAACTTGACGTAGAATTCATCGTGGTAAGACTCGCTTGTGCGCACAACATCATATTGGGGAGGCCGGCACTGGAGGACCTCAAGGCCATAGTGTCGGTGGAACACTTGTGTATAAAGTTCCATACTTCGAATGGGATAGGGGTCGTTAGAGGAGACCAGCGAGCAGCCCGCAGTTGTTACGTAAAAGCATGCAAAAAGATTGGCAGAAAGGATCTACAAGTCCACACCATCTGCAAGGATGATCGAACGGGTATGGAGCTCAGAACATTTAGTTAGATATTATTAGTAATATTTTGTAGTCGTGGTCCGCCCAGACCTGTAAACAATATTTTGTAATCATGGTCTGCCCAGGTTACTTTGCTCAAATAAAAGGCTCTCCGCACCACCTTCGATCAACCAAAAGCCGGCCGACACCGCATTGTAAAAAAAAAAAAAAAAAAAAAAAAAAAAAAAAAAAAAAAAAAACCAAGGCCGAGGCGCACGCCTCGGCCCAGCGCGGGCTGAGGCGACGCCTCGGCCCAAGGCACGACTGAGGCGGCGTCTCAAGCCGAGCCGTAAAAAGGCCTGAGGCGCGCGCCTCGGTCACTGGCCGAGGCACGCATCTCGGCCAGCGCCCACGGCTGAGGCGACGCCTCGACCAAACCCGGCTAAGGCGACGCCTCAGTCGAAAAAAAAAAAAAAAAAAAAAAAAAAAACGCCAGGCGCACGCCTCGGCCAGGCGGAGGCACGCGTCTCGGCCTAGGGCCTGAGGCGCACGCCTCGGCCACCAGCTGAGGCAGCTCCTCGCCCGGGGCCTGAGGCACATGCCTCGCGGCGCCTCCGCCTGTCCGTAAAAAAAAAAAAAAAAAAAAAAAAAAAAAAGGGCCGGAGCTCGCCTCGACCACGATCGGCCAAGGCGCACGCCTTGGCTACGATCGGGGCGCACGCCTCGGCCACGGTTGGTCGAGGCGACGCCTCAACCACGATTCGCCTTGGCCACGATCGACCGAGTCGCACGCCTCGGCCACGAGCGGCGACGCCTCGGCCACGAACGATCGGCCGGGGTGCACGCCTCGGCCACGACCGGTCGAGGCGACGCCTCAGCCGTGATCGGCCGGAGGCACGCACCTCGGCCATCCTAAGCCGTAGCCCGTCTCGGCCAGCATTAAAAAAAAAAAATTCATGTGTGATTTGGAAAATAAAATCACATACTCGGGATCAACCGGAATTTTGCACGATATCGAGCAAATTCAGTCTTACTCCCTAGTCAACTCAAACACATCCGTAGACTCAGGAGTAGGGGGGACTGGTG
This sequence comes from Ipomoea nil, assembly GCF_001879475.1. NCBI lineage: Eukaryota > Viridiplantae > Streptophyta > Magnoliopsida > Solanales > Convolvulaceae > Ipomoea > Ipomoea nil. Next base: position 777,213 of record NW_017618587.1, on the reverse strand, counting down.
ACAGGATAATGGTGCTGGCACCCGACTCGGATCATAAGCAGCATCTGACCTGACACCACATGGAAACCCAATTGGCAAAACTCCAACGTGCAGAATTCCAACGGCTGTCACCTTTACTGCCATTGAAGCCACCATTGATGTCACCATTGATGAGAGAGAATTAAAGGCTTAGCTCTCCATTTATGCTTCATGTTGTTACCGTTAGCAGCTTTTGTATAAGTAGGGGCTCCCCTCAGCTTGGAGGGGACGTTCAATACTCTGGACGAGGATACTGTACTTTCTATATTGAGACAAAAGGCAATACAACTATTGTCTTTCTTATTCGTTATTTTATATTATATTTCCGGTAACATATTTACCGTTAGTGTCAAATATATTAATTAAATATATTATGTATATGCAAGTTATGGTGAATCATTAATTGAATATTTGACTAGTTTATCTCATAATAATTTTTTGACAAATATGATTATTAGACGAATGAACTTATAATTTTCAAGTAAAAATATACATTAGATAAATCATATATTATAACTATAATCAACTTAAATTACTTATAACTAGCTTGACTCAAATTAATAGCCGAAAATCAACCGCCTAACTACCTTAATTGAGTTGCCCCGCATAAAACATTTTTTGACGTTGTTTCTGGAAGCCGGCTGGTAGTGGTGGGGCCGGGTTCAAGATAAATAATAACGGAATTATTGAGAAATCAAGGGGTAATTTAGTCCAAACGAAACTCGGCTCTTTCCTTTTTTGCTGTAACGTAAACTACAAAATTTTGGATTTCAATTTTTCCACTTTTTAAAATTGGAAGAAGACTTTACTCTCTCAGTTCATAGCTTTCCAGTATCGCCGGAATCCAATCCCCCCACCCACCCACGATGTACGACCCACAGCACTTGGTTGATTTGCACGACGCCGCCGACGACAGGTTCTGCGGCGACGGGGCCGACCCACGTTCTTGGCTTTCCGGCGACGACCACCACTCCTCGCCGCCGGATTCGTCTGCTCTCCACCGCACCAATTCCTCGCTCTCCGCCGCGGCGGCGGCGGCGGCCAATGTCGACCCGAGGCTCGTCACTGACATACTGGAGATATTCCCTCTCGTTCTCTCCCTCATGGTAAGTGTTCCGTGTTCTTTTGTTCTTATTCATTTCCAGCAATTTTTAAGTAATTGGTGAATCGATCCTTAGCTCCTTACAGAGTTACAGCTATTGAAATGGTGAAAAGTTTGAATTTTTATTCCTCAGCTTTGGTGAATCAATCTGATTCGCGGATTTTGAGTGCTTCTGTGAACTTTGGGGGGGGGGGGGGGGGGGGGGGGGGGGTGCATTTTTGAATCTTTGCTTGTGAATTTTGCAGGATCGGAAGCCAAATGCTTCGTTTACTCGCAGGGGGTCAGTGAACTACACAAAGACACCTTCTAGAGAATCTTTGTATAACAAGGTTTGTTTCTAATTTCAGGTCTGAATGCTGGAATTCATGTTTTATTTTGCTCAAAATCTTCACTATGAGTTTAGAATTCTTCTGTTCCTGCTTTAGTTTCATTCTTAGTGAACAATGTGCTTTATATCATCTCTCTGTGTTTGTCATTTTGACTAAATGAACTGAAAACATTCCTGCTTTAGTAATTATAGTTATAGGCAAATTTGATCATGTTTGAGACCAATGTTGTTTTTTGAGAAAGTTGTCTTTTTTTCTTTGTGAGTGGACATAAGTACATAATACTCGATCTAAATGTGTAAAGATACAAAATTTGTTTTGCATAAACGTAGCGAAGTTAGACATTGGGGCCATGGGATTGGCTTCTTGCACATTTCCATCTGATTGTAGGAATGCCAGAAATGTGTTGATAAAATCCTGTAATTCGAAAATTTGGTTATTCTCTGAGTTCTTTGAAGACCTTCTGAAACTAGAATCAATTTTTGGGCAAATCGCTTAGATGCTTTCAATGTCAACAAGGTTTTGGACTTTGGTTGCTTGGTCTTCTTTGGAGTTTGGATGACGAATCTTTTTCAGGCTCTTTGAGTTTGCAAAGTTTGCTTCTTTTTCTTTCTGTGATTTTGGGGTGCGGTTTATTTCTTTCATCTTTACTAATGCTCACAATCCCTGTAGAACGCTGAAGCAAAAGGAAGGAATGCAAGTCAATCAATTCTCACAAAAAGGCAGAGGGACCAAAATAAAAATGTTGGCTCTAATCTTGATGGATGTTCGGACAGCTTGTCAGGCTTGTCCTCGAGGTCTTCACTATCGGAGAAGGAAAGAGAAGAACTCACTGCTTTAAGGGAGCAGGTCGAGGATTTGCAGAGAAAATTGTTGGAGAAAGATGAACTATTGAAAGAAGTCGAGAATTCAAAGAACGAGATAGCTTCCCTTCATTCCAAACTTGATGAAATGCAAAAGGAATTTGCTGAAAAGGACTCTTTACTCAGATCTACTCAAATGCAGCTCTCCGATGCAAAGGTGTGTGTACATTTCCAAATGCATGTATACTCAAGATATTAAGCTGTGCATCTATTTCGCATTAGATTTAGTTGATTACCCACAAATGGAAACTCAATTAACATTTATAGGAGTTATCACTACATTGTGAATCAGAAGTCTTGGATCTATGTTCTCTTGATGTGTAGTATTTATATTGATATTTCAAACGACTATTTTGCATCAGATAAAGCTAGCTGATAAGCAAGCTGCCGTGGAGAAATTAGAATGGGAGGCAACAACTTCCACCAAGAAGGTGGGGAAGCTCCAGGAAGATCTAGAAGCAATGCAGGGAGAGTTTTCATTATTTATGAAGTTCCTAGGAGAGTTGACAAAGACTAATGTGACCCAGCCTGACGAAGAGTATTATGAAGATTACGACGCTTCTTATCCCTGGGATGACCCGGGCACTGAGGTATGCTTTGCTAACATCGTTGCAAATCTTATCTGTGAACAATTTATTTTTGTTTTCTTGTGAGGGTTGTTGAGCATATAACCATTAATGTGCAATCCAACTATCAGCTTAGGCTTTTAGTTGAGATGGAGCACATGCTTCAATTTGGTGTCAGATCTACGGCACACGTAAGGGGGCGTGTTGAGCATATAACCATTAATGTTCAATCCAACTATTAGCTTAGGCTTTTAGTTGAGATGGAGCACATGCTTCAATTAGGGTTTTTGAATTTCATGATTACCATTCTCTGTAGCAGGATGATCTCGACAAGATGCAAAGCTTGGAGGCAGCAAGGGAAGCTTACGTTGCTGCCTTGGCTACTGCTAAAGAAAGACAAGATGAATCATCCATTTCTGCAGCTGCCACTGCAAGAAAACATTTGGAATCACTAGTTCGTCTGCTCTGATAAAACGAGAACGAAGCAACTTACTGTAACTCCATTCCACATATTGTGTGTTAAATCAGTTCTAGAGACAAGGGTTTTCTTAGATATTTAGTTGCTTATCCCATGTAGGTTTGAACAAAAAAAAAAAAAATAATAATATAGTCTGTTTTGTTTTGGATGATGAAATCTTTGAAATGTAACAATGGTGACCTGCACTTTGTATTATAACACTCATTTCCTATTAATGCTATATGCCTTACACTATTCTATTGAAACTTGTGAATCATGTTGTATATAGCAAATGAAAGTTTACATCATAAAGTAGAACTAGTCCTATGTGCTCCATCTTCATGCTTCCATAACCGGAACCCTTGGTCGATCTGCCATTACAGGTCACTCAAGATCTACAACAGTGTAAGAAAAGGTGGCACCAACTTCTGTGCTTCTTTAAGTATGTGCTTTTATCTTCTTGTCTGGGAATGTGAACTGGACTGCCCACCCATTCCCACCCTAATCTGCAATCAAATCAAAGCTCTATAGTATACAGAGAATCAAGAATTCATGAAGAGAATGTTGGGATGGAGTACTTACACTGGGAAGGCGAAAGAGCCTTTGCTAGCATTTGATTGATCGCAGTCGCTTGATGATTCAGAAGAAGTGAAAATTGTGTCTCTAATCCCATCACTATCTCTCCATTTCTCTTTACCCTGCAAACAAATTTCACAGGCTACAATCTAGGCCAGGGAACCCACAGGAAAAAACTAAAGAAAGGTTCTGTCACCTCTTCGAATGATATGATCATCTCCGGTTCATTTTCTGGGTAGATTTCTATGTCACTCCCACAGCTCACCCCTCTTTTCCTGTCTTCCACCACACCAGTATCCCCGTCGCCAGTAAAGTTGAAAACTATGTAATCTTCTGCTTCCAAATGCGGCCAACTCGTGTCATCTCCACCGGCTTTTTCTGTCTCCTGCAATTCTTTGCCTGTGTCACCATTTATGGGACTGGGATTCATGTTCTTGGCAGAAAAGTTTGTGTTTTGTTCTTTCTGTGTCAAACAAAAACATCATATGAAGAAGAATCCCGGGAAGATTCATGAAAGATTGAAAAGGTAGTTACCTGGTGAAAACCTACAGGCATAAAGATAAGATGCTCAATCTTGAATCCGCCATGTTCTTGTAACTGTAGAGTTGTGCAGGAGTATCTCCGCAGGTTTTTCTCCTTCTTATATAATACTCCGTATATAATATATCCAGAGAGAAAGAATGTAGGGCTTCTAGAAGTGTGATTAACTGTCATTATGAGGAAATTAAGGTAAGAAAGAGGGAATTGAGGATATTTGAATTTTGAAAAAGTGATGGGCACATGAAAAAGAGAATTCCAATTACATTTGCATGATGGAAAGAGGAGATTTATTAGGAAAACTGCCATTAATTCATGGAAGCTTGCAAACTGTCATTAATTCATTAGGGCAATTTTAAAAATTCACATGGACATTGTTTAGCCCTAATGAATTTTTCAATTTCAATTTTTTAGCCCAGATTAATTTTTCAATTTCAATTTTTTTAGCCCAAAATTGTTTAGATGTTCCTCCCATTGTCCATGACAAATTATACCATGGACTAGAATTCACATTGCAAGATTCAAATTAAAATGATATTCATATATATATTCATGGTATAACAATTGTTTACTTATAAAGATTTCTGTTTCCTTATTTCTCAAACCTTAATTATCAACTAAATTTATTTTCCCATACTAATTATTAATTCCTCTTTCCTTATTTCTCAAACCTTATCAACCACATTTATTTCCCATATATGTAACATATGACTAATTATTAATTTTAAATGTTATTATAATAAATAACATATGCTAACTTTTATTGTAAAAATATAAAATATTAATAGAGAACCCGCTTAAGACTACACTAGTAGTAGTAATATCATATCAATCATTCTCAACAAAATTAAGATGAAATATGATGATGAAACAATTTATTTGTAAATTTTTAAATTTTTTAGATGACAAATGAAACTTGTAGCTACTATTAAAGATTTATATAATAGATAAACTTAACTCTTATAATCTTATACTTGGCTACCTAGTTGAAAAGGTAGCTAAAAGCTTAAATGAAGCAAAATTGAAAAGTTATATACTAGGAGCTGAAAACTGAAGAACATAGAAAAACAAGAGGGCAAAGTTGTCTAATTTTAATTTAGTAATGTATAATGGTGACATTATAGCCAATCACCGCATCCATTCCATGCATGGAATACGTCTTGGCCAAGCAATATCCCCGGGCGAGCCGGAACGCGCCGGTGCCTCCGACGACCGGCAGTTCCCGCGGGCCGTCCCTCATCACCGGATTCCGTCCGGCCACGGTGATCGAACTGCCGTTGTAGGGCCCACTCACGAAGGCATACGTAACAGTCATTTGAAGGGCGAACTCATCGTTTAGCGACGCGGCGGCGGCGGCGTACAACCCCTGAGCACGTCCTACGAGGGTTGAGTTTAGCTCCGGTGTGGCGGTGAGAGGGTCGTCGAAGACGTAGATTGATCCAAAGATCGACGCCAGAGGGTTGGAGCTCGTGGCGTTTGACGGCGGCGGGCCGGCCACCCTAACGGCGGTGGGATTGGGGCCGCTAACGATGTCGTGCAAGTAGAATTGAAGTGTGGAAACATTAGCGTTTTGGGCCTCTGTTGGGGAAGAGTAAGCGGCTAGCAGAATTGCCACAACAAGAAAACACAAACACATAGCTTTACTTGTGCTCCCCATTAGCCTAATTTTCACTTTAATTTGGTGAGAAATAAGAGTGTATATATAGACACACATGCATATTTCATGACCTATCGACTTTAATTTAGTTGAAATAATCAAATTTAGCATCCTATAGCTGGGTGTACCTTTGGGACAATGCACTGATGACAAGGTCATTGTTCAAGTGAATCCATTCCTCCTCATGAATCCATATAGAAAGATCTGAGCCATTAAATACTTAAGATTAATGATTTAGATTTCGCCAATTGTGCACTTCACTTACACAGTTGAAAAAATCTATACCATTGATCTCAAGTATTCAATAATCCAGATCTGTCCAAACAGACTCTATGGGAAGAGGTAGACTCATTTGATCAACTATATATCAACTATAACTTTTGGGAAAGTAGTGCAGATGGAATCAATGATCAGTTATAACTTTTTGAAAAGTCTTGAAAATAAATACAGAATAGGTCACGAGTTTGGGAGGTGGAGCTAGTGTGCATTCAAGACATGATGCACAAATTAAAGCTTGGCTAAGAACTAGTCGAAGTGTAATGTGGTTAAGACTATGGTATCAAGAAAGATTCAAATGAGTTACGTTGAAAAACAACATGCATGGCACCAATTCCATTCAAGGCAAGTTTTAGATATTCTTCTTGTTAGGGTGTTGGGAAATTAAAGGAATTGACACTTGGCCGGACAGCTTTTAGTGGTTGTGCAAGCATTTTGTTGCATTCCATTGTTGTTTTTTTTTTTTTCAAACCATACGTATGAAAAGTCAACCAAATTAAAGGAGGAAAAGAGCATACAACAAACTAACTACCCAAAGTGGCTTTGTTCAGTGGTTCAGTAAACAATATTTGAAGGAAGAGATCAAAATTCAAATATTAAAGGCAGTAGTGTGGAGATTATGCCTAAAGTGGACAGATCCCTTGTGCGTATGATGAGTTATTGAGTCACCATGATTTACATCCTCCCAAATGCTCTGTCGGACTGGAGTGTGTGGGGATCCTTAGGGTTGAGATTCAACAGATCTCTTGTACATCTAGTGAGTCATTAAGTCACTATGATTTACATCATCTCAAATGCTCTGTTGGACGGGAGGGTAGAGAGTCTTTGGGATTGTGATTCAACATTTTGGGAGAAGACAGGTGGTCAAATACGTGAGATTACAACTCTAGTATTGTATTTAATAAAGGTCACGTGTTTAATTCTTGGTCAATACTTTTTAAATTGAGTCCTAACTAGTAAGATTTACTTTTGCTGCCTGAAAAAATTTTACTGACATAATAATCAAACCATAGTTTAAAATTACAAAGATCATATTTGTGTGAGACCGTCTCACGGACAAGGATCCATGAGACGGTCTCAAACAAATTTCTGCCAAAATACAATATTTCATAAAAAGTTTCTATTTTTTGCTCTCATTTGACTAAGCTAAAAGCCAGAAATTCTTATGGCGCTTAGTGGTGATGAGATATCCTCCATACTTTCTGCTTTTCCTCCTCACTGCAACTGTCATACAGTCTGCATTTTGAATGCAGTAATTGGTGATCTTACTCCTCCCTGCAACTCTCACCATTGATCTTTTCCTCTTCCCCAACACCAGCAGATTCACCCTCTGTTGCTTAGCTGCTTCAACAATCTCTACCCCTTTCTCCTTTCCATTACCTTCTTGCACCACTCTCTCTACTTGCACCTATTCCACAAAATGTATGAGGTGAGACGAGATCGAGAAACCTGCAGTCATTACTCGACAATCTGCACTCGGTGATTTGAGCCAATATAGAACCAGAATGAGGTAACCAGTACTAGGTTATCCATAGCTAACCGACAGAACTCAATTACATAAGTGTTGTTTGTCCTATCACTTACCCCGGGTCGCATTGCATGGCACATAGTTTCCATTGAGCAAAGAATTTCATGGCTAGCCCTTTGATTGAGTACACTATCGGAGTTTCCACCTGCAACATCGGAACAACATGATTGAGTACACCATATATAGGACGATGATGTTTTACCTTAATAATTTACGCTAATTAATTAAACCTTGTTTGCAGGGATTGGTTACAATTCGCAGAAGAACAACAGTATCCTGGCTCTGAACAGCGTGAGAAAGTGCCCATTGCAGAGCGCCTTTAGCTTCAAAACTCCGATTAACCACAACCATCACTCTATTACCGCCATACCCACTCTCTTCCTGCTTCATTTCATCGCCATTGAAGCTCATTTCTGCACTGTTCTTGCTGGAAAACTCAGACTTCTCGTCAGGCTTCATGATCATCAGGTCGCCGGATTTCTTGTGTGGTTTAACCGCCGGCGGCCGCGGCCTGACACGACACGCAGCACAACTCAAGAAGAATCCCAGCATTATCTCCACCTTGAATTTCTCGCGCACAAATGATGTTTTCTGTGAAAGGTGAGATCGAGAAGTTTGAGGTTGTGGAAAGCATTATTATAATCTTTGGGTTTTCTGATTTGTTCTTGACGACGTGCTTGCCATGAATTGAATTGAAGGTAGAGGCGTTTGTTGAATTAAATGTGTTTTAATTATTGGTCAGCCAAGGAGTATTATAATTGGATGGAGAAAAAGTCTTTGTTTTTTGGTCTATTTTATTATTGAAATCTTAATGTGGATAAGCTACCATATTTATTATTTTTATATATCATATTTTCCGATTTCGTTAAATTATATTTATACATTTCTGCGGGTTGAACTCCTACCTTATTACTGTAAGCAAATTTTAAGTGAGAATTTTCACCACTAAACCAATGTCTGGGGAGCAACGACCATATTCTCCCCTACCTTATTGTCCTAGTTTGGCCCAGAATTCATTTTTTTAAATTTAATTTTTTTCTGTTTTCTTCTTCAATTTCTCTACTTTGGAATTATTATATTTATTAATTTAGAATAATTAATATTTTGTAAGAAATAATTTGTAATACCAACAAACAAAAAAGATAATTTTTAAAAAACTTTCAACTAAATACCAACAAATAGATCCTGTAAAATAAATCATTTTCAAAAAAAATATATTTTCCTAATTTTTAAATAGACTCTTAAGTGGTACCCATTATTTGGACATGGGTACGAAGTATGCGTACCGCAGACACAAAAGTAAATGCCCAAGCTGTGCAATTCGTACACATATATAACATCCAATAATCGAATCTGATTATATATGGCCCATTGGTTAATTAAGTTGTTTTCTTTTATAGAGACACTATAATATGATCTCGGATGTGATTGAGTGAAGAGACTCATCTTATTTTATCTAAAGATTAAAGATTCGATCATTAGCTTTAAGTATGGAGTAGTCTAGAAAATTAGTCACTGTATGTGTTGAGGAAACCATGGGCTCACCCAACCCAAAAAAAAAAAAACTATAATATGGATACCAATAATTTTGTAAATTGGACAAAAACATGTACGTATAGAGAAAAATATATATTTGTTCACACGGTAGCAAAACGGCGTCGTTTTGATCAAAAATGCGCCGTTCGTTTTTTTTTTTTTTTTAAAAAAATTCGATTGCTGTTAACGACGTTATGTTGTGCATAATTTGAACTATATATCCAGAATTAATGAACTATATATCCACACCGGTTACTGATACTTTGTTTTGGATATATATAGTTCACTAATTCTAGATATATAATTCACTAATTCTGAATTTATATCCAAAATGAGTGAACTATATATATTCACACCGGTTACTGGTACTCTGTTTTGGCTTATGACAGTTCGATGCGTCTGTGTATTCAGAATGAATGAACTATATATTCAGAATTAATGAACTATAAATTCAGAATTAGTGAAATATATATCCATAAAATGCATAATATCTTAAGAAGAAGTAGACCTCAATTGACAATGGTGCGAAAAAAAAAATTGATTGGTGGAGTTAAACGGTGCCACTAACGGCACCGTTACTCCACCATAGTGAAACGACGTCGTTCGCAATCGTGTGCACCATGCATAGTGCACACAGTTGCACAGCATAACGATTGGATCAATTGACAAACACCTAAGTGCCTATGTAAAAGTACATCGCAAGAAACTACCAAGTAAAATAATTCTTGAGCTGCACTTTTACATATCATCATGGGGTGCATATGTTTTTAGTGCATTTTTAAATATCATATGATACATTTTGTAATTTTGTGTGATACATGCATGTTTACAATTGGACGTGCATTATCCGTCGATCGATATGGATCTCTTTTCTGTAAACTTTTTTTTTTTTTTTTTTTTAATTTAACCACAAGTTTTCTCAGCTAGTCAATTAAGACAATATATTTACAGTAATTATTTTCTTATCAAATTATAAGACCTCAAAAGCAAGAAAGCTTTCACTCATGAATAAACTGGTTCATTTGATGTATTATTGGTTGGAAGTTTGATGCCATTTTTTTTTATTGAATTTTATCATTAGTCTTTATATATTTATTTATACATAGATCATATCAAATATTATGTAAAGAACAAAAAATGAAAAGATTGTTCTGAAACCGTATTAATATGTGTGAGTATAATTATCATATTTAAAGATCACGAGTTCAATTATTTTCAATATTTTTCAGGTATGCACACTCTGAAATAGTACAATCGTTGCAAGTTTCCTCTACCATCTAAAAAAAGAAGAAGATTATTTTAGCTAATAATCATTCACACATAATAAGTTTGATGATGCATGGCACATACTATAACTTCATACAATTGCATAAAATATTAATAATATGTCCCGAGGTACATTTGTTGTCCAATGTTTATTCATGATCATATCATACATAAAATATCATATTCTTGTATATATAACATCTTAATTGTATCATGAAGACTTACTAGGGATAGCCTCAGCAATAATTACAGCAGTAAAAGTAAAAAAAAAAAAAAACAAAAAAGACAACAAAACATACACAAATATAATACACAATGTTAATATCTGCTGTTCTTATTCAAACATCTATTATTTATAGTTCTTCAGAGCATCCACCCAGGAATGAATCCATTAATGTTGTGTGCTGATGAGACTTCAGCATTTATCTCACCAGACCCAACATGATGAAACCTGAAAACAAGCAAATTAAGGTTTGATGTGTTATTATTATAGTGTAAACATTGTTATTTAGTATCCTTAAACACTGCTAATAATTAAACTTTCATACCCTAACTGGGATGTTGTTGAGTTCACTCCCACAGGCTGAAAGAACCCCAATGCAGGTTGCTGGGGAATAGTGGCGGCTGTCCTCTCCTCCAACTATATATCACACCATCAAATCATTTTAAGCGGGTAAAAACGGATTTTAAAGTTGAGAATTATTCGAAATTAATGAACTAAAAATAGAGCAAAACGTTATTTATTTATTTATTTTTACCTTCATTTTTAGGAGATTATTTGCATCTACCAATGCCAGCTCCTGAAATTATAATAGAATATAACAAAAGAAAATATATATTACTCCATAGTTTTGGAATACATATATGTATATACTAGGAAGACTCTGTATAGCGGGCTCGACTAAGAGGGTGTTCGTGATCTTTAGATACGAGAATTATATTAGAGCTGTCAAGACAGACCAACTCAACCCATATGGGTTGACCTGTCTTAGGTTTATCCAGAAACGGGTCGGTTTGAAAATTCTCCAACCCAGGCTCGTCTGAAATACGGGTTAAACAATAGGGTTGGACCTGTTTTAACAGCTCCAACGAGAATGATATTGTTAGGATCGAAACTGGTTCACAACATCAAATTTACAATAGCAACTTGAACTGAAAATATTGAGAATAAATTCTAGTGTAAGATTTAAAATAAATCATACACACAGCAAAGAAAATTGAAGAAGAATTTTTTTCTGTATTGGCAAAAGGATAAAACAATAGGAATTACAAATATAACTCTCTATTTTTCTCTAGCTATACTCTCTGTATATTTCGTATGAGATGAGAAAGAATGGGATGGGATAATTGCCTTATTTATAGCCATTCATGAGTCTAGAATTTTCCAAGCTAGAACCCAAGTGCCTATAATGCTATTTCTTACTCTGCAAGTTTTCTCCAAAACTTAAGCTCAGAACTAGCCCCTTAGGCAAACCTCCACCCAATTCCTTTGGGAAATCTCCTCCCAAAATCATTCCAGGCAAACTTCTGCCCATTCCACATTATGAATTTAATATTTACAGATATCCACTCATGATTATATTTCTTATAAGATTTTGGTGATGATAACAATATAATATTACTTTGGAGTAATCAAAATTCTTACCTTTTGTTGGAGCTCTGCAAGCTGATTCATCATAGATTGGGTCTGCAAATCCCAAAGGAAAGAACAAATCATCGCAAACTTATAGTAATTGTTATAATTGTTACAGACACAATAAAATTTTCGTTGATGTATAAGTTAGTCATAATTAGTTAATTCAAGTAATATTTAACTACCTTTGTGGATCGAATTTGGGTCAAAGAAGACTCTACTTGGTGCTCAAGATGCCCCAGATCCTTTATGCTCAAGGGACCAAGATCTTCCCCAAGAAGGTTTCTACAATCAAAGAATTACAATCAAATAGGTGCACCATATATACACAGCCTTACCCTAAATATATAGTAGGGTTCAAGCTATATCATATAACTTAGTAACTTAAGCATTGAAGTATTATATTCTTTTTTGTTTTTTTTACGAGAATGTGAGATTGATAATGAAAATGGCTTTAAAGTTCATTTGTTGTCACACTTCCCCAAATATTGAATGTGAGACTTTAATTAGTTGATGGACGTTAATCAGTTCACCTTTGAGATCGTTGCAGGAGCTCAACCTTAGCCTTTAACTTCAGATATTCATGGTAGTTGTCCTGTTCCAAAACACTGTCGTCTTTATATATGCATCATCATCGTATTATTCGAAAGATATACATAGGTATCGTCTCACCTGAGTGTTAGATTGGTTGGCCTCCAGTGAAGCATAATTGCAGTGATGGTACTTTTCCAGGGTCTTCATCATGCTAATTTTTGGGGAAAAAAAAAACAAATAATAAGTAAATATAGTTTTTTTTAGACGAGAGAAATCCACAGTTATTATGGACTGGGTATTCCGTTCTTGTGTAATATGACGCCAAACACACTAAAAAGATCACGTTCCACTGCACTCACTCGCCCACTCCTTTCAAGGCAAATAGAAAGAATTATTATTCTAGCTTTATTCAAGTTGTTGGTTTGGTAACACAAGGTTCAAGGTCGACTTTCTATGGGGCTTATTGTTCTTATTGGTTTCAGTTGAGGTCAAATATGGACAAACTAGATTGGTTTTCATTGTCCTTGATTAACCTAAGTTGATTTACTTGTGATTCTTTGCTGGCTAAGATTACAAAAAAAGATTTATCTAGTGTATATTTTCGAGTAATAACTGTAAGTTTGGCTCGTCATCCAAAAAAAAAAGGAGTATTATAAAAAGATTCAATTTATTAACTAGTGGTTTCATACAAAAACAAGGTTTCCTTCATAGTATCACCTAATTACACAATGGTTAAAACCCTACCTGGTCAGATCGATATTCCATCATATATAGGAACAATTTTTATAAAGATTCCATCATATATACATATTTATGTGCGTATGTATGTATAGAGAGAGAGAGGGCCAGTGGGTGTTATTTAAAGATTTACAGACGCTTTGGAGAAGCAGCCTACCCAGATAGCCTACTCTTCCCTCCCACCTTGGAACTCAAAGAACACAGATAATACAACTGTAATCTGTAGAACATGACACCTCACCTTTGTCTTCTGCAGATCAAATCTTAACAGTGATCCATTAAACAATTTTTTTTTTTTTTAAAGAAAATCATCAAACAATTAAATGCTGAAAATCCCAGCAAGTGATTCAAGCAAGAACGCCCAATTTTGCGATTTGGGAGTTTGATCTAAGAGATAGAATCCATGGATGCTGACAGAATTCACCCAACAACACAGGTTTACGAGGAAATTAAGGATTACAGTGTATACCTAGCTAGGAAGGGTTTGATGATATGAATATGTAGAGAGAGAGAGAGAGTACCTAGAGCTGCTACAAAACTCGAAGAGTTTACCACGGTTGGAGAAGATGATGAGAGCGACCTCAGCATCGCAGAGAATAGAGAGTTCATAAGCTTTCTTGAGAAGCCCATTTCTCCTCTTAGCAAAAGTCACCTGCCTGTTTATCTTGTTCTCTATTCTCTTTAGCTCAACTTTTCCCCTTCCCATTTCTCTCTCTCTCTAGCTAGCTGCTCAGGAGATCTTTCTCTTTCACTTTCTCTTTTTCTCTCTCAATTAAGTCTGAGTGATAATGAAGTAGCAGTACAGGTATTTAACACACTCTTTTGAGAGATGATGGTATGAGAGAAATGATCTGAGTGGTATTATTCTAGACTGAAATGGTAGCTATTAAGAAGACACTACTTTTTTGGTAGTGCCAGGAATTTGAAGGGGCAGTAGGTGCCTAAAATGGAGCAGAATGAAAGGTGGAGAAAGGAATAATGTAGTGGCCTGGTAGTGAAGATGAACTATATATGGTGCATATATATAAAAGTACATAATCCAGAACCACCTTAACGAGCGAACTGCGAACTTGTAAAGAATTGCACCGTACTTATTACGTGATTGCACCACACCTGGATACGATTGCACCACAAGGTTCTCTAGACATGTCTGGGAACCGTAACAATGCAATCATGTAGACAAACTGAGTTGGGTTACCTTTTTATAGTTCTTTATTGACTAAGGTTATAAGGCGGTCTTCACTCAGAGCCCACATTTGAACATGTTTATGTTGTAGACTTCTCTGTAAATCAAAGTATAATCTTGAAATTATTTATTATGAAAACAACAAGTATTAGTAAACTCTTCTTATAAATGAATTTTACAATAATTTGATAGGCACATTCATAGAGAATCTATTAAGGGTGTGGATTGGATGTTAACATACCGTGATTAGTATGCACACTCTACTGCTGAGGTTCAAATCTTGACCTTTTTTTCCAAATACTGTATATTGGACCTGTAAGTTAAACATATATAAACACAAATTTATTTAATTAATGTTCTGTTTTGCCCTAGTTTGGAGGGACTGCTTTAATTTACTGTTCTCTGAGGGTTTCCTTTTGTCTTGTTTGGGCAAATTAAAGTTTCACATCACATTACCTTACGGAACGACAACCAAACAGTGATATTCGGCCTCGTACGTGTCTGCTCCTCATTCGGAAATAAATATGTAATAACCAATAATTACCATTAGCAAAATGTTAAATTATGTTTCTAATACATAATTTTGACTAAATTATAGTCTCCAATTCGACATATTATTCTTATAGACCTAAATCTACTTTATAAGTTAGACTCGAGTCTACAAATATACAATTTATATACTGAATATTCATAATTTTTATATACTAAATGTTATAAAAATACCAGACAAAACACAACTATAAAAAAGGACCTACTACATTCAACTACAGACTAAGATGTTAAACTGAGTATGACTTATCAATGTAGTGTGGGCTTTCAAAAATATCGATTGGTCGCTTTTGTGTGTGACATTTTGGAAACCCTTTCAACGTAGTGAACACTTCACTATATTTTCAAGTCATTATCAAATATCTCTAAGCTACTGTAAGTCATTAAAGCACCCCATTTGAAATTCAGACCACTCCTAAAATCACCTATCAGATAAAAAGTTTATACTTCGTAATATTTTTTTAAGATTAAAGTTATAATGTTTATGATTCAATTCAAGCATTAATTTAGTATAAAACAAATTTTAAATATTTATATATTCGGCTTGAATTTTGCATCAAAGAATGGGTGGAGGCTCAGACCAACTAATTTAACTGTTAGATTGGGCGGAGGCGTGGAGGACCGAGTTCAACATATGTTATCGAAACATGGTGTTGACTGTTATGTAAGTATAAAGAAATAAAGTTGTGTCTTTATTACTAGCTAGCTATATCTTTAATTTTGACATAGTGATAATCGCTTAACTTGACAATTGGTATTAGAGCAAATGCTTGGAAGGTCGATTCCAACATCCATCATAAAAAGCAGCATTGGCGTACTACTATACAAATACAGAAAAATAAAATTGTGTTTGTCGCTAAGTAGCTATACTTTTTTTTTTTTTTTGAGGATAAGCAGCTATAACTTTTATGTAGCGATAAACATTTGATATTGACAGTGTATGACAGTGTAAGATAGTAAGGGTCGCTTTTAGCTTAAATAAAAGACTCAGTTCAGAATCAAATATTTAGAATGCAACTATCTTAAACTCAACCAAAATGGGCAAAAAATGCACTTTCTGAATTCTTGTTCATGGGTTGATGGACTGGAATTCTTTTAATTTATTGTAAATAATTTATTTATCTATGGATATATTTCTACTATATTTTCTTTTCCATTTCCCCTTTTCATCTCTACCATCCAACCCCATAAGAAAAATCTTGAAACAGAATCCATCATATCCTTTGCATATAACTTTATCATCCATCGTAATGTCAAGTCAGAAGCTGTGGGTTTTTATTTCTAAAATATTTTCAGCCCGACAACGATTATCTATTTCACATCTTAATTATCATGACAAACGAGTTTTAATTTATATTCAAACAAATTTTTATATAAAATTAAAAATATATATTGCTCAACAAATTTTCTTTTATTGTATATTGTGTAATTATAATTTCAAAATTTTTACCAATACTCTCTCAATCAAACCCATTATATACGATCTATTTAATATAATTTATATATTTTTTGTGGGTTATTAATTCGGTTAAAGTAATATTTTATAAATAATTAAACGTATTATTTAAAATATTTGGAGGTAATCCCAATTAAATTAATTAAATTATTTACATAGAATTTGAAGATTTCAAGTTTAACTATCAATATAAATATTCTATTTTTTAAAAATCTAAATTAATGTAGACTCTTTTACCTCACCCGTCACTCAAAATGACAGGGTGGTAACTTTAGCATTGGGCTTATGCACTGTAAAAACGGCTGTAAATTTACGAGAGGATCAGGTAAGGCGACAGTTGACACGTGTCGCAATGAAATAACCTTATTATCCAACGGTAACTCTAGTGTCTTCTACTTTTGGTCAGCCAATCACGACGCATGCCTAATGGATGTACAAAGGAATCAGACCTCGGATTTGGTAAAAAATAAAATAAAATACAAATAACAAAATATAATAATGCAAAAAGAGGAAAATACATCTTCAATTTATTTTTTTCAAATTTATTTTGGAATTACAGTAATGTTTCAAACGATTATTGTGAATTTTGAACAGAACATAAAAGTATAATTTTTTTTTTTTGAAAATAACATAAAAGTATAATTAATTACTGTAAAATTTAAATTATTTTAGTTGATTTTGTATAATGATATTAATATGTGGTAGAATTAATGCTGGATAGATTATTTGTAGCGGGAGAAGGGTGGATGAGTACCTTGAGGGCCTATATTGAATTTGATTGGGGCTTGTCAATATGAATTGAGAAAGCGTGAAGTATTGAGTTGAGACAATTCACAATTGATGTTCTTGTCGTGCTTTCTTTTCAATTTGATTTGAGTGTTGATGGTGGTCCTCCCTCACTTTTGTTGGTACAGATGGATGATATTCGATAATTTTCTGGTGCAAGGGAGGTGGGGTTTCCTTCTTTGATGATTCATAATAATTCTTAATGTCACTTTTAATTTTATTAAGCCGCTAAAGTGACAGATTTTAATTCATTTGTCAAGATTTAAGTAATACAAAAAGATTAAATGGAGCACATGGAAATGCAAGACATGAAGAAAACTACATTGTACCTTACTATGTATCCCGAACAATGATGAAGATAGAGATGGCAATATAATGCAATGCATTGCAATTTGCAATGTCGTCCTTTCTAAACTCAATACGGGTACGTATTGGCTAACGTTATATTTAAATTCGTCTTATTAAAATTGAAGAGAGCCGAATATTCAATATTATTTGACTCGTTACCATCCTAATTATATATAACCTCTATCATAATGTGTCAATGTCCTTCATAAGTTTGGAATTGCAGAAGTTGGGCTATATCCACATTCTACAGTCCTCTGATCAACTCCTGCTAAAAGTTACATATACTGTGTGTCTGCATATATAGTCTCTTCCTCCTGCTGCAAATGGTCCATCCAAAGAGGTACAACTAATGAGTGCATTGGTTGCATGGACTGGATCAAAAACCATTTTCAGTCCCCCTAATATATATTGGAAATTGAAGACTTGTGGGTGCTGATACATTTGCCCATTTGAAGATCTTGAAATGTTTGTAAATAGCACACAGAATGCTGGTGCGCATAAGGGATCTGTTCACTTTGGACATAATTCCACACTGTGACCGTCAAGATTCGCAACCTGAATCTGGTGCGCACAAGGGATCTGCTTACTTTAAACATAATTCCACAGTGTGACCGTCAAGATTCAAACTTTGGTCGCTTTTCCAAAATACTGCCTACTAAACCATTAAAGCCCATGCGGGCATATGATATTTGATTTGTTTCCTGTGATGGTTGTTTTTAACTATTTGAGTTTTCTCTCACAAAGCTAACTGTCATACCTAGCCATTCTTCAAGAATTCAAGCAGCATAAACACAGAATCCAACAAACAAAAATAAAACATTCCTAAAACATTAAGAATCTGAGTCTTTTATAAGCTGATAATCAAAGAATAATATGCTCAATGTATTTAAATCAAATGCATAAACATAGATAGTCCAAAGCCTTCTGCAAAAGGATGGTCAAACAAGATACCACTGGCACAAGCCTATGCCTCTGAGAAATCTATATAATATTTGGATCTATTAATAATTTAATGTCTACTTTTTGCTGCCATTTGGTAACTTGGTGGCACCTCCAGATGGGTTCAGCTCATCCCAAGCTTGGATCCATGTGACCATTGCATCTGCCAGCTTGTTAAAGTAATCGTCAATCTTCCCAAGCTTCGCTTTCACTAGCTTCGCCAGCTCGAGGTAGCACACCTGGACACTGGTGCAGTCCTTCGGGAGAGTCACAGTCTGGAAAAACGGGATCAGCTCTTCTTGCCAGTAGATGCCCTTGTATTCCTTCTTAAGGTTCACGAAAGGATTGCTCGCTTTGCTGTGCCAGATGTAGGGCAAACCGGTCTTCACTCCTAATCCGAGGTGGTCACAGATCACCTGGCATCGGGGGAACAATAGTCTTTTGTAAATGAAACGAACGAAAGAAATATACTATATAAAACTTCATGTAAGTCGTTAGTATAATGCAGGTTATGCAGATATAAGTGTTTGATTAATTAGCTTTTTGTAACAAATTATTGCTTTAAAACGCTAAAATTCAAAAAATTGCTCATGTAATCAGCTATCAGCTAACAGCTAATTTACCAAACATCTTTCTACAATCAGCTAACGCTATCAACTAATCAAACTCAGTAACTCAATCAGCTAACAGTTATTTACTAAACACCACTTAGAGCTTAGATTACCTTAGTACACCAGCCAGCCCACATATCATCATAGCGGCCAATAGGCTGTCCATCACCCATGAGTCCAAAATACATGGCGGGGCCAATGAGTTCGCGATTGAATGCCAAATTCATACCACACATTGGGAATATGGTTCCCTTTGGAATTGTCAATATCGCATCAACATACCTGGAAAACAATAGCAACGGGGGGTTAGTGACCGTGTTAAAAGATAGGAGTGTGAAGAAACGAAACACATTGAGCTGTTACACACCTAGTGTTCCTCTCGAGAGGCTTGACAAGCTGAGTGGGCGCATCATAATCCGGGATGTTAAGCCAGAGACCATGAGAAACAGCGGTTGGTACACCTTCACGGAAACTGAATGGATACCCACGGACAAAATCTGCACCTTCTCGGTATGGATCATACAAGGTGTTGAAGAAAAACGGAGTCGATGGGGACAACAAGTTCTTAATGTGCTGCTCAAGTGCATTGATATCTTTCCCAGATGGATCCTTGGCAACCTTTACATACACAAAACAAACCCAATATATCAAAACCAGATAAAATAGAACACCCCAAACTCAATGCAAGCAAAAGAGTCTCAAATCGAAACTCCAAGACAAGGAACCATCTGAATCCAATTGAAGTAAACAACACAAACATGGTTTTAGTATCCAAACTGGAAGATAAGTTAACATTGCTTAACAAACTACTCTATAATTGAATCTAAAATCTCTTGCATAGAGTCTAATGCATTAATATATCATGGAGGTTTTAGTATCCACCAGGACAGAGAACAAGACAGGGCTGCCACAATGCCAACTTTCAAAAGTAATGGAAACTAATCAACAAGAACAATACTCAAAGAGATAACAAGAACACAATGCAATCCTTAATTTAGCTATCATAAATATGCTAAATTAACAATAAGAGAAAGTTGTTATAAGTAGAATGCAGATTGGAACTAATTCATTCTATCCAAATCCAATAATAAACACAAGAGTACAACACTACAAATCTATCCAATTTCTGAAAAGTAAGGTATGGGAATAGGAATTCAACAGCAGATCCATTCAGAATTTCAAAAAGATCAATTTTTTTTTATCAATTGAAGAACAAGAAGCAAAGACCAAAATTCAAATTCTACCACGGAATCCACCAGATCAAGAAGCAGTAAACGCATAAAAATCCGAACTTTATCAATACCCAGACATAAACAAACGAAACTTACAAAGCAGTCGTCGTCAATGGTGAAGACATACTTCTTCTTGGACACCATGTACCCAAAGCAACGGCAAGCAGAGTCCTTGAAGGAAATGCAGGAGGCCTTGGGTCCGAGAATGCGATTAATGTCGTTGCGGTTGTAGAGCTCGTAATCGAACCCCTCAGGGACCTTAATAGTCCTGGAAGGATCTCCGTCCTGGACGATAATCAAATGGTAAGGCTGGAAGAACGGCCTCCATTGCTCGAGGAAGTCCAAGTTCCGGATCGTGGGAATCACGATATCGAGCTCGTCTTTGAGCAGAGGGGTGGCAGGCACAGATGCATACAAAGAACCCGCCATTGGTGTGAAAGAGGGAGATTGGAAGGTGGGTCACAGAGCTTGAGAGGTGGAGATCTGAGACAACTCTGGGTTATGATCTGTGTATATATAGGGAAGATAGAATTTGCGCAATGAAGAAGAAGCAAGGCAAAATTCTCGAGGGAGTACGATGATATGAAACTCCCGAGTATAGAAAGAAAATCAAGAACTAAGCACGTGACATGGGAGATATGCACGTTACAACTAACAAGATAATAGTGTGAACATTATTAAGGAAATTAGAGTGATATACTCGTTTCAAACAAGGTAATATTATATTACATAATCTAAACTAAACACATAAGATAATATGATCTTCTCAAAATTTCACATTATTTTTTTGGAAGTAATATTATTACTTGGAGTAATTTAAAATTCCGTGAACCAAACACCCCCTTAGAACATCAAATTAAAATCGTCTATCGAGGTGCATTCAATTCAGCGAGAAAATTATAAATATACCAAAAGAAAATCTAATGTTTCTTTTAGTCACATTATTTCTCTTATATTCATACTTTATAAATTTTGCTTTAAGTAAATTTATCTAATCAATTTTTTTTTTTTAAATTGGTAGAGAAATTAGAGTGATATATTGCTCAAATGATTTTTTAAACACACCATTCCACATTGATTAAGTTGTATAAACTTCCCACATATATAATTTGGTCAATAAAAAATTTTCGAAGGAGTAGTGCCGATGATATGAAACTCCTGAGTATAGAAAGAAAAGCAAGAACGAAGCACGTGACATAGGGAGATGCGCACGTTACAAGACAGTAGTGTGTAATTGTCTAAGGAGATTTCATTAGAGCGATATACTCATTTCAATCACATTATTTTTCTTACATTGGACATTGGATATTAGATTAAAGTCATTTACTCTTTGAATTATATACAATTTAGCGAGGAGATTAATTACTGTATTCGACAGTGAAAATTCTAGATACATTTTAAAAAAAATTTATACATTCACATTATTTCTCTTAAATTCATACTTTTGGATTGAAAAGATAAATTTTGCTTCAATTAAAATTTATCTAATCAATTTTTTTTAAAAAAAAAAAATGGTAGAGAAATTAGAATGATATATTGTTCAAGAATTTTTTAAACACACCATTCCACATTGGTTAAGTTGCATACATTTTCCTTTACTTTTATATATATATATATATATATATATATATATATATATATATATATATATATATATATATATATATAATTGGCCAATAAAAAAATGCAGTAGTTGATTTGTAGTGCATGAGCATCATCACTTCATCACCCTGGAAAGAGGGGAAGCACGAAGAAAGAATGATTTAGGAAGAATTATGAAAACTTGCATTTTTAATAATTATAATCAAATCAAATCAAATCAAATAATAATTATAATAAGATTCCAAAAAATGCATTTTTAATGTTTATCTCCATATTTCCTCTCCTTACATGACGTTAATTAATTTGTTACTTTAATATTAAATTAAAAGTAGATCAACCATTTTATGACACCTATTAATTATAAGAATAATATCAAATAAGTCACTCGATTAGATATTAAATTGTTTTTAGGTAATTGAACTATAAAAAGTAATTAATTAGAAGCGAATAAGGAAATGAGAATATTTGCTTACGGCGTAATTGAGGAAAGTTAAAAGAGAAAACATGGAAATGTCACGTGACGTGGCATGCACGACCGACGTTAACGGCACAGACGGAGCGGTCCAGAAAGGACGCGTGGGGATGTTAATGGGCCGAAGTGGGCCTTGTCGTGCGGGACGGCTTTACCACGGGCCCAGCCGTCTTTTCAACGGTATACGTGGCAGCCTATTACTTCACGAGATCCGTTCGCCGACGAAATTATTTTGTTTTTTTAAGGAAATTACAACTGGTTTTGTCGGTGCTGCCCGTTGAAGAAAAGTCAAATTTAAAGCGCCCGACAACGTTTTCAAATTCGAAAATTTTAAGGTGAACTATGGGAAAAAAACATCTGTCACCTATGCCTACGTGGCTCTATTGGGATCAAGTTCAAGGCCCAATAACAACCACGGCCCATATGCATTAAGTCCCGAAGAAACACTGGGCTTAGCCCGTTTGGGAGGCCCAATCGCTAATGGGCAAAAGACGCAAATTATGTTGTGCACCATGCGCATGGTGCATACGATGGAAAACGACGT
Source organism: Ipomoea nil (assembly GCF_001879475.1). NCBI lineage: Eukaryota > Viridiplantae > Streptophyta > Magnoliopsida > Solanales > Convolvulaceae > Ipomoea > Ipomoea nil. Next base: position 753,875 of record NW_017618587.1, on the reverse strand, counting down.
CGTTTTATTTAAAAAACGCGCGTCCCACTTAAAAAAGAAATCAGGTTCGATTCCTGACAATAGCATTTTTATATATCCATAAATTCATAACTATATATCCATAAATTAATAACTATATATCCACAAATTCATAACTATATATCCATAGTGAATGAATGAACTAAATATCCATAAATTCATAACTATATATCAACAGTGAATGAATGAAGTAAATATCTACAATGAATAAACTAAATATCCACAATGAATGAACTAAATATCCATAAATTCATAACTATATATCCAGAAATTCATAACTATATATCCACAATAATGCTGTTGCCAAGAATCGAACCTGATTTTTTTTTTAAGTGGGACGCGCGTTTTTAGTCAAAACGACGTCGCTTTGCATCGTATGCACCATGCGCATGGTGCATTCGGTTGCACATCATAACTATTGGGCAAAAGAGTGAAAAGACCCCAGTTGAGAGGGGGACAATCGTTATGCTATGGACCCGTGTCCAGCATCAGTGCCGTTAGGCACTGTTATCTTTTTTTTTTTTTTTTTTTTTTTTTTTTTTTTAAATCAGACCGCTTCGTTGTAGGAGTATATGTTCATAATTTTATTACTATATGTTGATAATTGTACATTCATAACTCCATAATTGTACGTTCATAACTTTATAATTGTACATTCATAACTCCATAACTGTACATTCATAACTCCATAATTGTACATTCATAACTCCATAATTGTACATTCATAATTTTCGAAGCTCTATGTTCACAATTTTAGAGATCTATGTTCATAATTTTATCACTATATGTTCATAGTTGTAAGTTCATAATGTTAGAGCTCTTTGTTCATAATTCGATCAATAAATGTACATTCATAATTCCATAATTGTAGATTCATAACTCCATAACCATAGATTCATAACTCCATAACTGTACATTCATAACTCTATAACTGTACATTCATAATCTTCGAAGCTCTATATTCACAATTTTAAAGCTCCATGGTTATAATTTTATCACTATATGTTCATAATTGTAAGTTCATAATATTAGAGCTCTGTGTTCATAATTTCATAATTGCATAACTGTACATTCATAATCTAAAAAAAATAACGCTGTTAACGACAAAACACGCGCGATTTTTTTTTTTTTTTTTTTAAACTAAATGACGCGTTTTTTTATTGTGGAGTTATGAATGTACAATTTCAATTCATTGTGGACACGGATCCATGGCATAATTTGCCAGAGGGGGAGCGGTGGGCCAATCTCGGGCATCGGCCCACCATACTTGATGGGCCTTTTTAAACAAAATCTTCCTGACCTTACATCTTGTTACCCTATGGGCTCCGGCCTGTTTCATAAACTCTATGTTGTGGATTTGGGCTGGCTACCCAATCCAATATTACTAAATTAAAAATAATAATAATAAGAAAAAATAATCAAATAGGCCCTTGAATATTATTCAAAAAGTCAATTAGGTATTTAAACTTTTAAAGGTTGCAATTAAACCTTAAACATGTTATTTAGGGAATTGAGGTCCAAAAATTGGTTGATAACCTATAATTACAAGTCACTAGAGTTCCGACAAAATTCTGATTATGTTATGATAAAAAACACCGGCGACAGTCGTTTGGATGCCTTCTCCGGCGAAGGAGATGGCAGAGCAACCGGAACCGCGATTCCTGCTCCAAATATTATGGAATCGGACAGTTCGAACCGCATCCCTAATCTCAATGTATATTGGATGAACATTTTGTTCAAATAAAAATGTTACAATTTCCAATTATTAATGGCACCATCATTCATCATTGTAGGCATTAAGAATTCATTAGAGATAAAGGAGAATAGAAAAAGCAAAGCCAAAAAAAGATTATGAATGATTACCCAAGTCACAAATGGATCCCCATTCACACCTGATGGGGATCCAAGAAGCCTAACCACAACAATCTTAAAAAAAAAAATTGATGTCCCATGCTGGATCCTGGAATTCTGCGAATGAACATGAACCAGGCAAGACAGACAGCGAGAACTATAATTGTTTAATGTTAGCAATGGTCCATAACCCTCAAGTTGTAACACATTATTAACACTAAGGGAACTTTCACAGGCAGAATCATTCACTGCATACATGATAAGAAGCAGGAATAAGCTAAGTTGTCCTCCATCCTCTTTGTTTTTATAATATATATACAATTATCGATCCTTAATCGCGTTTATGACAGCACTAATCCAACATCAGTACGACTGTTTATATAATAATGATGTTCTCCATTACTATGATTATTGTTAATTAATCAAGAAATGATGTTTGTGGAATGCCCTTTGAGGTGTTGCTGGGGTTTTTGTGAGAATCTCATAGGCTAAACATTCATTAATAATTGCTAATTATTATATTAATGATACCTATCTAGCAAAAACTGGCATATGGACCTATGGTCCCCCACTCCCCCTCACTCCTCCATTGCCAAAAATGATCTAGTTAGTGTATAGATAAAAATATCAACACACCTAACATGGGGTAGCATCAACAAGTATAATCAAACAAAATACTGACCGTTAACTTGACAATCACTATTTTCGAGAGTGATCTATTAGCCGGCTAGGGTCACACGGCACCACACTTTTGAGTAGCGGTTGCAGAGTTTCCTGTAGATCAAAGTATAATCTTACACTACACAATCTTATACGGGGCAGATAATAAGGAGAATTAAAAACAAAGATTTTGTGGTTTAATGGCACTAAGGTTGGATTCTTATATAAGAAATTGTGGGTTTGAGCCTTAGTGGAGGTGATATTGACTTTTTGTGTTTCAGAGAGTTGAAAAAGTAATTACAAATAGACACTACATTGTAATAGAGTTAGTAGCATTCAAAAAAATAAATAAAAATCATCATTCTAGCCTCATTCAATTCCCAACATGTGACTGTCAACTTCAAACTTTTATTGAAGTGTGCTTAATGAGAGGAATAAATACAGCTAATCAACTACTTTTGATGTGGTTGTACCATGATTTTAATTGGTATCGATTGATAACACTCCAAATGTTTTATGGTATATTCACAACCACTATACAAATTAAATTATTTTATTTATGCATATAATAGGTGGCTATATGCCTATTACTTATAGGTGGAGAATAATTCTTATACCTGATAAAGGTCACGACTTTAATATCTTCCTAATCGAACCCATCACACAAGGTCTTATTAATGCGATTTATTTCTTTTGTGTGATTTGAGAAGGTGGTAGCTGATATTCCTCATCACCCAAGAAAAAAAAAATGGGGGGAAGTTAAATCACAAGCTAACAAAGAACTTATTCTGTGTCAAATTTGAAAGGGAGATCGATGGGGCGATGCAAAATTTGTGTTCTCAAATCAACTTATTTCATGACCTAAATTATTAAATCAATCAATTTGTATGTTTAGTGCTTTACAACCTTAATATTTTGATGTCTTTCTTACGTGGTACATAATTTTTGGTCCTACAAGAATGTTGTTATCAAAAAATATATATCGTTACTGTAGCAATCACGATAACTACTAGGAGCATATGATAACGTACAAATGAACAATACTTCTTGTATAAAATTTGGAATAATTGATTTGTCCATCTAAGTTATCAAAGATTAAAAAATAATGAAAAATGAACAAAAAATACTTTGACATTTTTGTAATTATTATGTGTGTTAAAAAAAGTTTCAAAATGTATCTATTGATACGTGACAGTGTGTCATGATTGATATATAAAAATGCTCTCAAGTTGGATGGCTGTAAGCCTGTAACATATCAAAAAATGCACGGTTAAACTTTGCACAGTGCATTATAGTAATTATAAAAATGTCATCGTGTTTTTATATTAATTTCTTTATTTTCAAACCTTGATCGACCTATATAAACATATGAGATTATTTCACAATTTTTTTTAAAGCAGCATTGTTCTCAAATTAACTTTTCCTCGTGTGTGTATAAATAGCCAGTAATCAACCAAATCGATATATGAGATTATTTTACATTTGAGTTAATACACAATATAATTCTCGAATATCGTGGTTTTACTCGATTTAGTTCTAAGTGACTTTTTGTGCTTAATTGAGTCTTGAAGAACAAAACTTGTGTACTTGAAGAACAAAATTAATACACCTAAAAAACAAAACTTTTGCACTTCAAAATTAGAAAAAATTACCAAAATGTCACTATGTGTATATATTGGATCAAATAAAAAGAGGGGCCCATTAAAAAAAAAAAGAAAAGAAAAGAAAAAGAAAAAGGTAAGATCTCAGCATTTGATGTGGACAGATCAACAACTCAAATCTCACATCTTTTTTTACCTGAATGCCTCTTTTTTATAAAACCTAGGAAGTAGGAATAGATTACTTGTCAGGATTATAGAAAAGTAATAAAAAAAATTTTATTCTTATATTCACCCTAAATGTTAAATTATGTATATGACTACTTAAAAGTAAGAATTATTTTTTCACTATTTTAAATACTTAAAATTGATTCACCCTAACACGAGTTAATTAAGATAAGAAGTTGTCATTAAAAAAAAAAAAAAAAAACTTTACTTAAACAATAAAATAAATAAAACAGAGACACTTTTTAAAAATTTATCCCAAGATTTAAATTCATCCTCGAAATTTATATTGGATAATTATGCGTAGCTTATATCATATTTACAAACGAAGCAACAAACAATTCTAGATCCCAAAATTCACTTTTCTTGCCTTTTTGGTCTTTCCTTTCTTAGCAACTATAAATTCTTATTATATTGCAACTCAATGGCAAAGACCAAATGACCAATTGATTTTTTTGTTATGTTTTTTAGTCCAACCAAGAGATAATGATAGACACGATTATGAGTAAGTGCTTAGTTATTATATTATAAAGATTGATTTAACGTTAATGAGCATATTCTACAGTGTAAAAGAATAAAAGTAAAAGAATCGTTAACATATCTAGCAATGTAGGATAAATGAAACCTTGGTGCAGAAGTGTTTCTTTATTATTATTTTTTTTTTTGAAATACTACTCAAAATTCTTTACAAGATATTTTTGTTCTATTCTATATTTTCTCAAATATTTTCAACTCAAAGAATTTAAACCTCCATCACCGATATTCAAACCTATGACCATTCATTTGGAATGGTAACCGGGATGTCATCACACTACATGTATTAATAAAATAAAATAAAAAGAGAGAGAGAGAGAATTTAATTACCTCTTTCTACTGATGTATTAATATGGTACTAAAATTCTTTATATTACGGAGTACTATATTAATATCAAGCACTTTGTGCTCAATTATCCTAACAAAATCATCACTATCAAAAAAAAAAAAAAATCCTAACAAAATCATCTATGTACCTAGCTATCCATCCACTAACCCAAAAAAAAAAAAAAAAAAAAAAAAGTTAGGGAAGGAAGAATATATAAATAAATAGTTATATAAAAGTTAACATCCTACTTATATTATGGTTTAATCTCTTCCTCCAACCTATAAATCTTTGTAAGGTTTCACGCTACATACGTTTTGCCCATCAAGAAACAACTAAAGAAAAATTCTTGTATGAATCATGTTATGGTTGATATGATATTTATAATATAAATCTTGTTATGCATGTTAAGAGAAATTATAAGTTTACGAGTGACACTTAGAATGTATGACCAAGTGACGACGACTGTCCAGAAAAAATTATAGATTTAAGAAAAATTATAAGTTTACAAATGACACTCATCATTATGTATGGCCAAAACGATTATCTAGAAAAATTATAAATTTAGGATTGGCATCCATGACATAAGGTGAACGCGATTGCCTCTCAAAAATTCCATGCAAAGCATGCATGCAAAAATGTGATGATTAATATTCCCAATAAAAGGAGGAAATCTTTGGGAAATAAATAGGATAATAAAGACAAGAGAATTTAGGAGCAAAAACGTATTGGGGTGGTGGGTCAAAGCTAAGGAATACTTGTCCTCTTCCAATATTGCATTGCATACATCGATATATGGAACACATAGGAGATGCCCAATATACACATAAACAATTCTTGCTTCTTTCACAAGCTAGCTTTCTGGTATATATCTTTTATCATCTCTTTTCATTAAACATATATACCACTATTTGTTTTGATATTCTCATAATAATATTTTGGCATTGAGTTGTTCAACTCATGTTACACCAAAGATATATAATATAGTTTGGTTCACAATTCAATGAAATTGATTCAAGAAGTCTCTGAGTAAATGATGTTGGTTTTGGTGTATTGACTCAAGTTTTTTGGGAAATAAACAAACACAGATAGTCATTTAAATCTTAGTCAGGTCACATTAATACTTAATACTGTCACTCTTTAACAATACACCACAACTTTCTAGATGACCATTGAACATGTATACCATCAGAAACTTTTTTTTTTTTTTTTTTTTAGAAAGTTTCTTTTAGACTAACTTTCTGACCACTTTTCAATCTGCGGACTATATATTTTTAAAAAACAATAATATTATACATGCGTGTATGTGGATTTTAAACCTTAGTATTGCAGATCTTATTTTCACCAGCCCAAAAATATGTCTGATGAAGAACAGAAAAATTGATATCTTTATTTTAAAAAAAAATTAAAAAATCTCCATAAGTGAAAAAAACAGAAGAATAAATAAAGAAAGGGGATGGTACGTTGGTCGAGAATCAGCAAAAAGAGAAGGCAAAGCAAGTTGCAAGTGATATGGATGGGAAGGGAGTCTGGAACTGTGAGTAATATATATATTATCAGTAATAATAATAATAATTTTGGATATTCAAATCCAAAATGCATCTTTTTCTTTACAGGTGGGAAAAAGGAGAGAGGCTTTTCACAGGTACTTCTACAAGAATTTCATTCTTTTGTTATAGCTATGGGTAAAGAAAATGATTTGGAATATAATCCCACACGAAAAAAAAAAAAAAAAACAAAAAAAAAATTATTATTTTTGGGTGCTTTAGTGTGGGTTCTTATTCCTCAATCATTTGTAGCTTAGGTTCTACATTGTTAAGATCATATCATTTGAAATGAAAAATAAAAATTAAAAAAAAAATAAAAATTGCCCCTTTGATCTCCGGGCAAACGCGCCCCATCCCTTTAGTTTTCAATTTTCACCAAATTCCAAATTTCCTATTTTCATAATTTGAATGATGGTTCCTTGAAGGTGGCAGGGAGGGTATTGGTGGACCCTGATCCTAAACGATGTATAAATTATGTACTTTTAATATTGAAATTGTGAATTTCTAGAATATAAATTGTTTACATAACAGTTATATAAAGAAATTTAATTGTGAATACAATACATGGTCACCAAATCTTAATATTTTAATATTATGTGACTACAGTATTTAAAAGTAACTTATGAATATAAAACAAGGTAACCAATTACATATATGTTAACATTGTATGTTCGTAGTATACAAATTGTAAATTTTTTTTTTTTAAAAAGTAAATTGTGAACATTTAGAGTCAGGTCCACCTTACAAGGTGGACCCAGATCCACAAAATAATTTTCCGCTGGTCCCCGATGACAATTCTAATTATATATAGTGTAGAAATAAATTTTCAACAATATATGATATGCTACAAATAGTATATATGCATAATTGTACTCGATATAAATGTCTATTATAACTTTACAAATTCCCTAATAATTTAAAATGTACTAAAAAAAAAGTGAAAAAAGGAAGAGAATCTTGGTATACCACCATTCACACCATTTAATTTCATTCCCATATATCAATGCAAAAAGCCTATTGCTCTATGCTAGCGTGGAATAGAGCACAAAGCAAAGCTAGGAATTGAAGAATAAAGATTAAAGGGACGAAGATATGAATTATAAAGAGAAACTATGATTATATGGTTTGATTTGTGGCAAATGATTGGAGATTAGTATAAGTTAAGCCACTAGTGCTAATATACAAGTAGGGATTAGGGATATAGAAAATTTTTAGTTAAGCTGAAAGATTATATTCCATGAAAAACGATTAAGTATTCACAAAAATATCACATTAAATTATATAGAATCTTCTGTTCATAATTTACTGATTATTCATGTTTAGATTTTATTCAGTTATTAGTCATTCCTAAATTGATTTATCTCATTATAACTTTTTGTATGAAATATATTTTATACTTCTTTTTTTCTTTATTAAATTATTAACAAATAATTTGTTGAGTAGAGGTCTAGGTTGGCAAGTCCACATCGTATCGTTGGAAGGTGAAATTGAATACTATATATAAGTATAAAAATAAAATCAAATTGCACCATTCCTATTAAATAACGGAGTATAACATTTGGTGTAGTGGTAAATATTTCATCTAACAATTGGTGCCAAAGCATGTTTTGAAGGCATGTGTTGTCATTGAGGCTAGCAGGTGCTAGAAACTGTCGACAATACAAGTATAAGAAAATAAAAATATAAATTTACTACTAGTTATAACTTTTTACGTAATAGTAAATGTTTCACCCAAACATAACATATACAAAGTAGATAACATGTGACTGTTTGTAATATTTAGAGCAACTACATTTGTGATTTATTTGGAGTTTTTTGTCAAGCCAAAAAAAAACTAGAGGGTTTTTAAACAAATGGGGAAGAGAGTTTTTTTTTTTTTTTTTTTTTTTTTTCTTTCTTTCTTTCTCCTGCAAGGATGAGTTTTTTGTGAGTCTCAATCAAAATCAATTGAAAAACTGCTGTGCTGCAGGTCAGACATTCAGGCTTCTTTTTTTTTTTTGAGTCCCAATCAAAACCAAATGAAACACTGCTGTGTTGCAGGTCAGGCATTCAGTTTTTTTTTTCTTTTTTTTTTTTTGAGTCCCAATCAAAATTAAATGAAACACTGTTGTGTTGCGGGTTAGGCATTCAGGCTTTTTTTTTTTTTTTTTTTTTTTTTTGTGAGTCCCAATCAAAATCAAATGAAACACTATTGTGTTGCATGTCAGGCATTCAGGCTTTTGTTCTTTTTTCTCAAATGAAACAATGTTGTGTTGCAGGTCAGGCATTCGGGGTTTTTTTTTTTTTTTTTTTTTTTTTTTTTTTTTTTTTTTTTTTTTTTTTTTTTTTTTGTGAGTCCCAATCAAAATCAAATGAAACACTGTTGTGTTGCATGTCAGGCATTCAGGCTTTTGTTCTTTTTTCTCAAATGAAACAATGTTGTGTTGCAGGTCAGGCATTCGGGTTTTTTTTTTTTTTTTTGTGAGTCCCAATCAAAATCAAATGAAACACTGATGTGTTGCATGTCAGGCATTCAGGCTTTTGTTCTTTTTCTCAAATGAAACATTGTTGTGTTGCAAGTCAGGCATTCGGGCTTTTGTTTTGTTTTTTTTTTGTTTTGTTTTGTTTTGTTTTTTTTTTTTTTTTTTTTTTTTTTTTTTTTTGTGAGTCCCAATCAAAATCAAATGAAACATTGTTGTGTTGCATGTCAGGTGATAAGTGCTTAATTGTCTATATTTTCTCCCCTTTCACTAGGCCATTTTGCTCATATATTCTTCCAAATTCCATGAGATTAGGACTAAATTGTGTTATTTTGCAAGGAGTTTGGTTTGAAAAGCATTGGAAGCAAAGTTGAGTATTTTCAGGCATTTTGGTGGACATTGGAGTCAAATGGAGCGTTTTGGATGCATTAGAGGTCAATGGGAGCCAAGGAGAAGCTAAGAGGATGGCTAAAACACTTCAAAAGGAGCCTAAGAGTGGTGTTTTCAATGGTGTTGGTCATTTGGGCAAACCAAAACAAAAGAGGAGCAAAAGATCAATGCATTGCAATTTTCGCTCATTTCGACCACTGTTCGGTATTTTGACTATATCTCAGCCTAGGAGTGTTGAAATGAAGTGATTCTTGTTCCATTGGAAAGAAGACTCAAAGGGCTACAATTCTTATAAATACATCAAAGTCTAAAAAGGAAGCCACAGGGGTCCAAATTGTCCTTGAAGTTGACGTTCCAAACTGACAAACCAAAACTGACTACCGTTTGGTTTTTGGACCATATCTCGGCCTAGGAATGTCCAAATGAAGTGATTTTTGCGCCATTGGAAAGAAGACTCGAAGGGCTACAACTTTCATGAAGACATCGAAGCCCAATTCTGAAGACAAAAGGGTCAAAATCAGCCTACAAAACGGAGTTCTGTTGCAGAGTAGAGCTCGACGCGTCGAGAAATTTCTCGACGCGTCTAGATTGGGCAGAATGTCGCGATTTTCTTACTGTAAATGTTCGACGCGTCGAAACCCTCCGTCTCTGCTCTATTTTAACTGAGGTTTCACTCATTTTTTTATGGTTTTGAACCCCATTCGAACCCTAACTATTTTCTACTCTTTCTTTTCATATTTTAGTATTAGATTAGGTGTAGATTTAGGTTCTTTATCATATTTCAAGCTTGTATTGAAGGATCTACACTTGGATTTTAAGATTCTACCATCCATTTTCAATAGAGAAGCTTTCCTTCCTTTTATCCCTTTCTTTTGCAAGATTTATGTTTGTTACTTATGCTTTTGTGTTCTTTATGTTATTTAATCATGAGTAGTTAGTTTATGGACTTGAGTTAGGGTTGTATTATATATCTTGATGCTTGATTTGTGATTATTGCATAAAGGGGATTTTGCCTACCTAGGGTTCTTGAGTTTATGAAGGATTTGTGTTCGTATTTTGTTAATGCATGGTGTACAACATTCATTGACATGTTTTGGAGGATTATTGGCCTCAATGAGAGTTGGGTCAAGATTTCAAGCCACTCCTTGCATAAATCCGATTTTTCCTATGAAAATGGGAGAAATTGGGGGTTTTAGATGCTTTGTGTTCTTGAAGAACTTGGAGTTGATTCACCACGAGAGTGGGGCAATTCCTTGTTCTAATCCTAGCTAATTTGCTCACGTGAGTGACTTATAGACTAGGATTCCTACGTGCATCCCCTCTATTCCTTGGTTGTGTGATTTTCCACAATCTTTAGGTTGTGCTATGCATCTAGATGATAATGCTCCCTAGCTTGAGTCCCATTTCCTTATTTTGTGTTTATCTTTGTGTATATGTGTTAGTCTTATCATTTCCTTAAACTTGTAGTTTGCTTAGCTTCTTGTTGATTTCCTTATGCTAGTGTCTAGTTCATTGTGATTGCATATTGCGTGCCATATCCCCCAATCCCCTGAGGACGACATAACACACCCGAGCTCACATCTTATTTTTGCTACATCATCAGGCATTTAGGCTTCTTTTTTTCTCTTTTTTTTAGTCCTAATCAAAATCAAATGAAACACTGCTGTGTTGCAGGTCAGGCATTTAGGTTTTTTTTTTTTTTTTTTTTGAGTCCCAATGAAAATCAAATGAAACACTGCTGTGTTGCAGGTCACGCATTCAGGGTTTTTTTTTTTTTTTTTTTTTTTTTTTTTTTTTTTTTTTTTTTTTGTGTCCCAATCAAAATCAGATGAAACACTGTTGTGTTGCAAGTCAGGCATTCAGGCTTTTGTTTTGTTTTGGTTTTTTTTTTTTTTTTGAGTCTCAGTCAAAATCAAATGAAACACTGTTGTGTTGCAGGTCAGGCATTCAGTTTTTTTTTTTTTTTTTTTTTTTTTTTTTTTTTTTTTTGAGTCCCTATCAAAATCAAATGACAAGTTTTTGTTCTTTTTCCTTTAAACACAGCAAAAAACTCATCCTTGCAGGAGAGGCAGTGCTTTTTTCTTTTCTTTTTCTCCCCTTTTTCTCTATCTCCTCTCTCCTCTCTCTCATCCTTTGCACATGTGACATGACAAAAATTATGTAAAAACTTCAACAAATGAGGTTACTCTTAAACCCACTGTAGAATTAATCCTCAGCCCAAACATGTTTAATGTTTATTAACATTTAACCAACAACACTCACCCCCAAGAAAACAATTTCTTTGATTTACCCAAAAGTCGCAATGACTAAAGTACTCAATCTCTATACGAAAGACGTATTGTAACTCTAGTTAACAAAGAATATAATATTTGAATTACAATAGGGAGTTTTCATAGAGACCTGAACTCAATACGTTCGCTAGTATAGCTTATAATTATCATGTCAGTTGTCCAACTACCTCAAACTAAAATTATCCTAACAAAATAATTTCTTACAAGATGAAAGAACAACCAATAGTATACTTAAGCAACTCAAACATCTCACCAACTTAAATTTTTTATGAGGCATTATATTGATTTTAACGTCTCATTAAGAACTACCCATATTATATTATTATACTTAGGTCACTCAAACCCCTCCGCACCTTGCATGTAATTCCATTATTATTATGAGTATTTCAAAAATTAGGTTGTTTGAATAAAACAATAAGATTTAACCAAAAAAAAAAAAAAAAAAAAAAACATGTAATATACTTCTCCATGGGACCTCTACATTTCAATAGACTAAACATTTGAGAGGATTTAAATTAGGATGACTCATTGATTCAATCGACAGGATCAAATGCTTGTACGCGTAAAGAATTTGACCATTTTAGATATAACATGCTTGGATCATGTGAATACACTGATAACATGCTTGGATAATAATTGCAAAATACAAGCTGTTTACAATGCATGAAGCTAAGCTTCTTCTACCATGCCAATTAACCCAAACTAGAAAACCCCCAAATACATTACTAGAAATAAGAACACTAGGGCACTAACCCTAAACAAGGAAACAAATCAAACTAGAAACAAATACAATACTTATTATATATATAATATATATAGCCAGCCAACATTCTTCCTAGCTTGGATTGATTGATGATCTCCCATGTTAGTTGTCTTTCAAAATTGAGATCAAACGCCATTGCAGCGCCCCACACCCTTCTTCATCTTCTTCCTTCAGAAAACCCTAGCCACCGCTTTGCAGGCCAGAGGCTGCTTCATCTCCATGGACAGCTTAAGAACCTCAGACAAGTCCAACCCTTTCTCCCCAGACGCCTCCCACTTGAAGTTCTGGAGCAGCTGAGCCAGCCAGAGCTGCACGGTGGCGTAACCCATCGCCTTGCCGGGGCAGACGCGGCGGCCGGAGCCGAACGGGGCCAGCCTCAGGTCAGAGCCCATAATGGGCACGTCTTCCTCCAAGAACCTCTCCGGCATGAACTTCTCCGGCTCCGACCAGATCCTCTCGTCGTGGGTGATGGCGTACATGTTCACCATGGCCGTCGTCCCCGCCGGGATGAAGTGCTCGCCGACGTGAGTGTCCTCGACGGCCAGCCTCGCCCACGACAGCAGCGGCCCCGGCGGGTGCACCCTCAGAGTCTCCTTCACAATGGCGTTCAGATATGGCAGATTTGGAAGGTCGGAATCCGACACCGCCCTGTTCCGACCAACAACGTTGTCAATCTCCGCCTGTGCCCTCGCCTGAATCTCCGGATGAACAACCATTCTCGCAAGAATCCATTCCAGCAAAATTGCCACGGTATCAGTTCCCCTGAACAACATTTCCTGTTTCGGCCAAAACCAAACAAAAAAAAAAAGTGAACTTTATCAAAATTACCCAGACTTTTTGACTCAGTAACTATATCCCTTGTTTTTGTTTTAGTACCAAAAAAAAAAAGGAAAGAAATGAAACGTGAAAAATTAAACCAGAGAGTGCGACATCCAACATGCAAAAATGGGGGATAAAAATTATTCAGATTCCTCATATCAGGATACCAAAAGGAAGGAATTCATCAGAAATAACATATATTCCAGGCGGCCCCAAAAAATCATTAGATCAGTGCACAAATCATAGCCACAAACAAAAAAAAAAACAACATATATATCTTAAAGGGGAAACGACAAAATTAGGAGAACAAGAAAAACATTAACCAAACTGAAACGCGAACACATACAAATGTAAAGAGACATACCCAGAGGACAGCAGTCATTTCAGAGGCACTGAGCTTGTTCTCATTCTCCATATCCAAAAGAACATCGACGAAGTCCCCGGAGAAGTCGTCTGGTTTAGTAAGTTGTTGATTCTGGGACCTTCGAGTACGGTGGTCGTCGATGATGTCTCCGACAAAGACATTAACTTTCGCCACCAAGTCTCTGCATCTTCTTCTCACGCCCTGCAAATCAAACCACCCTAGTACAGGGAAATGGTCAGTCCAGTTGAAGGTCCCAAGAAGGTCATACCCTTCACTGACAAGCTCCTCGAGCACTGAGCCCTTCTGGGTAGTGAAATCATAGCATCTCCCAAACACGGTCTTCATCACATTGTTGAGAGAGGCAAAGTGGAGGACTTTCTTGACTTTAACCTCTCCTTCTTTCTCCATCACACCCTTTATCTCATCCACCATTTTCATCCCGATTTCGTTTCTGTACGCCCCAAAGGAGGCTATCCTCCTCGGACAGAACAAATGGGTGGCGGAGATTCTCCTCAGATTCCTCCAGTAATCTCCGTAGGGAGCAAACCCCATGGCCTTGTGGAACAGCAGCTCATAGGCCGACTCCTTCACCGGCCTATCAGCGAAAGCAGGGCTGCCAAGAATCTCCTTAGCAGTGTCCGGGTCACTGGAGATGATGAAACGAGTAAAACCCACAGAGAACGCCATTAAAGACTCGGCCTTTAAGGCTTTCGCGAGCCTCTGGAGGACTCTGTGAGTGAGAGGACCGGTAAATGACATAACCATACCCAAGAGGGGCAGGCCGTGAGGGCCGGGAATGGCGGTCCGGTTGCGAAGATGGACATTGGAGAGAGCCCAGGCGAGTCCGCCGGGGCGGAGCCAGAAGGCCACGACGGCGAGAAGGGAGAAGAAACAGGCGAGGAGGGGAAAACTGAGAACAGCGGAGGAAAGGGCGGAATTAGGAAGAAAGAGAAGAGAGAAATCTTGAGGAGACATTTTTGAAGATGAAAGTTTATTCGTCGGAGCTAAGGGATAATAAAAGGCGGCGTTTCTTGTGGTGAAATGGAAGTTATGTGAGTAGTAGGTTGGCGATGTAGCTAGCGAAGTTGGAGAGTTGGAGAGACGAAGAGTGTGAAGGAACGGTTAAATAGATGGAAGACTGGAAAGGTTTGCATGAGGAGGAGGAGGCCGGATAAACTTAACCTTGGTTAGTTAAAGCTTATGGTTCCCAGGCCACATGGTTAAACTAAATTCAAAGGGAATTTTCCTTGTTTTATTATTCTTTTACCCCTTAATTAATTTGGTCCAAAAAATACAGATAATAACCTCACCAATTTTTAAAAAGATTATATTATTGGTAAAAGAATCAAAGTATTAGCATCATTGTGAGATCATATACCTATATTATATTACAAATAAAAGTAAATAAGGTTAAATAATTTCACGCCAATTACCATTTAGGGTCCGTTTGGAAAGCTGGAAAATGACTTCTGAAAAATGAGTCATTTTCCAGAAAACATTTTCCTTTCCGGTGTTTGGTTGCATTTTGGAAAACTGTCTTTGTGTGTTTGTTTCATTTTCTGGAAAATGAGTAGAATGGTATAATTAAACATTTTAATTATTTTATTTGGAATAAAAATATTTATAATAATATTAAATATACTTTTATTTATTAAAAATTATATTAAAAAAATGCCTTCATTTCTTGGTTTGCTGCAAGTGTGGCTCTCTTCTTCCAGAACTCACAATGTCCTCATCTCTTGAGAGCTTTCCGTCGTCACCTACATCGCCACCTCAAGAGTTGAAATTTGTATAAAATTTGTGATTTTGGTAGGGCTATTGAGGAGAGCAAGGGCGTAAGGCTATTCACCGAATGTTTTTTTTTTTTTTTTTTTTTTGTATTTAAGGTTTCCGGCGAAAACGAGTGGTCTGGTTTCCGTCGGAAACCACAGCTCACAACTCTGGTTTCCGCCGGAAACATTGTATGATAATTCAGACGTTTTTTTTTAAGGTTTCCGACGGAAACTAGTGGTCTGGTTTCCGCCGGAAACCACAACTCACAGCTCTGGTTTCCGCCGGAAACTAGATATGTGGTTTCCGGCGTGCTAGAAACATTGTTGTATGTTTGGAGGAGGAGGTGTTGGCGGAGTTTCTGCTGAATGTTGATGGGAGAAGCGGAACTTTAGACTTCAGAGTGAGGAGGGACTTCCGGAAAATGACTTCCCCCCAAAAAAAGGGGAAGTCATTTTCTGAAAAAATGGACTCATTTTCCATTGACCATAGCTCATTTTCCTTTGACTTTTCATTTTTCAGTCTAGCCAAACACCAAAAACCCGGATAATGATTTCCAGAAATCATTTTCCGGGTTTCCAAACAGACCCTTACTGAGATGTCATTCGATTATCCGTCATAAGTTTAAGGGGGTGTATTCAATCATGACTTTCATAGAGTTTTAAAGACTTTTATGAACTTTAAAAGTTTGGAGGTATTCAATTCAAACTTTTAGAAAGTCTTTAAAAGTCAAGCCGTATTCAATCAAGATTTTTAAAGAGTCTTTAAAAGTCGTGTGGTATTTGATTAAGACTTTTAAATAGTTTTTAAAAGTCATATGGTATTCAAAAAGTTATGAACTTTTGTAGACTTTTTAATTTTAAGACTTTTCCTTCTTAAATATAAATAGTTGAAATTCAACTATCAATCCCAAGATTTCAAAATTTTCTTTCTAACTTTGAATGTTCTCTCTCTATTTAAACTTATTTTTTCTACGTATTTAAACTTCATAAACCTCTCTAAATTCAATAAAAAAAAAAATTCTTCATTATCCTATATTTTCCTCATACCTAAACTCTACCAATTTTTCTCTCTCCTAAACTTTACAATCTTCATTTAAAAATTTGAAATAATATAATTTTTACTTCATTATTGCTTGTTTATATTGATTTTTATTTTTTCTATAAAATGTTTATCCCTAACTTTCTCTAATTCTCTCTAAATGCATGAACAAAGCAAATTTTCCATTGTCAAATTTTAGTATATGTTTCATAATATTCATATAAATACTTTTATATTTTGATTTTTATTCTTTTTATGTTTATATTCGTAATATATATTTTTCTTTTTTTTTTTTTTTAACAACAAGGTTACTACAAATAGCAAACTACTATTCGCAACAACAATTTGGGATTACAAACAATAGCACCATGTTGTTGTTCGTAGTCTCAAATTGCTATTGCAAATAATAGTTTATTTTTTACTTTTATAATGCCAATATATATGTGTATATATATATATATATATATATATATATATATATATATATATATTAATATTATATTTTTATTTTTTAATTTTATGCAACTTGTAATTATATTTTTAAATATTTTATTTGATCAAGTTTTTTATTATAAATTTTATTGTTCAATATTCTTGTGAATTTTTAATGAAATAGTTTTTGTTTGTTGATATTTATTAATAATATATATAAGTAATTTGTATTTTTTTTGAAGAATAAGTAATTAGTATATAAAAGTCTCAACATATTATAAATAAAATTAATAATGTTGAGAATGTTGATGTGGATGAAGAACTATATAATTAGAAGAATTTTGTGATATATTATAAATTTTTTGTAAGAAAATTATATATATATATATATATATATGATAAGAATCAAAATCATTGAAAGTTTGTAAAGGTGTATTCGATTTAGAATTTCAATGACTTTCGTAGACTTTTTAAAATAAAAAGTTGATAAAAGTCTAGAATGTTTTTTTATATAGACTTTTATAGAGTAAAATTTTAAAAAGTAACGACTCTATGAAAGTCAACCAAAGTTTATTAAAATCTTTCAATTTAAAAGTCTTTAAAAATCTACAAAAGTCATGCTTGAATACAACCCCTAAAATCTGGTGGTGAGAGATTAGATTCTTTGAGATGGAAAGATTAAATAATCTCTCAAATTTTAAAAAAGAATCAGGTTATTAGCATCATTGGAGATCATATTATATTACGAAAAGTTAATTTCACTTTTAGTCCTATGATTATAGGAATCTTGTTGACTTGAACCCACGACTTTCAAAACCGTCAATTTATTAGTACCATAACTATTCAATTTTTATTAATTTAGTTCACTTCGGTCAAATTGTCGGTCAAAACTCACCGGAAAATATTAATAGGTAAAATAAGTAGGGTATTTTAGTATTTTTATGTTCAATTTCTTTCTTATTTAAAATACCCTTATTATTTTACATATTAATATTTTACGGTGAGCTTTGGCGGGCAATTTGTTTATAGTGACCAAAATTGATAAAAATTAAATAGTTAAGATACAAAATTGACAATTTTGAAAGTCGTGAATTGAAATTAACAGACCTCAATAGTCATAGGACTAAAAGTGAAATTAACTATATTACAAATAAAACAATGGTAAAAACGGGTTTAGTCAACTCGGTGTTAGTTGGCTAACACCGAGGTGAATTAAGTGGCACGAATAAGATAATAATATGTGATAAGTGTATTTATGTCTATATTTTTAATTTTGTACTTCATATATAAACATATTTTGAGTGATAAATACTTTGGTTTTATTCAAGAAGTGCATTAATTCATTTGTTTACTTCTTTATGTGCTTAAATTGTTGAGTTGAAGAAAATTGTGTGCTTTTGGGGCATTTTAAATTCATTTGGAGTCATTGGCTGGAAGAGTGAAGTTAAGAGGGTGGATAAAATACTTTCAAGGAAGCCCAAGAGTGGTATTTTCAATAGTATTCATCACAAGAACAAACCAAGACAAAGTGAAACAAAAGAGCAAGAAGTTGAGTTATCGCATAGATTGACCATTGTTCGATATTTGGACCATATATCGGCCTAGTGATGTCCAAATCAAGTGATTCTTATGACATTGAAAAGATGACTCAAAAGGTTACAACTCTTTTGAAGACCTAAAAGTCTAAAAAGGAAGTCACATGGATAAAAATCGTCATTGAAATTGAAGTCCCAAACTTGCAGATTTCACCTAAATTAAAGCTGGCCTATGTTTGATATTTTGATCATATCTTGATATAGAAAGGTCAAAATAGGATGATTCCAACAACATTGGAAAAAAAAAAAAAAAAAACTTTTAAGAGCTACAACTTTGGTGAAGGTCATCGTGGCCCATGTCGTTAGCTCTCAGGTTTCAGGATTCACGATTGTGGTTACGTCAAGAGAAAAAAAGTAAATTAGCCAATCAGCCAAGTCAAGAGAGAAATTATGAGAAAAAAATTTCATTAAAGGATGGTAAGATCAGTCAATTCATGACACCCAATGATTATAAGACATGTCATTGAGAAAATTTAAGAAGGAAAAAATTAGGATGAGTAAGATTGTAGGAAGCATTTTAAATTTTTTGGTTCACTGTAATTTAGATGTAGTAGAATTGGAATTCAATAGAGGTTTCAATTTGTTGTTTGGTTGGAGGAAATTGCAATTCAATGGATGTGAGAAGAAAAAAAAAATGAAATGACACTACTAACATTGATTATTATTAATATTATTATTACAATAGGGTATTTTAGTCTTTATACCACTTATTTATTTCTTCATTCCAATAATTCTATTTCTTCCTACCAAACAACACGTAATTTGAATTCATACTTTATTCTCACCTTATTCTTTTTCCATTGAATTACAATTCATTTTCCCCCTAATTTCTTCCTTCAAACCAAACACCTTCTAAATGTGTGTTAATAAATATGCAAAACTTATAGATTCAAAATGCTATTTCTCCTTTAATTAAAATGCTGTCATAACTCCCAAAAAATTATGTATATATGTGAGGTTCATAGTTTTTTTTTTTTACAAGAAAATATTTACAGACTCCATAGGAGTACATAAATTATTTTCCAAAACAAAATATTTTTGTCAGGGCTATTTCTGTCGCTACAAATCTACAACTGCACGAAAATTTTATTTGTCTGTACCACCAATCCTCCGTTGGCTAGAGCAATCAATTTGATGAACTGCAAGCATTACCAAAAAAAAAAAAAAAAAAAAAAAAAAAAAACAGGATTCTTAAAAAAAAGAGGGCAGACCCAGACAGTACAGTTTCTGTTTCTGTTTGGAGTTTAGATGAAAAAACCGTGGGAGGTTAGTTGTCAATTGTCATGTAAGGACGGAATAATTAAACCGTAATTAAGCAAGGTGTGATTAGGATTAATTCGTACAATTTAGGATGGGTTGTGAGAGTAGGGGACCTCTCTAATCACAAGGAGGAGAGGTATCAACTTCGATATTTGGGGGTTCATTTTCGAGAATAATTATAAATTCCTTCTCCTACACCACACAACTTGGGTACTTTGGAATGTTGTAGTGTGACAACGTTAATTTTGTTTTGGGAAACAACAAGCAATATATAAAGACATCAATTATTTTGTTTTTTTTTTAGATTCTGGTTAGTGTAATTGTTAGAAGCATTGTTGTTTTATGGGGTAATTTTAGCTGAATTGATTAAACAATTAGTTTGGTAATGTTTACTTATTGTCTATTAGTCTTTTCGATTTAATTAAGTGAGTCAATTTCATGCAAGAGTCTAGATTTAAGTAATAATTACGAAAAAAAAAACAGTGTATTTCTGTGAGTAATATTTTTGGTACATAAGATCTGATCGATGAGCTGATTACGCGACTCGTGATTGACCTTCACAGTGATTTTATAATGGGGTCCTGTGAACTTAAAGATTAATCTGACAAAACTGAAATCACTTAATTTTTTTTAAGTATTTTTGCAGATTGTTCTTTTAATTAATTAGATCTGCACTTAATCCCGTGACGATTAGAAGGCAACGCTTGGCACTCACGGGTTGAATGAATATGCATTGTTTTATCAAATTAGGCTAAGCAAATAGAAACAAGTACAAATATTTTGAGATTCAATTTTACAATACAAACATACATAGAAAATAAGTTGTCTTCTAACTCCTTGAAATAGAAATTTATAAAGACAAATTACTTTTGTTTTGTACCATCATTAAAATAATTGATCATTATATAAGCATAAATTCATATATTTAAATCTTAGTCCCTTACAGCACGGCTATACTAAAATGATATGAACCATGATATTTTACATAACAATTTTTTAGATCAATTCTTATTACATTCTCTTAATAATTTTTTTGCATGCAAACCGATTGGCAGCCCAATAAGGTGCTTCAGACCTGATTTAAAATCATTATGAGGCAATACTCATAAAACATTTGTAATGGAATAAGAAGAAAATACGTAAAAGAAATTGCAAAATGACTAGAGCAATAGTAGTTACGGTCATGTGGACCAGGGTCCAAAGTGGCACAGTGCACCGTGGACATTGGTTCAAAACACATAATTTATGTTTATAATGCACAAAATTTATGTTCATAGTACACATACACATAAACACAATATAATGAACATAAATTATGTGCATTATGAACAATAATTCTGTATATTATGAACATGAATTCTGTGTATTATATTATCGAGAATACATAAACATTTAACATAATACACAAAATTCATGTTCATTATATCTTGTTTATGTGTATACATATTATGATTTATGAACATGAATTATGTACATTATGAATATGAATTATGTGAATTATGAAGTCAAATTTTGTGTATTAAACTAAAATTCACATTGCATTATGAACTTTGGTCCACGATATAATTTGCCTTTTTTTTTTTTTTTTTTGTTTGGATAATCTAATTTGCCTACTAGTAATGGAAAGTTTACTGACACAAATCGATTGGGTGTTTGGATTAAAAAGCTCATTCCCCAAGTAAATGTTGCTGTATCTCAAAACCAATGGCTTCCCACCTTTCATGAGTCAGCCTGACCAAACCTAAATATTAATGCTTGGAATTAATTTTTTTTGAGAGAAAAGATGATATCATTAATAAAGGTGTGCAGATAAAGAGCTAACAATGAAAAAAGGAGGGAAGGTAGTCTAAAGTCTACAATCAGACATGAAAAGGGATTCCCAAAACCAATGGCTTCCCACCTTTCATGAGTCCTGACCAAACCTAAATATTAATGCTTGGAATTAATTTTTTTTTTTTTAAAGAAAAGATGATATCATTAATAGGTCTGCAGACAAAGAGCTAACAATGAAAAAATGAGGGATGGTAGTCTAAACCATGGAAAGGGATTCCCAAAACCAATGGCTTCCCACCTTTCATGAATCCTAACCAAACCTAAATATTAATGCTTGCAATTAATTTTTTTTTGAAAGAAAAGATGATATCATTAATAAAGGTCTGCAGACAAAGAGCTAACAATGAAAAAAGGAGGGAAGGTAGTCTAAAATCTACAATCAGACATGGAAAGGGATTCCCAAAACCAATGGCTTCCCACCTTTCATGAGTCCTGACCAAACCTAAATATTAATGCTTGGAATTAACTTTTTTTTTTTTTTGAAAGAAAAGATGATATCATTATTAGGTCTGCAGACAAAGAGTTAACAATGAAAAAATGAGGGATGGTAGTCTAAACCATGGAAAAGGATTCCCAAAACCAATAGCTTCCCACCTTTCATGAGTCATGACCAAACCTAAATATTAATGCTTGCAATTAATTTTTTTTGAAAGAAAAGATGATATCATTAATAAACGTCTGCAGACAAAGAGCTAACAATGAAAAAAGAGGGAAGGTAGTCAAAAGTCTACAATCAGACATGGAAAGGGATTCCCAAAACCAATGGCTTCCCACCTTTCATGAGTCCTGACCAAACCTAAATATTAATGCTTGGAATTAAATTTTTTTTTTTTGAAAGAAAAGATGATATCATTAATAGGTCTGCAGACAAAGAGCTAACAATGAAAAAAGGAGGGATGGTAGTCTAAAATCTAGATCAGACATGGAAAGGGATTCCCAAAACCAATGGCTTCCCACCTTTCATGAGTCCTGACCAAACCTTAATATTAATGCTTGAAATTAATTTATTTTTTTTGAAAGAAAAGATGATATCATTAATAAAGGTCCACAGACAAAGAGCTAACAATGAAAACAGGAGGAACGGTAGTCCAAACTCTACGATTAGACATGGAAAGGGATTCTCGAGCTAACAGGTGGACAATCCGGTTCGCTGATCGTTTGACAAACGATATAGAAACATCGGTAAGCGATGAAAGCAAATCTTTTACATCTAGAAGGATAAGATCAAATTGAGAATCTAGGCTAGCAGAATTGAGGCCGTGAATAATTTGCAAAGCGTCGGTTTCAAGGTGGCAGTAAGTGATATGATTCTCTTTCAACCAGCTGAGAGCTTCGCGGACGGCCATGGCTTCAGCTTCTTTAACGGAGTACAGGCCCCCTGGTAAACTTGCACCTGCCTTGAAAAAACCCATTCGACCAGTGGAGGTATTAACAGCAGCATCCACATTAAGTTTAAGCCATCTCTGACTTGGTTTCTTCCATTTGGTGGTGAAGGACGATTGCTGTGGTAGAGAAAAATCATCATTGTCTTGGACGGTTGTCCATTCGGATAGATGAGCTTTGGCTTTCTCCACAATGGTGCTAGGCGAGAGAATGACATTGTTCCAAACTTTTTCATTTCTGGCATACCAAAGATACCAACATATCAT
This sequence comes from Ipomoea nil, assembly GCF_001879475.1. NCBI lineage: Eukaryota > Viridiplantae > Streptophyta > Magnoliopsida > Solanales > Convolvulaceae > Ipomoea > Ipomoea nil. Next base: position 730,451 of record NW_017618587.1, on the reverse strand, counting down.
GTGGATTATGGCTAAACTGACTTTAAAATTCACAGTGCATTTAAGGAGTTTTAACTTCTTTTTTTTTTTTTTTTTTTTCGTAAAATTCAAATATGAATGTTTTATTAGGTTAAGATGTCAAGTAGAGGGGATAATCAAGAAAAAAAAAAATTAATGAAAAGTTATAGTGGTTATTTGTTGGTCATTGCGAGTATCTTTACTTTAAAAATCTGAAAACAACTTATATTTGCATGATGGATTGGTTTTTTTTTTTTTTTTTTTTTTTTTTTCATTATCTCTTGTCTCCACCTAAGTTTGTTTCCATAAAAAAAAAAAAAAATAGAGACAAATCCCTTGTTTAGAATGATCTAAATGACAAATAGATTTTTTGCAAAAGTACTTTCTAAAATTTTGGAGATGTTTAGTTTACAAAATCTCAAATTACTCTGGTTTAGAAGATATTAGATTATTTGAAAAATGTTAGATTTTCACAAATGTGTTTAATTAAATTGACACATGTAGTTGTTACGAATTGTCTGATGGTGGTGATGGTACAGTTTGGAGCCCACACCCCCAGAGTATCTTTAAATGTAATACAGACTCCACACTCTTTCAGGACCATGATAATGACAACTATGACGCAATTTCAATGAGCACAAATGAAAAATTTGTTGCCCGCAACCCATAGTAGTGAGTTGCGATGTCCCAGAAAGCCTCTCTTGTAAAGAGGCAATTTGATTTGATCTCTTGGTTTAAGGATAGTAACAATCACATTGTTATCTTGAAAATGGATTCTCTTAATGTCAGTTTAGCTATTAAAGAGGCAATCTGATCTCTTAATGTCAGTTTAGCCATCGAAATTGGATCGTTAGCTCTATGCTTTGCTAGAAACACAAGCTTTCAAGCTAGTTTTTCAAATGGTTGGTTTAACCTCCAACATCTTCAACCCACGTTCATGGTGGAGCAAAGACCCAACCAAATTAAAGATATATTGTTCTCTGCAAATATGTTTAATCTTATTTTTAAATTAATCTATTAATGCCTATAAAAAATTACCTACAAGAGAATAAAATACTGTTGGAGTGTTGAGTAGTATATAAGATACAAAGATCAAGTACGTGTACCTGTGGCACAACAGAACAGCAGGCTAGAGTTTGTTTCTACTTTCTTGCTTTGCTTGTGGGTGTGATTGATTTGAAATCTTTTACTCAGTTCAAATTTACGCCTACTTGTACCTATCTGCCAATCTACTTTCCTTTGGGCTTTTATTCACAAATAGATAGATAGAATTAATACTCAAAATGATCATCAATTATAATGATTTTTTTAAATTTCTGTTCTAAAAAAATTTGTTGATCTAATATTGTCTTAGATTTTTGTGTTTTTGTTTAATTTAGTCTTTTGTTTTTTTAGTCCGTTCATTTGGTGTTAAATAGAGGAACAAGTCAGTAATTTCAGTATTAACATCCCTTTACTCCTAGACCTGAAAATTGCGGAATCTCTCTTTCTTTTACGAATCACTCCTAGAATTATTTCCAAATCTGCGAGTGTAAAATTTGATTTGCATGTCTGTGAGTAATTCGTAAAAAAAAAAAAAAAAAAAAAAAATCGCAGGGTTGAGAGTAAAGAGCAACTAATATTGAGATTACTGAAGTGTTCCTTTATTTAACACCAATTTAATAGAATAACAAACGAAGGATAAAATTGAGCAAAAATACAAAAATCTAGAACTATATTATGTCACTAAAATTATTTAAGACAAAATTAAGAAAAATCACTATATAGTTGAAAATCGAGGATTAAAATATATATAGTCTTGCTCCTGCATGACCAGCTGCCCAATTGCCCATCATCCATGCTTTTTGCAGCAATTATTTTCCTCATGAATAAGGCTCTGTTTGGCAGAGCTTATTTAGGAGCTTATAGCTTATTTTAAGCTACTAATAAGCTATAAGCTTTGTTTGGCAATGTTCCCAAAATAAGCTCCTAGCTTAAAATAAGAGTTTATTTTGGAACGCTACTTTAGGTAGCGTTTCAAAATAAGCACCTAGCTTCCTAACTTTTTTTCCATCTTTATCCTTATTATTTTAAAGAAATGACATAATTTACCCTTCCCAATTAAAACTCTTTTCTCTTCTCCTTTATCTGCAACTTCTACCCCAATTATTATTATTATTATTATTATTATTATTATTATTATTATTATTATTATTATTATTATTAGATTTGCAAAAATATTGCTACTTCATTATGAGATGCTAGATCATGATTATGCTAATAGTTTTATTTCAAAATGTTAACTTTTTTTAAGAAAAAATATTAAATTTTAATATGTAAACAAACTAATTGAAATTTATGAAGATATCTTCTTTAGTCTTTTTACATTTATCAGCTTATCAAAAAGCTAATTTTACCAAACACTTTCAATCATAACAACTAGCTTAACAGCTCTTCAATTTTCAGCTCCGAGCTTATAACTTTTCAGCTTTCAGCTCCTAGCTTATAGCTTTTCTGCTAGGTTTGCCAAACAGAGCCTAATACTCTACATGATTGTGTTTATAATTCAATTTTTTTTTTAAAAAAAAAAATCAACTTGTGGCCTCGTTAGCATGCATGACGATTTTTAGATTTTCGTGACTCCATTCTTATAAATAAATAAGGCCAAACTAAAAGTATAAAGACAATCTTTAAAATCAAACTATAAGCCTACTAACCTACTATTTCCAAAGTCCAAACAAACAAAAAAATTTTTTTTAAATAAAATCATCTTGAAACTACATGGCTAATGGCTACTTGTTGGGCTGCTTCTGTCGTTTAGAATGCAAGTAAATTGATCCATTAGGGGGAAGAATCAATTTTTCAGACGGCATCGATGGTGAATGGTACAAGTTTTATATTATCTCTGTAGATTCTTGGTTTGAGTCATCATCTGTGGCGTTGGGGAAACAGAACGGTTTTGCCATGCGGCATGCTCAATTAATTAGGTCCTAATTATTAGGAGAGAGAAGTGGTTTGAAGAAAAAATTTATGAGTTTCTGGATTAATTACAATTTTTTTTTAAGTAGCTATATTAAAAATAAATATTGAATCTTTTAAAAGTTGAGGCTAGGGGTGTAAATGAGCCGAGCAGCTCGCGAGCCGCTCGGTCAAAGCTCAGCTCGAGCTCGGTCAAAATTGAGCTCGAGCCGAACTCGAGCGGCTCGTTTAGTAAACGAGCCGAGCTCGAGCTCAAATATTTTAGACTCGCGAGTTGTCGAGCCGCTCGCGAGCCATAATTAAATAAAAAAGATAAATATAAATAAATAAATATATATATATATATATATATATATATATATATATATATAATACTTAAAACTCGTAAAGTAGAAAAATCCTAATAATATTTAAAGGTTTTTATTATTTATGTATGGATAAAATAATATTTATTATTAATTGAAATATGAATTCAAATAGGTCAAACTCGAGATTAAAATTGAGCCTGAACTCGAGCTCAAAACAAGCCCAAGCTCGAACAATCGAGCAACTCGAGCCGTGCTCGAGCGGCTCGAAAAATTGTCGAGCAGAGCTCATGCATCATTTTTCAAGCTCGATCAAGTTCGAGCTCGAACTCGAACCGAACCATGCTTATCGAGCGGATTGGCTCGAACTCGGCTCGGATCGTTTACACCCCTAGTTGAGACCCTGTACTTAGACATTTTACATAGTCCAAAATCTAACCGTACTCATAAAGAGATAAATTAAGCACGTCTAATTTCAAAATATACACAAATTGCACCTTAAGCTACTACATGCTTTTTGTTACCATACATTTATTTTCTTTTATCAGAACTAAAAAAGGGCAAGACATTTTAATATCTTTAGATATGTTATCATTTTAATGGAATTGACTCTGAATATTAAAATATCACCATATTTAATTTGTTCATTTAAAAAATATATTATTTGTGCTTTAGAGAATACAACATTACATTTTGTGATTTGTGCTTTGATCTGACAAAAAATCTGAAAGAATGCTAATCATGATAACTCAATTGAACACAAAAACTAAACATTTGTGCGCATAAAAAGTGAACTACATGATCGATCTCATCATGAAATATGCACTAATTAGATAGACACACGAGAATTATAAATAAATAAATAAATAAATAAAATACTTGATCATCACCAATAAATAGAATTACTGATTAGTCAACTATATAATCCTTATCATAATCAACGACTGTGAAAGCTTTTCTCCCTAGGGTTTTAATTTAGAGCTTTACCCTTTCCAGGAGTCTAGGGGTTTTCCACTCTATTTGTCTCTTTCTTTCTTCTTGCTGTCTACAAGAAGTCAACCACAGAGTAAAATTATTGAGTGTACACTACAGATGAGGCTATACTGTTGGGTAGTATACAAGGAAAATACTACATTCATGTACTCCAATTATTTTACTCTCACACTTAAAATATTGATGTAAATATTTTTACATGGATCTACATGAATATAAACTATCATAGCTCGTCACATCATAGAGTAAATTTGAGAGAGTAAAATTTAGAGATATCTATAGTAGAACTCAGTATACAAAGATCAAGTACGTGTACCAGAAGTGCAGGGTTTCTACTTTCTTGTGGGTGTGATAAGCTTTTAGTTGATTTGAAATCTTTTGCTCAGTTCAACATTACACCTACTTGTACCTATCTGCCAATCTACTTTCCTTTGGGCTTTTGTTCACAAATATATAGATATGAGTTCTAGTAAATGTATTCTCAAATCATGATTCTTTAAATTTACTGGGCAAGTTTTGATAGGTGATGTTAAGAGTCCAAATTTATAAAATAAGAGAGAACATATGAATTTATAAGGTCATGGGTTAGACTAGTTAATGAGTTGGATTTAATCTTTTAGTGTGGTTTGACCCATGTGCATTATAGCATAGCCTAATCGTTATTCTGTTATATGAGTTTATGTACATTCGAAGCAGAAAAATTTTATTTTATTTTTTTGAATTTAACCGTAGAAATGGAAAATATGATTTTTTTTTTTTAAATATGATCAAAACGACATCATTTTAGCCAGGACTAGTAGAGAATGTATAGTATTTTACTATAGATATATAGCCTTGCTGCTGCATGAAGTCTATCAACATGCTGCCCATCCAATTGCCCATCATTCATGCTTTTTGCAGCAATTATTAATACTCTACATGAATCAACTTGTATAGCACAGTGCAAGTACGATGCACAACTATTTCTGTCTGTCAACCAAACTTTGTCCTTCCCTTCCCTTTGGAGCTCAACTATGTTCATTGGTACAAGGATGTTATGTTTTATGCTATAATTGGAGTCATTTGAGCTTATTATATGCTTGAAATAACTTATTCTGATTTAAGTTAATAATGACTACTTGTGGTTGAATTGCATTTAAGGGTGGGTGTTTCGGGATTCAATTCGATTTTTTTCGATTTCAGTATTAAAAAAATGATATCATTCGATTTAACATTATAGTTTAATTGGTTCGATTTAAAAACCTTAATTTTTCATACACACTATCAAATAATACATATTCAAATAGTCCAAATCAAGTCAAAACATTATATAACAAAATAGCAATCCAATGGTCAAACACATTACTAATTAAGTACTAATTACCAAACATCAGTTGGCTTTTTAGTCCAGTCGACTCTTCAGTTGGCTAACTTGGAATGTTTTGTTGATAATATGATAGAATAATCATTTATCGGTATAGTTAATATTTGGAGAACAATTGTCAAATATTGTATAGTTAATTTTTTGACACAATTCGTCATTGATTGACAAAATATATTTCTAGTGCACTTGCCTAGAATATTATTTTTCAGTTTGGAAATCAAAATTAAAATGATGTTGAAGCACATTAATTTCATATAAACATAAAACTAAGCAAAATATTTAATAATTGTGAGACAACGAACAATTGCGGCAAACACTAAAAGTGCAAAGTAAAAAACACGCAATAAAGAAAAAAAAAATACTAGTGAAAATATGAACTAACGGTGGAACGGACATCAAGGGATTTGGATTTTACTCCTTTATTATTATTATTATTATTATTATTATTATTTCACTGTTGTAGTATGTGTGATGAATAGTATAGTGATTGCATTCCTCCCTGACATGCATGTTGCCCATACTTAGACATCTTTCACTTCACGTGAATTATTTCGGCCAATCACTCCTTCATTGCATGTCCAATGAATTTCATGTTCTGTAACTACATGTATATGTAATATGTTTGTGTTTTTTTTTTTTTTTTGGGGGGTTAATTTCTATCTACGTTTTTTATTGATTTAAGAGACGAATTGAATAAGAGTATGGCATAATTTTAAGAGATGAATTGAATAAGAGTATGGCATAATTTTAATTGAAATTATTGAGATAATCGTGGAGTCTAGGTATAAAAAATATATCAATTGCTTTATGAACTGGTTGGTCATTCTTTAGAGAAATTACTACTCAAAAAAATTAATAGAGACTAAGTGATTACAAAGAAGATAAGTATGGAAGTGCAAATATAATCAAAAACTTGATATTCATAATCAAGAAGAAGATGTAGCATCTTATACTTGATCAAGTAAGGTTTGGTAAATTATTGGTAATCAAGAATTAGGGCTGTGAATTCCAAGTACACCTAACGGGAAGTTAGGAGAATGGCGTTGTTGAGAGAGAGAGAGAGTGTCTCAAAGTGCGTTGATCGGGAGATATTGTTAGCGAACGAACTCTTCAACGAAGTTCATGCGTTTTTGAGCTAAGTATTTATGTAGCGTGTCTTACATGTGTACTTCGCCCATTGCTTGGGGGTACGGTTCATTATTGTTGATTGATTTATGCAGTCTCATATTGGAATGTCCCAAGACATAGGATAATGATTCTCCGAACGGGGTTATCAAACTGAGTGCATTCATGTTCTACTTTACTTTCAGTTTGATTCTCGATATTTGTGTTATATAAACAATCTTTCGCTAGTAGTTCAATATTTAGTTTTACATTCTTAGATCATTTGAATAGGGTTCTCTACATACGTTTGACTATATCTAGTTCTGGTAGTAACCTTTACTATTTAATACAGTGGGACTCTTAAGTCGTAAGTCTACGGTCTTAATTTATTATTTGAATATGTGCACTAAGTAAATCATAATCATAAATGTGTAATAGTTGAAAAAAGAACGGTTGATCTCACTTCCATTTCATAATAAATTATTGCGGCGGACCTCTATCGTTTTACGATTAAGTTTAGAGTGAGCCGTTGACAATGCACTGTAAATAAACACACTTCTATATTCCCACGTTTATCAGTGAGAAATTATATATACCATCCAAGATGTGTATCCAATTCCCCTTTATTATCCAAGAAGATATATAAATCCTCATCATATCTTGCCCTAGATTTGTTCTCCACTTAATTATGAAATTTACCATCAATAATACATCACAAATAGCACATAATAAATTATACTCCGTAATATAAAGTTGGTGCAGACAACCTCTGTTTAGACAAATTATGGTATGAGTTGACTCCTTTGTCTGCTCCTTTACTAAGAATATTGTCCTCCCCTACACTTCTACGAATAAGATTTTTATGTCACTATCACATGTACATACTCCCGCATTTATTTAAGCATGCTTCTCAAAAAATAAAAAATAAAAAAATTACAACCATTATTTATGGATGTACACTAAATATTGGACACTTCTTCTGAGGCTCAATTGTTTTTGTTTTTTTTTTTTTTTTCTTTTTTTAATTTTTGGATTGTTATAGGTTAGTGTCATTGAATAAAAATATTTTGGTCAATAAACGCTCGATGTATGATGTCATTAAAATCCTCTCTCTTTTTTTTTTTTTTTTTTTTTTTTTTTTTTTGTGCAAGAATGAATGCAATATTTAATTTGTTAGAATGGTTAGAGGTGACCAGAAAATAAGCATAAAAAAACTAAAACGTTAAATTAAATTGGTTAACTACTCAAAGTCAAGGTAGTGGTCATAAGAAAATTTAATGACCTAATTATATATCTAATTTTTCTAGCCATTTATATTAGAGATAGGTAGGTAATACTAACGGTCAATTTTTTTATTTTAAAATGATCAATAAAGTTAATTGGGAATTCAAAATTTGACCATACATTTTACTATTTTAAATTTCATCACTTTTTGTCTTTTCTATTAAGAGAAAATCCTAATTTTCTAACCATTTATATAGTGACATTGTTTTTAAAAGATCACACTTAGGCAATCCTCATGCAATACTCTTTTTCATTTTTAAGAGTGAGTCCTATTTTCACATCATTATTTACAATTTGTCCACTATTTTTTCTACTTCCCTGTAATTTCAACAAACTTTTAAAAGTGAGACAATATTTCACATCACATTTAAATTTACTATATTTCATTAACATTATTATTATTTAAATTATTCAAAATGATAAAAGTAGAAAAAGTAAGACTGCCATTATCCTTGTAAATTTGGGATTGGCAATGTGACATGGCAAGATAGAGAGTTTTTTTTTTTTTTTTTTTTTTTTTTAATTTAAAGCCAAATGTATTGCAAGAGAAGAGAAAATTGGCAAAATGAATAAATGGAGATTTTTTTTTATTTTTTATTTTGAAAGGATTAGTAAATGGAGATAAAATTTGCAATTGGCAACTTTTTGTATGGTTAGGTGGCAGCTTTGTGCCAACCATTTCACCTTTTTTTAATTATTATTATTAGTTTTTTAATATTATTTATTATTATATTTATAATATAATAAGAAAGTGTGATTAATTTTTGAGAGAGAGATTTGTTGGGATGTAGAATAGATTGTAAAGAATTTGTAAATTTGATGATATGAAAGTGTGACTCATTTTAGAAAATGATATATTTGAAGAGATAATGATAGTCTAACAAAAACTCTCTCTCATGTTAAATGTATTGTACTTTTATCACAATTTTCAAGATTTGTATTTCTTAAAAGAAAATTTTAATTAATAAATAGTGACATGGTGCCATGTCACCTTGAAAGAAGTAAAATGTTTGGAATGGGAAGCATACAAAAAATTGCTGTCAAGTACGAGTACGTACAGTCAAGGTGAATTAATTTTTGGGGATTCCAAAATAACTTTTTTTTTTTTTATTGAAAACCACAAAATAACTTAAATTCAGTCCTTGCAATTAACAATATTTGTTTCATGAATGATTTATAATTAACACGAAGTAACCTTCCAAAAAGAAAAAACCACCCACACAATTACACAAAGTATAATACGGGGTATAAGTTTTACGGTTTTTTTTTTTTTTTTTTTTTTTTTTTTTTTTTAAAGGATTGGTATAAGTTTTACTTAAAATTGGACAATTCTAACATAATTGGTTAAACAGTTGGTTTGATAATTATAATGTTTTCAATTCAAATTCTTGTGGGAGTTCTACATTGACTCTTTGGGTTTGAGTCGGTGTCGATTAGAGTCATAGAGTGAGCTCCATCTAAAGTGCACATTTGAGTGCCAGGTAGGATCATAATATGAGTTTCACTCAAAGTGCACATTCAGGACATTCAGGTAACAGAGCCGGTGTCGACTAGAGTCACAAAGAAGAGTGCTTTCACCCTGAGCGCATCTTATAATTACAGATCCAACAAAGGCGAATTTCACTAAGAGCACATATTCAGGTAAAGAAGGCAATACTAGCTAGGTTTACCAGCGAGCTTCACCGTATCCAAAACACACATTTGAGTGCCAGCTAGGGTCACGAGGTGAGTTTCACCTAGAGTGCACATTCAAGTAGTGAAGCCAGTGCCTACTATCTAGAGTAATAAAGCTAACTTCACCCCGAGTGTACATTTGTGTAACGGAGAAGATGTCAGCTAAGATCACAAAATGAGTTTCATCTAAAGAACACCTTTAAATAGTCAAGCTAGTGTCGATTAGGATCACAACATCATTTTCATACCTAGCGCAATTTGCAACGATTTAATAATTACATAATATATTCAAAGTAGATATCCACTTGAGGCTGGAATTTTGGAATTAAATCTTCAACCTCTTATTTAAAGTCAAATAATAAGGATATTGGTTCATTAACTAGATTAGATCAATACCTTAATACTATTTTAATTTTGAATTGTATAATCGTTTCATACACTATAGGAATCCAAATCCGTCCTGCGATGTTGTGAATATATATGGGTATCATGAAAGTAGTTACCAAGTCTTATATATAGTATAAAAAGATTCATAATATCCCAGAAAGTGTTGTTAATTACTCCGTATAAAGAAAGAGATTAATTAAGGCTCATATATATATTATTCTTTCATGGCAGCCATGCACACTAACTTCAATGCTTTTTGACTAAAATAAAAGATTTTGTCCCAACTTAGTCTAAAGAAATGCAAAGAGAGGGAAGAGTTAACAATAATTAAAAGAATGGGATCCATAATTGTGGATCAGATTGAGAGGTCACAGGTTCGAATTTTAGTGGGGCAATTGACTCTTTGTGTTTTAGTAATTTGAGAAAGTATGTATGGACATATATTGTAACAGAGTCCCCTAAAAATAACGTAAGTTGATCCCAATTTTTATACTCCACATATGAGACGAACAAAATAATTTAAAAGAATGGGACCCAAAGGCTGAAGAGAAATAGTGCGGGTCATTTTCAGTTTAACTAGCTAGATGTTTCGAATTTAAATCTTGAGAATATAACTATCTTATAATCTGTGAGGGAACGTTTTGTCACTCTAAAGTCCTATTCAGTATGAACATAATTAATGTCGATCTATCACCTAGTTGAGTGGGGGGAGAAACATATGGTCGGACCAACAAAATAATTAAAAGAATGGGTTCTCTTAACTCACTTTCAAACAAGGAATTTATGCAACAATTGGTGCACACCAATTATCCTCTAAGTACACAACAGTACATCAGTACAGCTGCTAAGCACTCTTGGATCATGACTAATCAAATATTATATTCCTCCAAAGATTAACCAAGTTGTTAGATATGTAACAACCTTGATGTAAACAAATTATGCATTTGACCTGCATGTTTGATACCCATATTTTTATCTTAAGATGCCCAATTTGATTTATTAATAATTCTGTGTGACCTAAGTGCTTTGCCTATTAGGTTGGCCTTATCCCAGTAAGTATGGCATTGACAAGAAGATGTAGAAATAACAAACAAATAAATAATAGTATTGTTTATTTTGTAAAGTTGTCCATGTAGCTAGTAAATTTGCTAAAACGCTTTTGCTGTCAAAATGATAAAAGCAAAAGCTATTGCACCATACTTTTTTTAAAATTTATTTTATTATTATATTTATAATATAATAATATAATAATAATATATAAAAGTGGAACTCATTTTTTAGAGTGAGAGAGATTTGCGGAGAGGTAAAAAAAATAGTAAATAAATGATAAATTTGATGATAAGGAAGTAGGCTCATTCTTGAAAGTAAGAGAAATTTGTATGGATAAAAGAGTAGCCTTGAATTGAATTGGAACTGGCCTATACTGTGTCCATCTTTGCTATCATTTAACTTGTTTAATTGATTTTTTTTTTTTTTTTGAATGATGAAGGAAACCTTAAAAGAAAAAAGAAAAAAAAAAAGGTGAAACATTTGACTTTCTCAGTGAATTTTGATACTGATTAAATTATATCTTTACAAGGTAGTTTTCATTATCAGACTTTAAACTTGTGATCATTCATTTGAAATGATAATAGATGTGTCATAACACTACATAATAATTGACCAGTCGTTATATCGTGCACCCAAGGCGCACAATGCATCTTGCATCCTGTCCAAAATTATTTTAGCAATATGAAAACTGTAAAATGATTTGGGCCATATTTTAGATCGAACCAATTCTGTCTTCAATATTTGGGCTTAACTTGGGTTTAAGCCCACCCGATATATCCAATTGGATTTTATATTTGGGCCTCTTTTTAGCTCTGGACCTTATAATGGACTAAATGGGCTTCCATCTTAATTAGATTCACATAAACTTGTAACTAAAGGTGATGATGCATGAAAAATGAAAATTTTGCTGATAGATATTAGTGTATTATTACGTATAATATGGGTTGTGTAGTGTAAGAAACGTTTGATTTAATGGAAACTCTATCGTTATTATTAGAAAGTATGTTTTGGATAAAGTTCATGTTATGATCTAAACAGGTCAATAATCATAATGAGGTAAATCAGTTTAGATTGGTTTGTGACTTTAGTGGGGAAGAGACCACAATGAGATAGATCATATTAGGTTGTCATATTTGACATGTTCAAATCGAGAGAACCAATATGCAAGTATCACAAAGAGTTGAACTTAGAAACTTATAATTACCAACTCAATTGCTTAACCAATTCGATTGGAGTTACTCCTGTTGTGAAGAAAACTAAAGTTTGGATAGTTTTTCAGGCTTACATAGTACACCCGTATATGAGAGGGGTTTTCACAAGGATCAACTTGGAATGTAACTCAAAGTTAGTTATTAAGTGATTAACAATTGACATTATTCTGCAAAAGGCCTTCTGATCGAGCGACAAAATTATGACCCCTCGAATGAGAGGTCTCACCAATGTTGATATTTCTACTTGTTACATTATAAAATTTTATATATATCTAATTTACTTCAATGATCATGAATTGGGCATGGAGTGTAAAAGGTAAAAGTTGTTCATTTATAATTGGCACTTAGCATTCTCCTTCCATCTTTTGTTCCTACTTCCTACCACATTTCATCTCTGCGCTACAACTTGAGAATAGAGACCAAAAACCTTTAAAATCAAGGCTAAAACACTATTTCTCGCAATGCAGAGACTCTTCTCCCTCAAGGGCCTCTCCAAAATCACCAGAAATCTCCCCAAACACCACCCAAATCCCTCTGAAACCTTCACCCTGCCGCCCCACCACCATCTGTTTTCTCACTTCAACACCTCTTGCTCGCGCCCACAGTCATGGACGGCCCCGAATTTGAAGAGCTATCGTGGGCTGTTTTCAAGCTCACTTCCCAAAAACCCAGTCTTGAGAAATTCCCTTTTGAAGAGTGGCCAAACCAACGGTGTTGCTGAAACGCAAAATTGGCTCCTGCGGTTTCGACTTCCTCGACGGAATTTCCGTTCCGACTTCTCGTCGTTTTCCAATCGCTATACCTGGTATTTTGCTTTCCCCCCCTTCCATTTGGTTGAATTTATATTCAAGTCTGTTTGGTTGCTGAGATACTGAGGAAGGTAAAGATTGAGTTTTTAATTTGAATGTGATCATTTGATTTTGTTTTCTTTATATTCCTGCAATTTTTTTTGCTAACCCAATTTTTTTTTTTTTCTTGAGTTCGAATAAATTGAACTGGATGGACTGATGGAGAATTGTATTGCATTATGATTTCTTTTAAAATTGGGTGTTTTTAGTTTATTTGATGAGTGTTTCAAAAGAAAGCCACTGCATAAATTACAGCTGTTGTGCTTTGGTTCAATAGACTGTACCTTTGGTTCCATTTGGTGATATGAGACATGACCTTTCTCATTTATTGCATTAAAGGTTCTGCATTCTTAACCAAAAGAAGTGATACTTTTCTGTTAAGGCCACACAAGGCATCTTTGACAAGAAAAGAAGCACAGGCTGCTACCATTTTGGACTATAGTAAACTAATCTCGTTCTATACATTTCTCAAGTTTGGAGTTCATTAATCTTTTTTATGTTTGTCTTTTTTTGGAAATAAAATAAAAGAGAATTCATTAATCAATTCAAATCAAGCCTCAAGCTTTTTGTGTTTCTCATTGACAGCTTAGATTGTTGGGCTAATGCTAAAAGCCATAATCTTAGATTTTCATCTTTGTTTTTAGATTTTGGTACTGTTTAAAAGTGAGAAATGAATAAATGGCACCTGACATCTGTCCTTAAGTGAGTTATATGCATCATGAGAATTAAAAGTAACAAAGGAATAGAAGTTTCACTTTAGAAATTAGGTTCTCATGGATAAAATATTTTAATTTGGAGGATGTTTTATTCTTTTAGCCATCAAAGAATCTTATTTAGGACTTAGGAGTAATCATTGACTGAGAGTTAGAACAATCTGCCTTCTTTTCCAGTTACCACTAAACAACACTCTTTTTCCATGTGTAGGAGATCATGGTTTCAAGCTCTAACACCTGATGGAGTTGTGATAGGTTTGATTCTGTCTAATGTGGCTGTTTTTCTATTATGGAGGGTTGCTGATACTGGATTCATGTTGAGGAACTTCACTGTGAGTTGTTATACTTTGCCTACTTGAGTGGGTGGGAACTAAGGCAAAGCTAGTTATGTGCAATACACTTTGAATTTATTCTTTGTTTCTCAGATTTCAGTCGACAATTTTTCAAGTGGACGGCTGCACACGTTGGTAACCTCTGCATTCAGCCAAGCTGATCAGTGGCACCTTATCTCTAACATGGTTGGACTCTACTTTTTTGGGTCAAGCGTAAGTGCAAATCTTGAAAGTATTATGGCTTTGGCATTCAGTTCCTATCTTGTTGTAAACTTACGTAGTTAGAATTAACTCCTTTTAGGGTCCGTTTGGAAAGCAGGAAAATGACTTCAAAGCATTTTCCTTTCCAGTGTTTGGTTGCATTCTAGAAAACTGTCTTGGTGTGTTTAGTTTATTTTCTGGAAAATGAGCATAATTATTTTTAATTTTAAATATCTATAATATACAATGATGGTGGTGGTGGTGGTGAGGGTGGTGGGTGGTGGGTGGTGGTGGGGATGGCGGGTGATTGGCTGCTCCACTGCTGCAAACGGAAAATGACTTCCCCCCCAAAAAAGGGTAATTTGTACTCATGTCCCTTACCATCACCTTTGTTCTCTTGTGAGGTTCACGCTGTTAAGATAATCACATAACTGACTTGGAAATGGAAACTGTACATAGTTGTTCGGTCAGTTTTAAGTCATATACATAATATTTCTTTTAGTAAATGGTTATATGGGTTGAGAGCGTTATTTGTCTTTGAGTCACTACTTACTGGATTAATGGTTATCTCCTTCGGTAAACTAATTATTTGTCATTCCACTTCACTGCAGATAGGAAGAACTTTTGGCTCTGAATATGTTTTGAAGTTGTATCTATCTGGGGCAGTTCTTGGCTCAGTCTTTTTCTTAGTCTATCACGCCTTTATAGCTCCATCAATTCAGGTAGTGCTTTTATTTTGTTAGAATTCTTGAGACCAGAATTCCCTGCATGAATGGGTGTGTTTGGAAACCTGGAAAATGACTTATGGAAAATGTTTTCTGGAAAATGAGTCATTTTCCAGAAAACATTTTCCTTTCCAGTATTTGGATGCATTTCAAAAATCATTTTCCGGGTTTCCAAACACAACCTAAGTAGGAAAAGAAGTTCCCTTACCGCTAAACCTTTCAAAGTTAAGTGCTTACAGTTTCTTGTGTTTCATAGGCACAAAGGAGCCGAATACCAACATTGGATTCTTCAAGAGTACCCGGAATGGTATATTCACGTTCTTTTTCTTGATACTTTCAGGTTTTCGGGATCCTCCTTGTGCCATAACAAAGCATATGTGAAAAGTTTATTATTTGTCTCACTTAACTCAATTCTGCTAACCCTTTCAGGGAGCAAGTGGGGCGGTGAATGCGATTATGCTGCTTGATATATTCCTCTTCCCCAAAAAAACCTTATATTTTGACTTCATAATACCAGTTCCCGCAATCTTATTGGTGGGTATTTATCGTTCCGCTAATTTCTAAAGGAACAATGATTGCCAGTGATTCAATAGCACATAATCATTGGTTCTGTTTCTTATTTTTCCAGGGAATTTTTCTTATTGGAAAGGATGTGCTAAGAATATTGGAGGTACGATCTTCTTGCACTCGATTTCTCTCCATGCTGTACTAATGGAGTGATTATTATTAACGAGTAATCACACAATTTCGTTGGTTATATTCCAGAGAAAAGACGATATGATCAACTTTTTATCACTAGACTATTCGATAAACTGCTTCAATCATGTCTAGAGAACCCTTTTCTTGCTTATTTGCGTGTTTTAAGACCAGCCTTCTGTCAGAGTTTTTTGTGATTGAGTGAGATAATGGAGGATGAGGTGGATGCTGGGGCCCACAAAAAACTGAGAAATAACTCCAACTGATAAAGATGCTCTTAACATCGTATTTACTTTCTCCGGTTGCTGCAGGGCGATCACCGTGTCTCTGGATCTGCTCACCTGGGAGGGGCTTTCGCAGCTGCTATAGCGTGGGCCCGAATCAGACGGGGTCGATTCAGATTTTAGTTCCATGGGATAGTATACAGATCCTGCAGAAATTTCAGTGTTTTAGACAGGATGCATTTGAATGTAATGTAGATTTCTGGTTCTATTTTCCACTCATCTTTCACAGATTATTTGACATTCAGAAATGTTGGATACTCTTCATGGATTAGTTAAATTAGCCTTTTTTCAAGAAGATTTTTGATATTATATTTAAAGTATATATATTATACATGAATTATAACCTATGATCATAAACAACAATAATGATATACTTTTGAGAAGGGGGGAAAAGTTAGGCATAATGTAGCAATCAAGCATAGTAGATAGAGAGCAATGTTTCTTAGAACATAGGGATAAGATAGCAGAGGATCTGCATAGGTAATAATCGATTGTTGTTTTTCACATTAAAGTTCATTTATGTACCCCCACATGGTGGTTTCTTCCACTTTATGCATGTGCATTTTCCCCATTTCAACATCATCTTTCTAAGCTAGGATAGGTGAACCTTGAATTCACCATCACATGATGTTTGCTTTGCTAGCTACCCCATACCTTAACTGTTAAAAATATCGTAATATTCAGGGTAATCTTAACTGTTAATTGAACTATTGATTTGATAATCACAAGATTTCAAATTTGAGTTTTAGTGAGAGCAGTTTATTAGCCTTCTTGATTTGAGCTAGTCAGTTATGTGTAACTTCAGCTGGTTTACCTCTTTATAGTCCAATGCCAGCTAAGGTCACAAGGTGGAGTTTACTTATTATATAATCTTGGGCCTCAAGTAGTAAGTGATCAAAGAATTATTATATAAACTTCACTAATTATTACGTTTTGATTAAGTGATATAGTCTCACTTAACCATCTCTTCAATGTCTACATCAACAATGACATTATATTGAACAAATCCTCTTTGCTTAGCCAGCTACATGCTGTCATGCACTTCCTTAACCCCACATCCCTTGGCTTGGTTTGTTTCCATTCCTCTCAAATTGTTGATGTTAAGTTTAACTTTGATTTAGAAGAAAATCAGCAGTCACTATCTAAATGTGTATTTCGAGTGAAAACTTTATCCAGTAAAGAATCACAAATTAGATAAATCAGCATAAGTTGTTCATAATTACCAGTTCAAACCAATAATACCAATAGGTAGCTCCCACATAAATTAAACGTGAAACGTTGTAATTACCAAGTCAATTATCCAACTAACTTATTTGACGATTGCTCTAATGTTAAACTTAATCTAGTCTAGATGCTCTGTTCGGGCGGGGTGTGGGGCCTTAGATACCATTACACCGTTGGGGCCAATAAATGGCAAAACGTTGGAGTTGGATATAAAAGTTATGGAGTACCGGTGTACTTGAGAATAACGGGGTGACATGATTGGGTTTAGAATTGGACCAAAAACATCATCCATATTCCATGCCAAACTCTATCATCCTCTTATTCTGCTTCAAAGGTGGAGTCAAAGGTTAGCCCTCGGACCCAGAAACCCCAAATTCTCTGAATACCTTAGCCACAATCCTGACAGCTCCACATGGTGAGGGCATGCAGACATATTTAGACCCACCCCTACCATCATTACACATGGAAGTCTGCTGGAATATCTGCCCCCTCACATCCCTCTCCTGCATTTCCCTCTTCACAATTATGGAGGATTATAATACAATGCTTCTATTCTAGTGTAATTTCAACCACATTTGATTGGTGCTCCCCTTTGTTAAGTTTATCTTCCTGGGTAGATGCTATTTCTCTGGCATTTTCATGCATTGACATTCAACACATTGGAAGCTGAAGCCTTAAGGTACTGGTTTTTTACTGTTTAAACTTAGCTTTATTTTTGTTGTCTTGGAAAAAGATTTGATTTTTGCTAACTGGGTATCACATATACATGTAAAAATGCTAGTTTTGTGAAGTTTTCTTGTTGTTTGGTAAAAAGATTTGATTTTTGTTGACTGGGTGTCACATTTACTTGTGAAAAATGTAAATTTTGGGAAGTTTCTTGAAGAATATTGAAGAAGGGAACTTGTATTGTAGGGGATACAGGTATCCAAGACTTGAATTCTGTCTGAAGGGAGTGTCTTAGATGCTTATAAGTTATAACCTAATTAGATTTGGACTCTGGTTAGCTGGAAGTGCTGGTATTTTGGGGAAATTTTGAATCTTTGATTGAAACCTGAGGCCAAGATTGTCTGGATTTATGTTGTTGAAGATGGTTGGTTCATTTGTGACATCAATTTTTAAAGGGTTCTGATCATCTGGCTTTGTGGGTGGGGACTGGAAAAGTCTTCAAATTGGCTTTTGGTTTTGGTAGCATTTGATTGGAAAGTACTTGGTATCAGTAATGCCCTTTAGGCTTTAGATTCCCATTTTGAACACAAAACATATTGCTGTATCTAGAGATTGCATCTTGAAGTGTTCAAAGACATTGGACATGATCTTGTGGAGATGAATTCTGTTAACGAAGGGCATTCGAGTTTCAAGTTTCTGTGAAGTTTTGATCTTGTTGCTGAAGAAACATGGCAGCGAGGCTTTTGCATTCTTTGGCTGATGAAAATCCAGATTTGCAAAAGCAGATTGGCTGTATGAAGGGAATCCTTCAACTCTTTGATCGTCAACATATACGTATAGCTGGCCACAGCCCCGAAGGGCTCACTCCAGGCAAGGATTCCTAGTACTTTTTACTTGAGTTCTTGTATCATTTGTAGTCGAGTTCTTGTTTTGTGAATCCAAACATTCTTTTCTAGAGGTCTTGCATTGCGATTAAGCATATGTGAATCTTTGCAGGTAGTTTGCACTTCAGTGATGACACTTCTGAACAAAATTTATGCAGCATGTACCAAAGATCAGCTGCAGTAGTAAGGAGTTTCGGTCATTTTTCTGTAACAACTTTCTCAATTCGTCTTTTTTAGTTAGCGTTTGTTCGTTTTGGTTGCAGGAAAAACAAAAATTCTCTAAAGAATCTTCAACATACTCGTTCTCTTCATTGCAGTCGTCTTCTGTCTCCTCTGTTGATTGCAGAAAACCAGCTCAACGAGAGCAAAGAGCGATTTTTCCTGAAACTCCTTCAAGAGATCCAGTGATGAACCAACTAAAAGCATCCCAGCAATTTGGTCGGGAGGTTCTTGACATTAGGGATGTGGTTAAGGACTCGATGAACAGAGAGGGTCAAGGATTATCGATCAAACCCAAAGTTAGAGAGGAAGTAGTGGAATCTATTCTGAAACACACAGCTTTTGATGGGGATTATGAGACAGATGTTAAAGATTCTCTTCGAGTTCTTGCTAAGCTTCGAGAAGCCTCATGGTATAGCAGTGAACCTCGAGAGCCTTCAAGATCATCATCGTATCATTCAAAAGATTCTAGGGAAGCATCCCATCTATCCTTTGAATCACTGAATATTCCCAAATCCAACTTTTCTTCGAAACCTTCCCACCAAGATACCAATGCTAGGTCTGCTAGGCCTCCAAGTGTTGTGGCAAAGCTAATGGGCCTGGAAACACTGCCAGATTCCATGTCACTGAGTGAGACTAAAATGTGTTCAAACAAAACTTGTTCTTTGTTATCTAATCCCACGAGGAGCCCTTCGAAGGAACCAACTTCGAATCATTGGAACCCCGACTTAGTTATGAAGCCTATCTCCAGATTTCCGATTGAACCAGCTCCCTGGAGGAAGTTTGACGGGACTCAAGTTTCCAAGAAACCAGCAGCTAGGAACTCCCAGAGTTTAAACAAGCCTCTAAGCTCGTTTCCTTCTGCTTATAGCGAGATAGAGAAGAGATTTATGGATCTTGAATTCACTGAATCAGGCAATGACCTCAGAGCTCTAAAGCAGATACTGGAAACAATGCAGAGAAAGGGGCTCCTTGCTGCCCAGAAAGATTGTCAGGACTCTAATTTTACGTCTCAAAGTGCAAACCAGCGAACGAGGGGATCCAATTCATTAAGGCACTTCGAGTCCTCGATTGTTATCATGAAGCCCGCAAAGCTATTGGGAAAATCGGGTACACCATCTTCTTCTGTGATTCCTCTGGACGACTTATCCAATATCCCTAAACTTCAAGGTAATGAGGGCTTCCGTGGTAGAAATGGGGCAGCTACTACTCGTGTAACAGTCAAGGATCAAAACCTTAAAACTAGTAAAAGAGTCAATACGATTAGTTCCACTAAAACCAATAATAGAACTCCAATATCTCCTCAAGTTTCAGTTAGGTCCAAGGAGAACAATTCGGGCTCATTAAAGACCCCGGGATTCATCAGCCCCAGATTGCAACAGAAGAAACTCGAGCTGGAGAAACGGTCTCGGCCACCCACACCTTCATCTGATTCGAAAATATCAAGAAGACAAGCAAACAAGCAACAAATGAAGTCTAGTCCCCCCGGTGGAAAGCATGGACAAAAGAGTTCCAATATCCCGCAAAATGAAGAAGTCACTAGTACTTTACAGTCTTTCGAGAAAAGCAGCCCCTTGGCAAAGACTGTTGGTCTATTGGAAAATGAATTATTGGGCGAACCTGCTATCCTTGCCCCTGAATATCCCAGTCCCGTTTCAGTTCTTGACAATGTTGGGTACACAGATGAATCACCCTCCCCGGTCAAGCATATTTCAGAAGCTCTGGAAGGTACTGCTTTTCTCTCGAGTTTTTCTGTGCATGTTTGTGTCTATTTTCCTTAAATTTTTTACTTAAAGTGGACTATAGTAGATCGTCTGATAGTCCATCATTTACTTAACAGAGGACAGATCAGAGTATAATGCTGCATCAAGCACATTTGGTTATCCCGTCACTCTGGAGATTAATAGAAAGAAACTAAAGAAGATTGAAAATCTTGTTCAGAAACTCAGAAGGTTGAACTCTAGTCATGATGAAATCCACACGGATTATATTGCTTCGATCTGTGAGAGCACAGACCCGGATCATAGATATGTTGCTGAAATTTTATTAGCTTCCGGCCTTCTCCTTGGAGACCTTGGTTCAAGCACAACAACGTATCAGTTCCATTCATCTGGCTACCCGATCAATCCCGAGTTGTTTTCTGTTCTGGAACAAACCAAGGAAAGCACTTTAGGCAAGGAAGAATGCGCCAAAGAAAACAGCAACAAGGCCAAGGAGAAGATCCATAGGAAGCTCATCTTTGATTTTGTCAATGAACTCCTTGCTGCAAAATTGGCTTTAGTAGGACCCTTTTCTGAGCCATGGCTAAGGCCACGGGTGGCAGCCATGAAAGCCCCGAATTCACAAAAGCTTCTGAGAGAGTTATGTGCAGAAATAGAACAGCTCCAGACTAAACCATCCAGATGCTCCTTGGACCAAGATGAAGATGATGAGCCAGAAAGTTGGTCAGATTTCGCGGCTGAAACTTCAAACATTGTTCTTTCTTTAGAGCGATTAGTCTTTAAAGATTTAGTTGATGAGATAGTAAGGGGTGATGGTAACAGTTTGAGAACCAAGCCAACCAGACAGAAGCAACTCTTCAAAAAATAGCTTGTTTCTAATTGCTTATTATTCCATTTTCTTGTATCTTTCTTTTTCATTACCTTTCTGGCTTTTGCTAAGAGTACAACATTCATGAATTCATATTGTAGTTCTTGGATGGAAAGTAAAGGGGAAACCCCCTTGATTGTATTATATTACGATTATATACTGATGCCTGATGATAATGATGCCAATTTATCTAAAAAGTAACCAACATTTAGACTTTTTTTTTTGTATAACGAGAGAAATCAGTAGCCATTATCTGAGGATGTGTGTCGGGTAAACCTGCCTTGTAACTCTAATCGACAAAAAATCACAAAGCCAGAAGGTAAACTAACCTATTTATCTTATCCAAAGTACATTCTTTCAAGGATTTATATGAGAAACCCCACACCCCAAGAGCTCTCTTTTATCTTATCCATCAAGAAGGAATATGGCATTACAATCTTTATCACAAAAGCTCCTTCAACCACTCCACATTTCCCCAACCTTCACAAAACCCTCCACCATTCCAGCAAGAAGAAAAAACCATATAGTCTCCTCCCACCATATCAAAACTAGAAGAGCCATATCCCTAACCATAGTAGCATCCACCCCACTTCTCTTTCTTCTGTCAAGAAGAGAAGCCATTGCAGGGTTTGACCTTAGACTGACAGAGCCAGAACAGACTGTTGAAGAAGCCCTGTCCGCCATTGAAGACCATGCAAAAAGCTTGTTACAAGTGAAGAAATTGCTGGAGGAAGATGAGTCCTCATGGAGAGAAGCTCAGAGGGAATTGAGAAACAGATCAGCTCTGCTGAAACAAGACATTTACACAATCATTCAGGGTAAGCCAGGGAGTGAGAGGCCTCTGCTCAGGAAGATGTACTCCACCCTGTTCAATAGTGTCAGCAGGTTGGATTATGCAGCTAGGGATAAGGATGTGACACGTGTCTGGGAATCTTATGATAACATTGTTATGGCCCTTGATCATATTTTACGCAAATTATTACCTTCAAAATCATAAATCACACATTTTTGCACCTAGTCTTCAATTTATTTCCCTTTTATAATTATTGTAATAGAATACTAATTCTTTTGACTTCTCGACTTAACTAGAGGTCTCGGGTTCAAGTCCACGAGCCGAAAATGTTGAATTTAGCCATACATGAGTTGGCTTCTACTGAAAGCTGCAAATAGAGATGATATATTGATATCAATAATTCAATCTCAACTTGAAAAAAATAAAAAATAAACTAAAAAGGAAAAGATAATGCATATGTGGTTTATGTATTGATATACTTAAATCTTAAAATATCCGAAAAAAATCTTATCTTTGAATGACTTTGAGTCTCCCAAGATCAGGAGTTTGTTATTTACTGACCTGTGACGCCGGTGATAGTTAGATTTATATAGTACTAAACAAATTTGAAATAAAGAATATTCCTGGAACTACATGGGATCCGCAGCTACTAAAGCGGGAACACAACTGCATATTTCACTGTGATTCTCTTCTCCTTCATTAATTAAAAAGGAGAGGAAAAGGCCTTCACTACAACAGAAAGGTTCAATCTTTATGGCGGCGTTTCAGAGTGAGCTTTCATACCCACATCACAATTCTAAATTATTTTTCTTCTTTTTATTGTATTAATTAATTTTGTTTCTGAATCACTTGCATTTCGGTGAAATTCTTAAGGTTTTGGTGATAAGTGTTTGATAATTAGATGTTTGTTTTCAGCTGAGTTTTACTGTGTATTGATCCCTCTATGCATACTCAATTGGATGGCTCTTTTCAGTTGATAGCAGAACACTTTTGCTTGTTTTCTGGAATGGGAATGAATGTTCTTGAGCATAAAGATTAAAGAATGCATTTATTTTGGATAAAAGACTGCATTGTTGATTTCTGTCCTGGTTTTGATATAAGAATGTCTTTTATGTTGTTGGTAAAAGTACAAGAATGTTGTTGTGATCATAGTGCCAAATCATCATTTTTTTAAGGATGTGAAAACCTGTAGTCACTGTTCGAGGGTGTGTACTGGCCCACTTTGTGACCTTAGATGACAAAGAATCTTTAAGGAGGTAAACTAGCTTAGGTGGTTGCGTAATTATCTAACCAACTTGATTGGGGTTGCTTTAAAAAAAACATCATGGTGTGCACTGGCCCACTTTGTGACCTTAGATGGCAAAGAATCTTTTAAGGAGGTAAACCAGCCTAGGTGGCTGCGTAACTATCTAACCAACTTGGTTGGGTTGCTCCCAAAAAACATCATATTCACATGAAACAACATAGTTTCCAATGCTATCTTTGATGTGATCAAACTGTAAAAACATCATATGCACATTAAGCATGTGTCTTCTGGTGTTTTAATGAAGCTAAAGTGTTTTAGTATACTTTTGTATATACTTGTGCTTAGATTTACAAGAAATACTGAAAATAATGTATTGTATGTAATTTTTATATTAGAATGACATAGTTTCTTGTTCTCATTGCATATGGCAGGTCTTGCCCGCTTTGTTCTTCTGTTACTATTTGTTGGGTGCTCTGCCAGGCCTCTCTACCCACTTCCTAGCAGGAGAAACGACCGAAATAAACATCCTTTACAAACCTTTCGCCCATATAACATTGCTCATCGGGGTTCAAATGGAGAAATTCCTGAAGAAACTGCTGCTGCATACATGGTAAAAACTAAAAAGCAATAGAATTTTAGCTAATTCAAAGGAACTGTTAGTTGTTCATCTATTCTGTGTCCCTGAAACTTAAGTCTCTTGCAGAGGGCTATCGAAGAAGGTGCTGACTTCATTGAAACAGATATTTTAGCAACAAAAGACGGTGTTCTAATATGCCATCACGACGTGAAACTCGATGACACAACTGATATTGCCAAGCATAAGGAGTTTGCAGATCGAAAGAGGAGCTATGAGGTTCAGGGGGTGAACATGACAGGCTATTTCACTGGTATTTATTGAATCTACACTTTATAATCTTGAAAGCTGCAACCTTTATAGGAATTTCATCATATGCAGTTGATTTCACACTGAAGGAATTGCAGACCCTCGGGACAATACAAAGATATTCGTTCCGAGATCAACAATATAATGGTTAGTACTATACACTTCTACCATTCCCTTCCCTGTTAACTCGAGCATGAAAGATGGTTATTCTTGTATGCTGCTATAATTCTTTCCCTATATCCTCGAATACCATGCAGGACAGTTTCCTATCATTACTTTCGAGGAGTACCTCTCGATTGCACTTGATGCCCCTAGAGTTGTTGGAATATACCCAGAAATTAAAAACCCGGTTTTTGTTAATCAACATGTGAGTTCTTCATTCCTTCTTGCTGCATTTAATGTATAAGAAAAATGGGTTTTGGAAGAAAATGCATAATTTGCAGGCAAACTAACCTTAGAGCTTTCCGACAGGTTAAATGGCCAGGTGGTAAGAAGTTTGAAGACAAGTTTGTTGAGACGCTGAGAAAGTATGGATACGAAGGTTCTTATATGTCGAAACAATGGCTGAAACAGCCTGCATTCATTCAGTCTTTCGCCCCGACATCTCTTATTTATATATCTAATATAACTGACCTGCCTAAGGTCTTTCTGATTGATGATGTCACAATATTAACAGAAGACACAAATCAGGTATAGAACTATAGATACAGAAACTTTATTCACTCGTCTTTGGAACTCTCATGTAGAGCTGAAGTTTAACCCTTTTGATAAATATGTATAATGCCAGACATATTCAGAAATCACTTCAGACAAATACCTTAACTTCATCAAGGACTATGTGGTCGGGATTGGGCCATGGAAGGATACCGTAGTTTCTGTGTCGAACAACTACCTCCAGCCGCCTACTGATCTTGTTGCCCGAGCACATGCCCTTAACCTGCAGGTATCCCAACTTTCTTTATGTTAAAAGTGCTAAAATTTGAGGTATGAACCTTAATTTACATTGCAACCCAGGTTCACCCATACACGTTTCGAAATGAGCACAAATTCTTGCACTTCAACTTCAGCCAAGATCCATACAAAGAGTTCGATTTCTGGATAAACCAGATTGGCGTGGATGGACTGTTCACGGACTTCCCAGGCAGTGTTCGCCAGTTTCAGGAGTGGACTAACCCACTGTCAGTAGGAGATAAGGGAGCATCTGGACTACTAGATAGAATTGCCTCAATGATCTTAAAGTCCAAACACACATAAGACTTAGGACTTCGAATTGCAGTTCTTGAACAATTACAGTTTTAAAGAATCTGCCTTTTTTCCAGTTTTATTTAGCATTGTTTAATGGATAGGAATAGGATTGGACTGCAAAATGCAAATCTAACAGATCTGATCAGCAAAGGAACCAATAATCTAGATTTAGTGAAAGAAAATACTCTGATTGTTTTAATTTACAAAAGCCAGTTATACACAGATGTTCATCTTAGCCATTTCTTCCAGAAAGTATCTGGATTCAGCTGCAAAATCAACTGGAGCCGCCGCTCTGACTGTTATCCTTTGCCTCTTTTCGTTATTGTACTCTTGAGGGGTAACGCTGACCCGGAAAAGATAAGGAACCCATGTTGCTTCCTTCAATTTCATTTGGTAAGCACTACTATCTCCATCCTAGCCAAAAAAAATGACAGAAATTTCATTAGCAATTGCAGAATATACTAGCCTTAGGGTGTTTTGGTCAAGAATGCAATTTGTTTACCTGAGATCTCAGCCTGTCAAGCTCATCTGCAGAGCATCCAATTATTTTTTCTGCTTGTTCATTGAAGACAGAGAGCCAAGCCTCGCCACTTGTATCAGACACCCTCATGGCAACTATATATCTGGTGTTTGGAACACACAGGGTAAAGTTAGAGTTTTGAAAACATGTATGGCAAGAGATCGGTTTATCAATTTAGAAGTTAGAAACCTCAAGCTACAATCTGTGTCATTCTTCTGGCAACCTTCACACCAGTACCCAGATCCAATGGCCTCAGTCACTTTCTTGTTACACGTTTTACACGCTCTATACCACATCGCTTGTTCAGGTTTAATGAAGCTAATATTTGCCTTTATACTGAAAAACACAGGCTGCAAGCAAAGTGGTTCCAATTTAGAGGAATAATAATAAACAAGAGTCTCAGGAAATCATACTAGGTTATGTCCCAAAGATTTGGGAGGATACCTTGTCCTCACCCAGGTTTGGGTTACTGGTTATATGAAGTAGGGATACTCTATCCGAGTACATGGACCACAATACGCCTTTGGCAGAGGAGCTCAAACCAGAGCCAACCGAAGTCAATGAGGTTTCTTTCCCTTCACAATCATACCTGCAAAAAATAAAGATGAACAGACTTGCAAAAAGAAGTAGAAATTAAGACATCTTATGGAGAATATCTATACCAAGATCTCAATTTCTTGGCTTCAGGCATATCCGGGTTCACCAGTACAGTACTTCTAGTAATTGCAGATAAAGATAAACCTGTAACAAGAAGTTTTAGAGCATTATCAAAAAAAGGTTTGATTTTTAGACTGGCAACTTGGCAAGCCATGAATCACGAGAAATAAACTACCTTGGAAATCTCCAACTTTAACTGATCTGATTGCAACTACTGGAGATTTATCAGCCATATCTAGAAGCTCTTGACCTACATTGGTGGCTAGATCACTCCAAAGAGACACCACAACAGTCTTTTTCCTGAAAGGTTATGTCACATGTTCCCGGGTCAATATTGCAAAGGAAGCAAGAATTAAAACCGAAAGTGTTAAAAAGGAATCATACGTTTCATCTGCAATGGTTATGTCACGCTTTGGAATCATCTCATTGTTACTCTTCCTCCTGATACTCATTGTAGAAGATACATTTTGAACCACGCCAATAACATCTACAAGACACCACAGTAAAGCATGTTCATAAAAAAGGAGCGAGAGGAATGAGTGGAAACAAAATTGATGGAAAAGGCAAAATCTTCTCACCAACTAGCTCCCGACCATTTACATATGAACCCAGTTCATCAATTGCAACAAAATTGAATTTTGTTTCAGGAACAAAAGCAGCTTCATTTATAGCCTCTTCTACCTCAGAGTTCTCATTCAGGGTCATTTCGTAATCATTTTGCACTGTCTTGAACTGCTTGTTAGCAACTCTCAAAGTTCCCTTTGAAATGTAATAAACCTTCCCCAATTCAAACTTGTCATAAAACTTCCTCGCAGCCTGGTTGAACATTGTGGCCTGTATTTCTGTGCCCTGTATGTAACCAGGCTGATTAGTTTATTACACAGCTACTAATAAAATACTAAATTCAATAAGACCTTTAAGATTACTAGAATGTCACTTACATCCTGATCTGCTAATTCAACATTGAAGACACAGCCTTCTCCCCTAGCATTCTTGTAAAACCGCATGTTTCCTTTGCTAGTTACACGAACCTTTATGGTCCAGATTCCTTGATAAGGATTCAAGGAAACAAGTGGATGAATTCTCCGGGTCATTGCCAGTCTGGCAGGTGGCACAATGCTGGTATCAATCAACATCAACAACATTAGAACATGTTATAAGCAAAGTAGCAAAATCCTAACCTACCTAATGCAAAACTTTAAAAAAATTAGAATTATAATCTTTCTAAAAGTCACAATCACGAGGAAAACAAAGATAAGAAAACCTACTTTCCATTCTGTTCATGTACAATTTGAGCAGCTGATTTGGCTACAAATTCTTGCTTTGGCCTCAATACTATCCCATTCTCTTCAGTTTTCACACCTGTCTTGTACTCTGCCTCAAGCGGAGAAGATACAGCATCACATTTTGTCACAATCAGGTACCTAAAAACGAAATTAACTCAATAAGCAAATTCTAAGCCTTCAAAAATAAACACAAAATAACTTTTCGTAACATAAGTTTCAAAGATTCTAACTTTTCATTCTTCATTGGGATGTCATTAAGAGTATAATCAAGAATCCGAACTAGACCCAGATTCTGAATAGAACCAGAGATGACTTCAGATGATAAGCTGGATTGTAGAATTGCCTTAAGCTTCATCTTCCCATCATTAGCTGTGAACCTACAAGTAATCAAAGATTTTCTTATAATTTAACCATAGCCACTACATTTTGCAAATCTAACAACTTTGAACTCATTCTTTGTATAATCTTCAAAGCACAGATTCACATAGCATGTTGAAGAGTGTGCTCAACAAAGATTTCGTTTCTACATTCGTGCCTACTCAGGAAAACAAAACCAACAATAAAACAAACCTATGGGTCTGACTGAACATGTTGAAATAAGCAAAAATCACATTTTTGGATAAATAAACTTATCAGAGTGAAGCTCAACGCGAGAGAAAATCATACAATAAAGAAACTCACATGTATCGGTTCCCAGCTTGTTTGAGATCTACTACTTGAACAATTAACTCCGGGAGGTCCGACCCAGAATCCGGCGACGGGTTTGCTAGTATGGCCGA
Organism: Ipomoea nil; assembly: GCF_001879475.1. NCBI lineage: Eukaryota > Viridiplantae > Streptophyta > Magnoliopsida > Solanales > Convolvulaceae > Ipomoea > Ipomoea nil. The sequence goes on along the minus strand of NW_017618587.1, from coordinate 701,335 downwards.
TATCGCATCTGGAGTCACCGATCTTTCCATCTCTTCTTGATTTTTTTAGAACCCTCAATGCCGAAAACTCGAGCAATGTCAAGTGTGAAGACTCTGAGGGGAAGAACCAGAGAGAATATCTCAAGATTGCTCTTTTTATTTTAAGGTTTTGGAGTTTGAAATGATACTGTTACGGCGGGAAATTTCGTCAGTTTTTGAGGGAAATTATTTGCAGGTGAGATTGGGCGCCAATTGGGAACTTTTGCTGCTGTGGGCTTCGCAGTTCGCACGATGTTTTGAAACTTTCTTTTTTTCCTTTGTTAATTCTTACCTATACTATCCATAGTTAAAATTGGTAAGCCCAATTAGTCTAATAATTTAAACAATAGACCCAGTGGATCAATGTTATGAAGGATCAAACTGATCATATCTAATAACCAGTTCGAGTGACCATGCACTCTTGTCCTTTAAAATAGGTCAGGAGTTCGAACCTCCTCTCGTATGTAAAAATTAATTTGACCAGCATTTTACCTCTTAATTAGGTCGGACCGGTGCAAACGAAGATTAGTTTGAATATGATACGGACTTAGATGTCTCTTACAGTTAGGACATGCTAAGGACACCACGTGGTCTGACAAAAAAAAAACTCACCATATCTAATAAGGAAATTCGTCAATTGTTATACAATGGACCGAGTTCATCTTGCATTGCGACCTTAATCCAAAAATTATATGTCTGCAGTTAATTGTTTATGTGTCTGTAAATAAACTAAAGACAAATAAACGATTAAGTGCAAGTACATAATATATTTATACATGCACGTAATTTTAAGGTTATTATGGTATTATTACTTGAAAGTTGAAAGTTGTCCCTGTTGTTTCACATTCTTAAAACTAGTAAAAATCCCAGTAAAGTGGTCTTCACCATATAATATATTCCTGCTATTCCAGATAACCAATGTACAGGATAGTATGTTTATGTTTGTCTTCTAATAATAAGGAGCACTTCTGAACCTTGTAATGTAATGTTTCACCAATTACAGAGTTTTGTGTTTAGCACTTGACACGGTAAACAAAAACCTGTTTAGGTGAACTCTCTCTACTTCCTAAGAACAGAAGTGCAACAGGAGAACCAAGAAAACCAAGTTGTTTGCGCTGGCTGTGCCTCCGCTTCTTGGTTCTCTGACTCTGACGATTTTAATGGCTCCTTCTCCTGGATTGGCTGTGTTTCTGACATTGGCCGCTGCTCTTGGCTTAATCCACAACCAATGCAATCTGGACTGTCTTTATCTCCTTGTCCTGTCAATCTTCATTTCATTCAAACTGATTAATCATGTTCTCATTCAGAGGCTATGAGGGGGGGAAAGATAAAAAGATTCTACAATGATGCAGAGAAGTTCATATTATATGCACATTCTACAGACAGAGCATGAAGTTGCATCACTCAAAGTAGGCAGGTGAATCTGTTTAATGATATGAGGTGGAAGGAACTAAACACAACTACTTACATTGGGAATGCAAATGATTTTTCACTGGCCATACTGTCTGCAGAGTCATGAGAAATGTGCACCACAGCATTGGATTTTTGGTTATTTTGATCTTCGTTTTCCCTTACGACCCCTTCCCAGGTATCATGCTTTCCTACCTCATGACCTTTTCCATCAGTTACCACTTCATTTCCCGCAAACTGGGTAGGAATGGGATTGCTTGCAGGGCTGGGCACAGAATCTACACCAGGTGAGCCTAGTTCTTCCCAAAGGAATTCATCCCTGGTAAAGCTCCTTCCTATTTGGATACTGAATAATGACTCATTGGAGGTCATGCTCCATTCTGCACGATTTGTAGGCGTATCTAGAGCAAACACAGAGGATGGAATCCTATACGGTGCATCTTTAGAACTCTCCGTTGTTGATTCCATAATGAATAAATTTCTGGAGCTTGAGCTAGGAGAATCAAGGAAACTCTTGACTGTGACTGGGAATGAACTACTACATCATTAGATGATTAATTAAAATCACAAAGCCGGGAGAAGAACTATAAGAGAATTGAAGAATTCAACTACTCATTCAAGGGACAATGAGAAGGCGTCTGCAAATTTCCACTGTTCAGATCTCATGCCGAGGTTGGTGTGGTTACTTAGCTGTACCCAATCCATTCATTTTCACTTGGTAAAACCTTACATTAACTGGCACCTTTGATAAAATGAAGAAATATACAACATTAGTATGCTAAAGTATAATTCCATTATGCAGTCTTATTCAGATATGCATAATCTCAGCCTCAAGAAAAAGCCACATTTAGCTTCTATCATTGCCAGAATGAGCAGTATTACCAATCATAATCTAGGCATCTTAGCATAATTTACATTCACATTACAACAAGAACTATCATAGGATCGTTTGATTATTTAATTAAGCAAACATAAACGAGCTTAAACTGAGCATATCGATGAACATTTGATATTTTGGTAGCACAGAAATGTCATTTAGTTTAAATAGCTTATAAATTTTATGCTTCTACTTAATCACCATAGTTCTGTTGACATATCACACAGGAAATTATTGCTTTACAGAAATGGATTCCATAATCAATTGGGCACAAAGCTCAACCTAAATTTTGATAGAGAAATAGCAAATCTTCAATTATAAAGGAGAAAAAGCATCGGACCTAGAAGAAAGGAAAATGAAAGAGTCGCATACCGAAGAATGATTGTGGAAAGGAGCGAAGAGAACCGGGCAGCCGGCACATGCAAAAATGGCGTGAAAATTCACCGGGCAAACCCTCCTCTTCGCCGGCCGCGCATTGCTCAGCGGCGATTGTCCGATGAGAGTGGTTTGGATGAAATCCAATCACGGCCACCGTGCGAAAAAACAAAATCGATAAAAAAAAATTACCAAAAGCGATCCCGGAAAGCCCGAAATACTTGCTCTGCATAACCGAAATAGGCGCGCTTTTATTTCTCTCTCCTCTTTGAAATATTGACATTTTTTTTCTCTTTTAAATCAAAATCTATTTGTACCCAACACTAAACAATTAAACATTTTAAAATAATTTTTGCACTTTTGAAACTCTAGTTATATTCGTGGTTCAGACTTAATTTATGAATTTTATGTGTAATCATCTTTAACACGTAAATCAGGAATAAAGTGACAATTTTTGTCTATGAGCGATCAAATAAACCATCTTATTAAGTGACAGAAATAGTGTCAAAGGACTAAAATTATCATTTTGTGCATAACTTGAGGGTTAAAGATGGTCGTGCATATAACTCAATGACTAAGTTTGTACTACAAACTGAAAGAAAACTCGCAACCACTACTCGAAGTTGTGCACGGGACAAAAAACCGCGCAAGAGATGGAAACCGCAATAGAAAGACTCAGTATGACAAGTTAAACTTCTATACCTTTTTCTTTTCTGTGTTCATTTTCTGGTTTAGCTAATGTCAATGTTCATTGTTCATCAAGGTAAAACAATGCTTTCTGAGCACTAAAAACTGCAGGATTGCCTTTCCTAACTTTCTCAACAATCTGCTCTATCAAAAGCTTTTCCACTTCATCGCGATCCTCGTTCTCATCAATCAGCGTACCATTATGAAACTGATATAGATCATGATCACGAGGCTGCACAAGTTCCTGAGAGGCTGCACAAGTTCCTGACGTTGGATCTTCCCGGCCCCTGATGCCATCTCGTCTTCTTCTGACTCAATTATTTTCGAGAGTTCATCATAACCGTCATTGTATGCATCAAGAGCCTCTCCCGCTAAATTCATGACCACACAGTCGACTTCATCTCTAGTGACCGGACTCCCTTGAGCAGAAGAAGACCCTGCCTCGCTGTTAGAGAATTCTCGGCAAGAATTAGTGAGCACTACTTCCATGTAGCGAGCCTTCCTCTGGAGATTTTCAACTTCTGTCTCGAGCTCCCTGTTGCGTTCTTCCAGCTGTGAATTAATGACCTCGTATAGCCGCAAACTTAGTTCTCTAGGTGAGACACTGTAGTTAGCAGAGTAAGGAGTGGGGTTGGTACTTTCATCCCGATCTGCATAATTTAGGGGTTCCGTTCTATCAAAGACATCATCATCCCGTAACTCCCCCTCTGCTAAATCTGGAATGAAGTCCGGGTCAAGCTGTGAAGTTTTCGATAAACTCGGTGAGTCACTTCCCAAATAGAAAAACAAAATAAGGAAAATAAAGATGGAGAAACAACTGTTCCGTTTCCTAAATAAATATCACGCCCTTTTCCAGAAACACACTGGAGAAGAGAGAACATATGAGTTTATAAGGCCATGGGTTAGACTAGCTAATTGGCTGGATTCAATCTTTGGTTTGGCCCATGTGCATTATAGCCCAATTAAGTGACCCTAGTCCAATCTTAATTTATACCAGTGGTCTCTACTTTTAGTATCAAAAGTCAGTTTTTATTTACCAAAAAATGTTCTTACCTCAACTAGTTCTGTTAATTTCCCCGCCAATTTAGTTGAAGTCATACTTTGTTCTAGTCTCTCCAGTTCTGCCTCGAGCTCTGCTTCAATTTGACTCCTAGATTCCTCCTCTTCTGTGTGCGGGCTGTGATATTCTTCAACACAATATTCTGAACTGTCGTTCAGATTCTGTTGAGGAGCAAGTGAATACAAGGCCTCATTGGTAGAAACATCAATTCGCGTATATTCTGACTCGTAGTCCTCCGTGGCAAGTTCTTTCACGGTTAATGAATCCTTCATTTCAAGTTCGTCTTGTAGATCTTGAACCAAATTATCTTTCTGCTTCAATATGTTATTCAATTCGTCTCTTTCCTTCTTATATAACAAGAAAGAAATGAAAAAGCCAACCGATGCCCCGAGAGAGAGAAGAAAGGCTTCATCAGATGACCCTGAATCACACAGAAAGTTAATCCACGAGCTAAAACCACATGAAGCACAACAAATTCACATTGTGCGAATAAGCTAATGCTATAAAGGAAATAAGAACATAATACTATGCAACCAAATTCTTGTTTAAGATGTATCAGCATCCATGGTTGAAAAAATCGCTAGGCGCTCCTCGGGCGTTTTGGCGCCTAGGCGGCCCGTGTATTTTTTTATTTTTTAAAAATTTGTTTAAAATGCTTCAAGTTTTTAAGACTTGATAATTATAAACTATTTGATACTTTAATAGTTAATACTAAAATATTAAATATTAACCTAAAAAAATCTAGAGTTTGAACAATTCAGGGTAATTTTACTCAAAACGATGTCGTTTTGAGGGAAATAACCTATTTAAAAAAGAAGATAACAATAGCTAATCGGCTGACTAGGCGGCCTAGTCGGTTCCTAGGAGGCCTAGGCGGCCTAAACCACCGATTATGGTGATACGCTAGGGGGCAGGGTCAGTGCCTAGGCGGGATTTTTGCAACACTGCCAGCATCCCCGCCCCCATACACAACTGTTGAAGCAGCACACAAAAATTAATCATTTTCTGAAGTTACTACCTTTGGACCGACGGTGTTTACTGTGTGTGCTTCTGCTGGAATTGCAACATATCCTGCCTTGATCCTTTTTACTAGCACTGGCTTTTCTCTGGACTTCCGAGGGCTCAACATTTGGTAGTTTAGGAACTCCGGATATACTTGTCTCCCCTTGTGGAATAACACTCTTTTGCAGTTTATCCAGCTCAGTTCTAACCGGCATACCAAAAGAATCACCGCTATTTCTGCTAATAATTACACTTCCATCAGTAACCAGAAATGCCCTTGGTGTTGGTTGTAAAGGAACAGAACCGAAAATATACTCCCGTTCTATTTGTTCCGAGGAAAACTGAGCCACTGGACTTTCAAGAAAAATTGAAGGATTCAAGATATGTCTAGTAGTTTTTCTACTTCTAAGACGGTGTCTCCTGCTGGGAAGACCATGAGGAAATCCCATTTGTATTGTATTAGGGTGAACCGATAAATCATCTACAACCTCATTGATGTCACCACCTACCCAAGCTCCTTCCCGGCACTCTTGAACTTTTTTGTCACACTTGGACCCAACTAAGGAATTTGAACAAGAAGACGCATTATCAGAACTATGAGGATAATCCAATATCCCCAGATTCCCGATGAATAAACCATTTGTAGAAGCCACTTCAGCCACAGTATCTTCGCGGCCCAATTCCCTTGCCCTAGACACATCTTCAGCTGAACCCTTTCTCAACATCATTCCTGGGGAAGTACAATCCTTATCCAGGGCTTGATGAATATTCGGCAATGAATTGTGTTTCGAAATTCTAGGACTCCGATGAGGAGAATCCCCAGAATTCGCTTTACCCTTCAACAGATCTTTCCAGTGCTGAGCAAAATAGACAGCACCAGCAGCAACGGCTGCAATCCAAGCATCCATTTCAATCCAACCACTAATAACCTAGGTTCCAAATTAAATGCATTCCTCTTTTGAACAATCAGAATATCTAATTAATGCCAGAGAATCTGAGTCCTTAAATTATCAATACCAACATCAGATCAATGCAGTAAAATGTCTCCAATCAGTCATAGGCAATCTTTTCTCTTAATTTTTTTTTCCTGAACACAAAATGGAACTCCTGTCAACCCTAGAAACTCCAGATAAGTAGATAACAGCAAACTCAATCGGTGAAAATAACCCAGTAACCAAACAGTAGCAATTACTATTTTACTACACTCCAAAAACTATAATAATACGAACCCATTTCCGACAAAATTCTCCATCAAAGAAACAGCATAGAATGCATTACAGCAAATTGATAAAAGACTGTTCTTGAAATTACCTAATCCGGAGCCACAATGAGCTGCAATACCGGCAAGGCGGCAATACCCACCAACTGAAATGAGCAGTTCTCACCAGAAACCTTTGCCAACCAAGCCGCAGATTTGATGTATGAATGCCACCATGAACAAAGACTGGATGGCTATAACCAACAGTAAAACAAAGAAAAAAAAAAAAAGAAACGTGATATATGGATTTGGGGCTAGTGAAAACCGGAGAAAAACGCTCACCCTTTCTCAGTCACGAGTAGGTGAAGAAAAAGAGCGAATGTCATGGTGCCAGTGCGAATTCAAAGGCCCAAAGATTCCATTGTGGTGGAGTTGCAGGTGCATCTGTTGAAATTTTGCACCCAGCTTTGGAAGAAAAATAAATAAATAAAAAATCTATCTTTCGAGGCTGTTTAGCACTCTTGTTATCTATATGGAGCGGCGGATAATTTTAGGGGAATACAGACAAAGAAAAAACGTTTTCTCTTCTTTCTTGTGTCAACCTTGACTCACCTTGATTATATATGGAGTAAAGAAAATGTTTGACATATGAGGTTGGGCCACTTTAAATACTTTCCTAACCCAAGAGCTCTCACATCCCCAAAGTATTTAGAATGATAAAAATTACGGTGAATTTTTAGACTTTGATATCTTTTTTTAAATGTTATCTGTAATTTTTAGATTTTGATTTCTTCTTTCAAATATTATCTAAATCATTGAGTTTAATCGTATGAACTAATATAAATACTTTGATGATACGAGTGAATGATATGACACATTTTATTTATTTTTTTAATTTAATCAAATAGGTATATTAATTACGAAAACCTTAATGGAAATATTAAGAGAGGTTAAAAATGATTGATTGGATATCGTATGGTCAAGGAGTATTATTGAGAGTTGCTTGAGTTTTGACCTCCCGTTGATTTAAAAAAAAAAAAAAAAAAAAAAAAGTGTATTTATGTTTTTTTCTTTTCCAACTATTAAAAGGTGGATTATAATTGTTAATTTTGCACAAGTAAAAACATTTTAAAGAAATTTATAAGATGCCAACTCTTCAAAATATGGACTATTACTAATAATAATGTGCATTTTAAACACGCGTGAAGATTTGTGTCTAATATTAAAACCGTAATTATATTACACTTGTTAAAGAAAAAGAAAAATATTGATTAATAAAAATAATTTTAAAATATTATTTTAACCCATCCAATTTATGTGTAAAACCTCTATATTTGGAAGAAAAAAAAAAACAATTTGGTAAATACCCTAAATTAACGATTACCATATTATTTATATTTATATTATTATGGTGACATGAACTTACAGGTGGCATTTGTAATATAACGATTACCATATTATTTATATTTATATTATTTGGTAAACAATTTATTATGCCAGCCCATCGTATATTTGTTGATGCGGCCGTTTTTCAGGACTCGAGCGAAGCTAGTTTTGGAATGGTCATCCTGAATAACAATGGCTCTTATGTTGCGGCGAAATGTGGTCCTCTTCGATGCTTGAATAATGTCCATCTCGCAGAAGCTATTGCGGTCAAGGAGGCTCGATCCTGGGCTAAGGAGAGACATATGCAGCGAGTGATTATTTATTCGGATTGTCAGTTGGTATGTAACCTACTAAACGGTTCATTGCAAGATTTTTCTTTTGCAGGTTGTATTCTTAGTGAATGTCGAGAGTTAAAACGACACTTTGAAGTAGTGTCTATTCGGTATATTGCTAGGTCAATGAATAAGGCTGCTCATGCGTTGGCTAGGGCGTCTCGTTCTTTTACTGATCCCATTAGTTGGGTTTCTTTCATACCAGATTGTATTGCTCTTTTGATTTAACAAAAGTCTAGTTCGGTGGTTTTAAAAAAAAAATATAAATCAAATATGTGAGTCAATCATTTAGAAATACATTTAATATAGATGATTAATAAATTATAAATATGGTTAATTAATTAGATTTTCAATGTCATATTTAATTTGCTTCTATATAATTCTAAGTTGGACTCGTTTGTGAGAGTTGTTTATTGATATACTCGATTTGAGTCAGTCAGCTATGACAACCTAACATGATTTATCTTTTTGTAGTATTTTATCGACTAGGGTCATAAAATAAATTACTGGATTTTACCCAAAATGCACCTTGGCTGCATATTTTTCATAAATCAAACTTTTAATTTTCTTAATAAAATGTAATGTTTAATCATAAACTACAAACGAATGAAGATAAGAAAATGTAATGTACAACATTTGATATTCGATATACAAATCTATTAACACAAAAGTTACATATACAAATCAAGAATATATTATGGATTCACTCATTCACACATAATGTTTGTAGGGAAAAAAAAACATGTGACGCTTTTATTATATATATAAAAATAAGGTATGAAATTTTGTACGCAAGAACGAATATTAAAGGCAATATACTAGTTAATGATTGAAAGTAACATTAAACAAGTGCTAAATAAATTTAGTTTGCTTGCACGTGATCTTTACTTTCTGGTTTGTTGGTTGAACATCATCATAAAAAAAATGTGGTATACTAAACAACTAAAATTTGGTTGCTCTTTTGACAAGCCAACCAATGTTTTTAGCACCTATCAACTTGAATTGTTATGAATAATAAAAGTACTGGAAGAACTATTTGATATAAAGTTCAATAATAAATATTAGAAACTGAAAAATGTCTTTATAAAAAGTGCATCACCTAGAAAAGGATCTAAACCGTTAAAATCAATAAATTATTAACCAGCAAAACTGTTGAATAAGCTGTTGAACAACCACTACCAGTGTAGCAGCCAAAGGTTCACAGCAGTAGAAAGTGCAATCAGCCCTCCAGTGCTGATGCCCCAGAGATGATCTCTGTCAGTTCAGTAGTGATGGATGCTTGACGGGTTCTGTGCAAAAAGAGGGGAAAAGAAAAAAAAAAAAGAAAAAAAAAAAGAATAAATGTTGATCAATTTCCCTAGCAAGAGCAAGAAAGCATGCTCAAACACTCAGATACTATATCAATACAAAAGTTTGCCAAAGCTATTGGTCTTGAGTCGTGCTCGAGTTTGACTACAAGGACTTGGCTCGATTACGCCCCTAGTCCAAGTGGTTATGAAATGGATATCATAGTTTCATCATGTGGGCTAGTAGAGCAAGAAACCTATGTATCAACATGCATCTACTTGGTTTAAGGATAAGGTTTATATTCCATCTTTAAGTCCCAGCTACCAGGGTTAGGATACTCCCTACTATAGGACTACTCATAAATGGGTAAATTCTATTTGCCAGAGAGAGAGAGAGAAAGAGAGAACCTGTTGTAGGTAAGTGTGAGCCGATCAAGCATTTCACCAGCATTTCTGCTGGAACTGTCCATGGCAGACATTCTTGCTCCTTGCTCACTACAAGCATTCTCTAGTACAGAATTGAACATAATCTGGAAAAGAAACCATGTCATTGGCTAACAACTTCATGCTCTAAAGTTTGAACTAGTACTTTGTATAATGTATTCTATATTCAACTGGGAATATATCTTGGTAGCAACATTTTCCATTCACTCACAACCAGTCCAAATATAAGAGTAGGAGAACGTACACATGAAAATTGGAATTCAGAGAGATTCTGAAGGATTTCTGATTTTGACTCAGCACCTTCAATTTCATAAGAATCCAAATCCCCAAGCTTCCCTCCAGATTCAGATTCTTTCTCCACAACCTACAATATTAGACCACAAGTGATTAACATCTAGGACAGAAGCATTCATGATGCAGACTAATTTAGGGTGCTGGGAAGCATAGAATTTTTGTTATTGAAGAGTTGGTCTAATGCATTCACCTCTGGGGATAATACAGTAGCCATTGTTGGCACAAATGAGACAACAGAGTGAAACTTGTTGAAAACAATTCTCAGAGCATCAAATTCAACATTTTTCAAGATGTCATCCGCGAGCACAGACACCTGTAAAGGCATAAAAGAAATATAATAGGTGTAGGGAAAGACAAAATTAAATCTCACACAGTCTGAAGTTGCTTCCAAAATGGTTGAAGGCTTTCAATATTCTCTTTCTTCAGTTAACAAGTAGTATATTATTTTCCAAATAAGTTTTCACTATCTGTCAACTGGTGAAGGTTCAAAGTGACAATTTTCAGGCCACCCCTTTCTTCTGGTGAAACAAAGACCATGACTAGGTTTTGAAGCTGTTTTTATCAGTACATTATCAAAATTAGATCTAAGAGCAAGTCAAACGGTAAGCAGGAAGGTGTGGTTGTGTAGCAATAAATAGGAAAATGAACTGTGGATAGCAGACTTCTTTGATGAATTTCACATGTGACCGTTTTGTAAAAAGGAAAACCTGTGTATAGTTGAGTGGATTCTTCTGCAACTCAGTCATGATCAATTCAATGTCGTTCTTTGAATCTCGAACCAGCTGAGCCTTTGCCTTTTCTCCAAGAATAACATACTTGTTCTCCTTTTCAGGACCTTGAAATTGTATAATATTTTGGATAAACATAAACATAATTTGTATATTCAACAATGAAAAGCATAAGAGTAATTTTGCAGTTACCAGAATTCAACTTGTGAATATTCCTGCTTGTCTTGACAGCTGTAGAATTAATTCCACCACAAAGACCTTTGTCTGAAGAAATAGTCACAATGACATTCTTCTTCACATCGACACCTAATAGGATACCAGAAAAAAATCAAGGCAACGACAGAGGAAAACAGAAGTTGGCCAAACATTTAACAAATATGCACATATCCAATAGAACGCTTAAGCACCATAATAAGAGCTCAAAAGGCAAAATGAGAATCAGTATAACCCAACAAGATCATCATGCCTTGTCACTGCAGCAGCTTTACAGAAAGGTAAAAGAATGCAATGGACTATTTCTTCACAAACCCATTCTCAGGACCCTACGTTTCCTTGACACAAATTCATCTTCCCCAGGAGTTCTAGACAAATGCATCTAAAGGAAAAACAATACTTATTCAATTGATTCTTTAAATTTTTTTTTTTCCTATAACATAGACTAATCAATGAACATGACTACAAAATTTCCTTTCTATGGAATAGAATGAATTGGAGGGAATAGAATGAAAGGACATAAAACTCTATACCAATGTGACGAGAGAGTGCAGATAAAACCAATTTATAAATCCTGCCTTAAATAAGGGTTCAAATTGCAGAGATACTGAAGATTTAGACTTACTTGGAGTGTCACCAAGGAGAGCAGTGAACGGCTGCCAGAGACCACGTGAATTTTCAGCTCTAGTTTGAATTGCTCGGAGCTTGGAAGCTGCAACCATCTTCATGGCCTTAGTAATTTTTTGAATGTTTCTAACACTCTTCATGCGGTTTCTCACTGCACCAATCCATTCACCAATATAAATAGTTCTTCCAGAAAATGCATACAGAAATACTGTCAAACAATTAAGCATAACAGTTGACAAATGAAGCAAAAGAAAATTAAAGATCAAACAGACCAACTTGAGTTGAAATATAGCGAACTCCTGATGATCCTATCTCCCTGCACATAGAAAACCAGATAAATCAGCTCTCACCTCAATCTACTAACTTAAACAGCACCAGTTTCATGCACACAACGAGTTCGATCATATGCACCCAGAAGACCATCACTTTAGACAGATCCATGTCCACAGTGTATATATACACTAATATAATCCAGATCACATGTGTGATTATAATTTATTATCAAGCACAAAATAGCTCCCAAAACTTTCAAAAATTAAACAGTGTTTCAACATAGAAAAACAGCCATCAAAATCAAAAACCACAAATACTAAAGACCTCATCACGTCAAACAGAAACAAAACAAAATCCAAAAAAATAAAAAATAAAAAATAAAAAATCAGGGAATAAGAAATCGTACTCGGAAGGAGAAAATGATGGACGTAGAACATTGAGATTATTTGGATGCATTACGGGAGTGGCGACTTGACGCCTCAGAGCAGCCATGGCCATTCTGATTGGATTTGATAGTTTCGAATCTCTCTCTGTACGGTTCGCTCAGGCAGGATTTGTTAGATGGTATCAGTATGTGATTAACTGCCCAATTCAATTCAATGCATTTTATTATGCATTCTCCGATAATAAATCAACGGAGTACTTTTCAATATTTCGCCAATTTCGGTGCCAACATTCATTTTTTAAGTATAGTTTTTGTGCTCCTGGGGTGGTCTAGGACTCTAGGGGATAAAATACAAATTTTTGTACCAGTCGAATTAGTTTATGAACTATTGCACATAAATAGTCACCCTCTCTACTAATAATAATTGCCAGTTTCTCATCATTCAAATCAAATTTTACATTAATTTGTTTAATAATATGATTTTTTACATTAGTTTGTTTAACAATATGATTATTTGATTAACTTATACTCTATAATATTTATTTTTAATAACAATTTTAATATTTTAGGTATTTGTAAATTGTAAATACCTATTAATGTATAAAAGGTTACATATTTATATGTTGACAAGTGATTCATTCATGCATGAGTGATTTGATTCAATAGTTGTGAGTGTCATTAAGAGTGAATTCAATAATGCAAGAGTTACTTGCAGGGCCGGTTTTTAGATTTTTGTGGCCAATAAATAAATAAGGTCTTACCAAAATTAAAATCTTTAAAACTAATACCATAATTTTATTATCAAAATATATAACACAAAAAAAAATTATATGTGCATCGCACGCGCATTACACGCACACTGCACGGATAATTTGGCAATTATTTGCTCGAATTCAAGCAAGGATAACATAAATAAACATAATTGATACAACTCATTTCATCAATTGCACTATATAATAGTGTGCACAAGGTTCACTAGACCGCGCACCTGGTCTCAGGGACGGAGAAACGGAAGAGAGATGGAAACCATGGACGGAGAAACGGAAGAGAGATGGAAACCAGGGACGGAGAAACGGAAGAGAGATAGAAACCAGGGACAGAGAAACGGAAGAGAGATGGAAACCATGAAACCAGGGACGGATGGACATGGTATATAAAGGGGGCCTTGCCCCCTAAAGAAGACTGCTAATGAGGTGAGTATCTAGGCTTTGGTCACTTTTTTTTTTTTTTTTTGGGGTCTCAAACAAATCCTATTACATGGTTACCTAGAGCGTTGTTTAGAGGATTTTTCTCTTTGAAAGTTGGATGTTGAAAAGAGTTGCAACTTTTGCAGGCAAAAAATTTGGCAGAAGTAGTTGGTGCAGGAATGGGAGGCTCATTACAAGGACGTATGAAGAGTATTTTTCGCGGTTGAAAATTTTTGGCAAGTTCACAAAAAGGAATCTTGGATTGGACATTTTCCTCTTTAGAATAACAGTTTTACTCCTATCGAGCCAAGGTGTAGGGGCCTTAGGCTTGAGAAAATTTCGTCATTTGTGGGCAAAAATAACAGTTTTACGTTTCTTTTAGTCTCTCTCCTCCTCCTCCTCCTCTTCCCTCCTTTACAGTTGAATAAATTTATATTATTAAACTGTTTACTAGCCGGAACTGCACTTATTATGCAAATTGATGGCGCAACTGAATCCTGGCTGTGTACATATACATAATGCTTCTGATGGCTTTTGATAATTCCCTTTCCCTTTACAATAGGAGTTGTTATTGTTGAAAGGAAAATGTTATAGCGTGTGAATTCCTCTTCTGCAGGGCCGGTTTTTAGATTTTTGTGGCCCTGTTCGAGTAAATAAATAAGGCCCTACCAAAATTAAAATCTTTAAAACTAATATCATAATTTTATTATCAAAATATATAACACAAAAAAATTATTCGTGCATCGCACGCACATTGCACGTACACTGCACGGATAATTGGGCAATTATTTGCTTGAATTCAAGCAATGATAACATAAAGAAACATAATCGATACAACCCATTTCATCAATTGCACTATATAATATTCGTTGTTATAATTTAAAGATTATAACAAATCTTTTTCGTGCAACGCACAAGTAAAAATAGACATATTATGGAATAATAATAATAGTGTGCACAAGGTTCACTAGACCTCAAAGTTAAAATATAATAAATACATGTTCCTACCATTTTTTTTTTAGAGTAAATACCCAAAATGGTCCATCGACTATAGCTAAATTCACAATTTGGTCCTCAACTTTCAATTTCACCCAATTAAGTCCTTAACTTTGTAATTTTAACACAATTTGGTCCTCTGTCTATTTGACCGTTTGTTGACTGTGATTTTTGAGGATATATATGTAATTTCATGGTCCATCGTCGGTTTTTTAAGGTTCCGGTTGCATTTCTAGACCGCACTGTTACATTTGAATCCACTATCGAAAGCAATCTACCAAACCCGGTCACCTTCTTCATCCCCCCTTTGGATTCAATGTAGTTGAATTCGTACCAAAGCGAAGAAGACGACGTGTTTCCGAACCGGTGCAACGTCATCCTGGAGGCCTCCACGTGCTCCGACGAGAGCTGAAGGTTCTTCTAGAGATCGTCGATCACGGTCAACAAACGGTCAATTAGATGGAGGACCAAATCGTGTCAAAATTGCAAACTTAATGACTTAATTGGGTGAAATTGAAAGTTGAGGATCAATTTGTGAATTTAGCTATAGTCGAGGGACCATTTTGAGTATTTACTCATTTTTTTATAAAGCCTTTTAAGTTTAATTAAAAAATTTTAATTTTTATTTCCAAACTAACTACGTAAAAATAAAATATTGAGCTTCTAAAATTTAGGACCCCTCTAAAATTTGGGGCCCTGTGCGGTAGCCCAGCTTGCACAGTCCAAAATCCGGGCCTGGTTACTTGCGCACATTACATGATATTGTTTTAATAACAAAAAATTACATGATATTGTTGCAAAATATAAAATGTGTTCTCATGCATGCAAATATAGTATAACACATATATTATCCAGTCCTCTCTCTCTCTCTCTCTCTCTATATATATATATATATATATATATATATATATATGAATATCATGATGCATGGTAAGAAGTTGAACGAGGTTTATTATGAAACTAAATCAATACACATTAGTATGAGCACTACAATAAAAGTGTACTAACATATCCAATGTTTTTAGATAAGTAATAATGTGTGGTTCGATGGATGTATTGTTACTTTTTGTAAGAAAAGTATTAAATTATGAGTCAAAAGTTTGGGAGTAGAACCTCGTGGCGGATCTGTTAGCAAAACATGCATTGACTTAGGACGGGGAATGGAGAAGTTGAATCAATAGGTGGGTGAGGTGCTTAAGGTGTTCATTAACGACCTTTTTAAAGTTCATTGGGTGGGATGATTTTGCGAGTTTGGTATAGTGGGTGATCCCCTCATTTAGATAGAAAAAAATGACAATAACATATGTGATAAATACACTTCTATGTGCAAATACATGTGGGTAACATGGCCAGGTCATAGTAAGATCCTAATCCAGTGTGCTTGTTGGTTAATTAAAGCCCTAAGCTCGAGTAATGATGTAAGGTCAGAGAATCTCGAGCTATAGTGTAGTAGGTGATGATGTTAACAAATTCTCATTTTATAACTTTAAATTAATGCGGTATTTATAGGGGTTCGAATGAGGCACATGACATGCATCCGACATGTGTATCACGTGTCGCGCATGTAATCAGCTATCTCAAAAACAACAATGTAAGATCCACGTGTTAAAATATTATTGATCATCCGTACACCAAGTGATGTCGGTTTAAAGTCAATAATAAGGGTTTCAATTTTTAAGTAGTCTTACTCAAGGTGTTTGCCACAATCTAAATAGATCGGAGTCCATCATAGGACAGAGCAAAGTCTGATATTAACCAAGCGTTCAATCGGTCTAATAAAAACACTATAACTCTGTTTAGTAAATAGCTGTTAGCTGTTAGCTGATTGAGTTAATTATATGGTATAACTAGTTGATAATATTAGCTGATTGTAAAAATGTGTTTAGTAAATTAGAAGCTGATAGTTGTTTGGTATAATTTATTTGCTAAAAAACTAATTGAAAAAGTTCTTTGAAGAGCTTTTTAAATTTTAACATTTTGAAATACAAAAAACTAATTAACTAAACATCAACTAAGTCAAATAATTAACTGTGATTAAATAAATTAAAATTTATCTATAAGTTAACTATTTTACCATGGTTATGTATTACGGAGTATAAAATTGACTATAGAAATGTTGAGAAAAGTTCAAAGAGTTAATTCCGCCATTGGTCCTCCAACTATGTTGATTTTTCACAATTGATCCTCGACTTTTAATTTGGACAATTTAGACACTTGACTTTCGAAATCTTTCCAATGTTGGTCCTTCCGTCATCTTACCGTTAGTTAGGTGTTAAGTTTTGGGTTAAAATCGTCATTATTATTGCTTGGGTTCATTTTTCCTCTTCGTTCATCTCTTCAATTGCCCAAACCTACTGACACAGTACACCGGCACCTTCTCCGATCCCTCACGATTTGCTGCAAAAAAACCCTCTCAAATTGCCTCCACCATCCACAACTGCGGAACAATTTATGGAAAACGAGATCAATGCAATAAGATCTAGCCTTTTAGAAAAAAAAAAATCTTTAGGTAGAGAAGAAGCAGTATAGGAATGTTTTGCAGGATTTCATTTAGAACAATTTCACAGTGAGCAATGGAGGCACAAGTCTATAGCAAAGCTGGGGAATTTGAGCACAATAAATCAGTTTATGAAGACGAAATTGAAAGAAGAAAGGAAACTGCAGAATATATCATCATAGCTGCTGCTATCAAAACTCTGTTGAAGATGCCTCCACATGTCGTAGGCGTGTGATGACACTTACTTTACGAACTCGTTGAGAGTCCCCGGAATAGTACCGTCCATTCGAAGCGCACTCTCCACCTCCTCGTCTCGCCGCCGACCTTCTTCTCCGCCGTCTCCGCTTTCTCCGCCGCCTAATTTACAATACACTTCCGGTGTTCTACTCCGATCGAGGCTATCACTAGTATGCCCGAACGAGCTGCGCGGAATACCGGAGGAAAAAGATAGGCGTAATTGACGAGCGAGCTTAACCTTGGAGGACACAGATATTCGCCGCCAGCGATGATGGTGTCGGAGAGGCTTCCCGAGAGGGAGAACGAACGGTGGCGATACCGACGAGAGAGAATCCATAATCCAAATTAAGAACAACGATTGCATGCTTTCCTCAACACTCCACACTCAGATCCAATATATGAAACGAAAGCAGAGGAAGACGTAACAAAAAAAATCTTGCCATTCACTCCATCTCTGTAGATATTTTTTTCTCTGATTCCAGGTTGGGCCAAGTTGAATCTCCTCTCTCGCTGGTGGATCTGTCGGCGTTGTCCTCCTATAATTTTCTGGTAGAGAATGATTACAAGGAAATAGACGGTGAATTATACTCAAACATGTAAATTGACTACTTTACCCCTCAAACTAACATTCACTTAACCTTCAATTGACGGAAGGACCAACATTGGAAAGATTTCAAAAGTCAAGTGTCTAAATTGTCCAAATTAAAAGTCAGGGATCAATTGTGAAAAATCAACATAGTCGGAAGACCATTGCTGGAATTAACTCAAGTTCAAATTAATGATTTTACCTACTCAGTCAATATTCAAAAAAAGAAATAAAAAAATAACCCACTCAGTCAATAATTACTTGCATATTGTCAAAGACGCGGTTGAATTTTTGTTTAACTGCTCGGTAAGTCTTTTGGAGGGAACCATTTTGGGCAATATTGGAATTGAGATTTACCCCTTCCCGCAAGCAAGCACCTCGTCTTCTTCAAAGTCACCAAAAACCTCTCGAAAACCCTAACGCTTTCCCCCGGCTGCACAGTTCATCAATGGCGTCCTCAAGTCCAACTTCTAAACATTCATCAAAAGCTCTAACAGCTCATCCTAACAACTCAACCCGCAACCAGTTTTTCGGTAAGCACCATGATAATATATTAGTGAGTTTATACATATAATCTCTAATAAATGCTTAATACGACTCCACTGGCAACGATTAGATGTTTGCTCCTGGCGGATGAGATGAGCTATTTTGAGGTGGAAGTGTCTGAATATATTGTTGTTTGTTCTGTGCATTCTCATTTTCATTTTCATCTGCAGTTTGGAGGGAGTTCGTATGGGGTGCAATTGCCGGAGCTTTTGGGGAAGGAATGATGCACCCGATGGATACCATTAAAACTCGCATTCAAAGCCAAGCCATTCTCAGTGGGTCTCAGGTAGCAATATCAAACAATGATAAATAATCATTCCTCATTGATTCTCTGTGATCGAGTTGTTACAAATTACAAAATATATAGATGACTGCAACTGTAATTTGATTATTTCCAGAACCAGAAAAGTGTATTACAGATGATCCGAACTGTTTGGGCTAAAGATAGTTTAGCTGGTACACCATTTCCTCTTGATTTTTTTTTTTTTTTCCAATTGGGCTAAATATTAATCTGGAGTTCTGTATTCATCATCAGAAGTTGGTTCTGACATAATTGATTTCTATGGCAGGATTTTATAGAGGAGTAACACCGGGAATTACGGGATCTCTTGCTACTGGAGCTACATATTTTGGGGTCATAGAGTCCACAAAAAAGTGGATTGAACATTCCCATCCAAATCTTAGTGGCCACTGGGCACATTTCATTGCTGGAGCTATAGGTAACCTTGCTTCTACCTTTGCATTTTCCTTTCACTTTGAGTTGGATTAGTCATCTGTGTTTATTGGAGTGTTGCCACACCTTTGGACTCAAAAATAAATTATTTTCTCTTTTTTCTTTTTTAGGTGATGCATTAGGTTCATTTGTATATGTCCCATGTGAAGTGATAAAACAACGCATGCAGGTCCAAGGCACTAGGAAGTATTGGACTTCTGTTATATCAAAGGATGGCTCCCACATGAAACAGGGCATGAACTATGGTTACTATTCAGGAATGTTTCAAGCTGGCTGCTCTATTTGGAAGGAGCAGGGGCCAAAGGGTTTATATGCAGGGTACATTTTGATTTTTTTTTTCTTTAAAATTTATCTGGATGCATAATTCAACATGTTAATTTAAAAAGGAAAGAAAAGAAAAAAGAACTAGTTAAGTCTAATTGGTATGATCTCTAGCTCTGATTGTAAAGTTATTTGTGATTATTTTTGCAGATACTGGTCTACACTTGCTAGGGATTTGCCATTTGCTGGTTTAATGGTACAATGTCATTGCTCTGAATGTTCAAGGATAATCCTTTTTTTTTTTTTTGCTTGGCTGCTTTTGGACAATTTTAGTCTTGTAGCAAACTTTGTGTGAATCTTATGTGAGGCCTGATGTTAGACATACCTGAAGAGTGGAGACTGCATTTAATGCCCCATCCAGTGTAGTTTTGTGGTTCATAGGGAGGAAAGAAGTTATGGCTAATGAGTTTGGTGAAGAGTAAGGATATAGTGATGCATTTAGATCATGAGAGAAGCACCATAAAGAGGATTCTTAGGGTGGTTTAGATAATGAGATAAACTGGTAAACATTGCTTGGAACCTAAAGGGGTGGTTTGGTTCTTGGAGGAGGATTTGGAATTAACAACCCCTTGGGCTGTAAGTAGATGTGTCTGGCATGCGAGTTTGGGATTTCAGCCCAAAACTGGCCTGGGTCAAACCTCAGTTTGTTGATAGGCCAGATGATTTATCCAAGAAGCAGACATTGACAATCACACTTATATTAAAGTTCTTGGGTTTAGTGAATGATTTTACTCAGAGCTTCTAATTTTCATCTTACAGGTTACTTTCTATGAGGCCTTCAAAAATATGACAGAATATGGAAGACAGAAATGGTTTCCCAACTCAAATTTGCAATTAAATAGCTCTCTTGAAGGGCTCTTGTTGGGAGGACTGGCTGGGGGTAAGCATTTCATGGTGTTGTGACCAAATGCTACTCGTTTATTGCATTTGAATTATATAGAACCATGCAACTGATGTTCATTCTGATTTCACTTGCACGTTACAGGTTTGACTGCATATCTCACCACACCCTTGGATGTTATTAAAACAAGATTACAAGTGCAGGGGAAAATAGTGAGGTATTCCTTCAATCATCCTGCTGTTTATTTTTATTCCTTCTATCACCGCACATCCACTTTCACAAACGGTCTTCCCCAGAATTTCATACTGCAATTTGACTAGAAGTGGATAGATGTAACCATATGTTCACCACTAGTATGTAATGACATAATAGCTGCTTTGTCTAATTTTAGAGATCAAAAGACCCTTGATTTTTGGCATAGTTTCACGATCATTAACAATTCAACATTACCCTTTCTGTATCTGGAAAGACTAAGTAGACAGCTCGTTGGCATGACAATCTGACATCAACATCTTGAGTTAGGAACTATGCAGTGTTTGGCAAATATGAAATTCTGTCTAAAAAATCCTCTTGTTTGTCTTTATAAATACATTTTTTCCATTGAAATAGACGATGATATAACACCAACAACTGTAATGAACTCCATTTAACGTCTTCTCTTTTCAAATTCTGTACGCTTCCAGGTATAGTGGTTGGTCAGACGCGGTTCACAAGATATGGGCAACTGAAGGTTTAAGAGGGATGTTCAGAGGCAGCATTCCCAGAATTGCATGGTACTTCCCAGCATCTGCTCTCACCTTCATGGCCGTAGAGTTTCTGAGAGAACAGTTCAACGAAAGACTGGACAACAATAAACTCCCAGAAATCAAAAGTGTATCAATAGACAAAAAAGATTCAACATTTCAAGAGGTATCATAGAACAGAACATCCCATTCTACACTGAAGACTTCACCACCATATGTTACTTCCCGTGAGATTCTCGTTAATTCGATGCTGAGGAATGCCCCAAGATTGTATGATTTTGAGTAAATATACAAATATAATCTTACGTACTCCCTAATGTTTGTTTATTCGTGGATTATGCATCCTCACATGGCACGTGGGGTGCTCTGGTAGAATATTCAACATACTTGGAATGGGAATATTCCATGTCGGGAATGTTGTCGGATAGTTTTTTTTTATGACTTTAATTGCACCGTAAATTTGGAAATTAGAGCTAAGATTTGGGGAGGAGAAAATAAATGATGAAGGAAGGAAGTTTAGTAGAACATACAGACATCATTTTTATCCTCCTAGTAGTATTTAAAGAGTTACAGAACACAAAAGATACATCCGACAACATTACTAATATATGATTAACGTTCTCAGCTCCAAAGTACTAATATACAAATTAAAATAAAAATTAAAAAGAAGAAGAAGCAGGGCTGTCCAAAGATATGATACTCCTTGCACACCTGATAGTGATAGATAGTAGTAGCCGCTCATCACATCCATTCATCATTCATTCCCATCAGCAATATAATTCTGAAACAATCAGAAAATTCAATTATATTATTTTTTAAGATAAGATACGTAATGTGAAAATGTGAGAAATTAAAATGATTACCATAATATAGTTATTATTGGAGCCACCAATAGCATGATGCTACAGCATAGGATATGAGGGTGATGAAGGGGAGGGTCCCTTGTTGAGAAATCCCACCGTGGCTCATGTCGTTCATGCCGTTACCCGATGGACCTAAGCCGTTGTTGATTCCGACGCCACTGCCGCCAAGAGAACCGCCGTTGGGAGTTGTGACGATCGGGGAGCCGGTGGATGGCAGTCCGGTGTTAGTAGTGGGACTGGTTGTTGTTGTGCTGCTGCCGCCGCCACCACCACCACCACCACTATTGTGCAAATCAACCAGTCAAGATTATCACAAATTAGCCTCATATATCATACCAATAAATAATTAATGACATACTATATTTTTACAATATTAACTAAAAAGTTAATATTATTATCTAGTGTTATCTTATATCCCGTGAGCTAAATGCCCTTCATTTACCCGTGAGTTGAGCTCATTTGGTTCCCGAGTGACTAATTGCACCCAAAAACGAAAGATTGAATCTTGATAACTATAGTGTTGGAGTTTCACCCTCTATAATGGTTCTTTCACTTAAGTAGTCGTTGATTCACTAGCGGATGTGGGAGGTACTATACATTATGAGGATGTGAGGTGAACCCTAGGTGACACATTTCAGTTGACAAACTTTATTATAGAACTGACAACCTAAAGCTACAGTTGATTTCCCACAAGGCCTTGGATATGGTTTGGACTGAAATCTAACAGCTATTGGATACCAACATGTGTGCACAGCCTTCAAGAAATCATGTTTACAACAGCCACCACTCATACTATATGTATAAATATTTGCACCACCAAATACTGCTTTTGCAGCTTCAGTGTGGATAGGACAGACAGTCCTACTTCACACTGTCCACTTGCCTTTATACCCCCACCAACCTTTACAAAGGCCAAGGATTGTCCATGTCTCTAGGGTAAATGAGGGGCACCATTGTCTTTTCAATACCCTTACTTTCACTTTCCTTAATCCTTATCTTGCCCTTTGAGCAAAAGGAGCTTTGGATGCTCTCAATCCAATAATTGCACTATTTTTTTTATTTTTTTTTTGCGTAGATTTTTGAGTTTTATCGGACTATATCCTAAACCAGATAACCCTATTCCTTAGGTTCATGAGAAGGTAAAGCGTACATGGTCAGCATTAAGACCCACACCTGACTGTACACTTCTGCACAAAACGAATCAAACTCTAACACCAATCCCAGTTCAACTTGAGAAGCCTAACTCCAATCTAGGAAGTTCAACTCTAAATTACCTATGATAATTGCACCATTTTTTGAACAAGTATGGAGAATTGATGATAAAAATTTAAACTTTTTATAGTCAAAGACATCATCATCATTATGCAATTATGATCTATGAAATGAGAGACAAAAAGAAGCCATATTTAGATTAGATCAAAAGCAGGGAAGATTGGTGGGAGAATGGATAGATTTTACTTGCATGGTGTTATGCCAAAGGTAAAAGCTTCATTGTTTAATCTGCTAATTAAACTTTATTCTGATTTGGGAGATGTTTGTCCCACTAAAGTAGAAAGGGAAAGAAGGGGGCCCCACCCATTACTAGAAGGCTCCTACTAAAGCAAACACAGCTTTAGACATCATAGGAAACCTATCCTAAATAGTAGTAAATATACTAATGTTGTTCAAATAAGTGTATTTTTTAACTACTAGGAGTGGCTAATTGATTACTTGAAAGGGCCTACAATTGCTCCTTGGGATGTGTGAAAGAATCCCACTTTCATTTGAAAATTGAAAACTGAATTATCAAAAGTATATGGATGATAACAGATCAAGTAATACCAGATATCTGAGCTCTTAAATCCTAATAAGACGAGTTTGAGTAGCTGATTCAAGTTTTTATACATATAATGGTGATATATACATATAAAAATAAAAAATCCATAAGAGAAGTAGACATAATTTTAAAAGAAAATCAGATTCCTAACAAAGGCAGAAGAATGGTCCCCACCAAAAAGACTTATTTGCATAAACATTCAACACCATTTTTTTGTTATTCAACTTGGCCATAATTTGACTGTCATAAAATGGCCAATAAACTTCTGCCAGAAGGACCCCAGATAAGACACCACAAAAAACTTTACTGTAATAACGCCCGTCAAATTAACCACAAGATTACAAATTCTACTTTCAATACGATCTATTGGCCTTATTGGTTTGAACTGATCAGCTATGAACAACCTAGACTAGTTTACCTAATACACACTCTCAGGTTGTGATTGTAATTTCGCTCGTCACCCAAAAAAAAAGATGAAAACTTTACTGTAATATTACAAAATCACCATATACCCAACTTAAGAATAATAAGTTATATTAGTGTATATAGTGCAGAATATATCACTCAGTTAAGCAGTCATAGTGTCATACCTTGCACTAGAAGGATAAACACAGCCAGTCACACCTATAAATGACACCAAAAACCAGCAAATTAATACCAAAAGTGTTTAACATCCATGGAAATATTAAGAGCAAGAAAGTTAGGGTTTTGTGTTGGGAGCTCACTAGGGTCAGAGGTGGCCACAGTGGCAGTGCTGGCAAAGTCACATGCCCCAGCAGCTTGGCCCCTTTTCTGGAAATAGCTGTTGACTGCATAGTTGCAGTGAGCTCTCACTGTGTTGGGGTTGTAGCATTGCCCATTTGGTTTAATGGGGTTGCAGTCTGCCCCTGCTCCACAGGCATAGTCCAGTGTCTTCTGCAATGCTGAATCCCCCATTCCTTCCTTGCAAACACACCATGTTGCACTTCCACCTGCCATGAAAGAAAAAAGGGTTCAAGAAATATGCACATTTACTGGTGCCTCATTCTTGGTAGCATTTTCAGTTTCTCAAAAGCAAAAACAAATGAAATAAGTATCAAGACTGGAACTTTTTCAAGTGGGAACATCAGTATATAGTTTGTCACATAGAGGAATGGTTACTGAGGCAAATGCAGAAAGGATGCAGGGAGAGATTCAACTCTGTCTCCCCATATATATACTAAAAGAACACATACATACCATGGGTTTTCAAGAAAGATCTTAGCTTTAAACTGATACACAAAAATAAGGCAAAAAAAGAAGCAGAGATCTTACTTGAATGACCAGCCATGGCCAGAAGGAGCAGTGCAAACACCAAGGAAGCCATGACAGTAGTGAGCTGAGAGGACAACACAAGGTGGCTGTGTGGGCTGTTTAGGAAGTGTTTAGAATGGGTGCTCAGAAATGGTGATAAAAAGGCTGCTAAGCAGAAGATGTATAGTAGTGGGGAGTGAGAAAGAGAGGGGGGTGTGTTTGGGAAGTGATGGATCTTTCAGGCAGAAAATACAAAGGGCAAAGGTGTATGTATGTGTTGTGTAATGGTGGAGGATGGTAACAGGCTGCTCTGCTAGTACATGATGATATAGGTGGTGAGTTGGAAGTGGACCAGGCTGGTCTCTGGTGTCGGTTTGTGATTTATCACTTTTACTTTTAGTAATTTTCTTTCTTACTTTTTTGCTATCCATAACCATAAGAGAGAGAGATGTATTAGGGGACTTTGGTTCAAACTTCAAATGTGAGAGATGCCACTGCATCAACAGTACATAATAGGACTATGGAGCCATGAAACTTGGCTCAACCAGTCAAGTGTGTAGGTGTTTGATGCTCAAATGTCTTCATTTGCATGTTTCTATACTTTAAACTTTACTATACAATCTTGTTAAACTTTTCACATCTAACACAAATTAAGTTAAATCGTTTGGTCACAAAAAGAAAGTAATAGTATATATACCTTCTTTGGCACTTATTTATGTTCTTGTCTTACCGTTGAATATTGACACAACACGCACTAACTAATTCCAAAAAAAATTTAGTCGTATAGTTTTACTTTTTCATTTTTCATCTTCTTCTAATGAGATCGAAGTTGCAGCCTATTCCCCTCTCAAAATATCCAAATGTAACCCGCATGAACAGCTCAATTAGTCATAACGGTAAAATT
Source organism: Ipomoea nil (assembly GCF_001879475.1). NCBI lineage: Eukaryota > Viridiplantae > Streptophyta > Magnoliopsida > Solanales > Convolvulaceae > Ipomoea > Ipomoea nil. The sequence continues at coordinate 675,198 of NW_017618587.1, read as the reverse complement.
TAAAAAAAAAAATAATTAGGGATCGAGTCTCACCAATAATATGAGAGCAACTTCTCAAAATGAAGGACTTCTTGTGCGCTATAAACAAAAGGAACTCCTTATACGCAATAAGGAAAAGTCTAATATGTGGTTCAGCTGAGTTATATGCAACGTATGGTATTCTCATACCAATTATTCATCAAATCCAAGAAGAAATATGGTGCACAACTATCTTTAATTTGTACAACAACTGAGAGAGAGGATATGGGACCTACTTTTGTCGGTCTGCTTTCGGCTGCTAATGTCTCGAGGCTAGAAATACATACATACATACATAATTAGATACATTGGACAAGTCTAACTACAATCTAATCTAATTTTGTTTCCCTCGGGGTATTAAAAGAAAAATCCTCAAGGAATTATAGACATGGCATTTTATTATTTATATATTTATACAGAAACCAACACACTCTCATCAAGAAGGAAGACAAACAACCTTAAGAAACATTCTTTTCCATACACATTAGCATGTTAATATCTGGCATTGTGTTTCTTCTTCAATCCTCCATATCAACATCGTCGTCAATTTCTTCAATTTTCAACTTTTTAACAGCTTGGGATGCATCACTCCTAGGGCCACTGGGGATGTCAATAAGGATATCGGCTTTCTGTCCGGTGGCAGCATTCACAAGCCCTCCATATTCCACCCGATATGTAAGCTCCCCGTCAGCCTCAGCCCCGACATCGATATATACTGTGGAGTTTTCATCTATCTCCCCCTTCACAAGCATCTTTGACAGCTCTGTCACTACCTTCTTCTCCAACCATCTCCTAATCGGTCTTGCGCCATAAACCTTGAAGAGTAAGGAAAACAGGGTGGGTTTGTTAAGCAATGGATGATATATACATATATAACCATATACATAGTAGAATAAAGTGAAGTTCATTCACTTACTGGGTCATAGCTCTGTGCCAGTATAACATCCAAAGCTGCCTCGCTTACGCCCAATGCAATACCTCTCTCGGCTAGACGAGCTGCCACGTCTTTTAGTTGAAGGCGGCATACTTTCCTCAATTGCTCATGAGATAAAGGATCAAACACTACAATCTCATCGAGGCGATTCAACAACTCGGGTTTGAAGTGTTTCCTCACCTGTCAAAATTGTAATATGTGATCATAATTGGTGACTGGCGTTGCTTCAATCTAAGTAAAAGCAATTTCCACCTCAAAGGTTATTACAACTTACCTCCTGCATCACCTTTTCACGAGCACTCTCCATGCTGCATTTGCCCATGAGCCCTCGTAAGAGGTACTCAGCTCCAAGATTCGAAGTCATTATGATAACAGTATTAGTAAAATCAACTGTACGACCTTGTCCATCAGTCAACCTTCCGTCATCCAGAACTTGAAGTAAGGTATTGAACACGGTTGGATGAGCTTTCTCTACTTCGTCGAAAAGTACAACACTGTAAGGTCGCCTCCTTACAGCTTCTGTAAGCTGACCACCTTCCTCGTGTCCAACATAACTGAAAATAGTATATCAGTGTAAGCATCATAACTAACTACCTGCAATATATCAACTGTAAATGTCAAAGATCTGGCTCAACTTACCCTGGTGGAGCTCCAATTAGTCGGGCGATTGAATGTTGCTCCATGTACTCAGACATGTCAATCCTAATCATCAATTTGTCATCATCAAACAACTGCTCTGCAAGAGCTTTTGCGAGCTCAGTTTTTCCAACACCAGTGGGCCCCAAGAAAAGGAATGAACCAGTGGGTTGTTGTGGCCTTCCTAATCCTGCTCTAGACCTCAACACCGCCTCCGCAACAGCACTAACTGCATGATCTTGTCCCACCACTCGTTGGTGCAACCGCTCAGCAAGGCCGATCAATCTCTCTTTCTCATTCTGACCAAGCCTTGTGACAGGTATACCTGTCCAGCGGCTCACTACTTCTGCAATTTGATCTGGTCCAACAGCCTCAGTTAACATTGTGCCCTCTTTATCCTCCTCGGATCTATTCTCAAGCTTTGCTAATGCGGCTTCCACCTCTTCAATTGCCCCATATCTCAAATCTGCAGCTCTAGCAAGATCATATCTCCTCTCAGCTTCTTGTAAAGCAATCATAAGCTCATCCCTCTTCTGTTTGAGCCGTCGGAGCTCATCGATTCGTTCCTTTTCCTTGGTGTATTTCATCAATAGAGGTTGGAGCTTGTCCCTCAAGTCATCAAGTTCCTTCCTCACCTAAAAGTTAGTAATTAATTACGGCATTAGCATATGTATACAAAATATAATCCAATAAAAGAACAATGTTTGAAGATTATCCTTACTTCAACAAGTCGAGCTTTACTAGCCTTGTCTTTCTCCTTTTCAAGTGCATGAAGTTCTACCTCCAACTGAATCCTTTTCCTCTCCAGATTATCAATCTCTTCAGGTTGACTATCAAGCTGGACTCTCACATTGGCACAAGCCTCATCTACTAAGTCAATAGCCTTATCTGGCAAATGTCGTCCTGATTTCAAAATTTAAGGGCATCTAGTCAGTAACGAAGTGAGCAAAACATATCAATACTAGAAAAACATAATGCATCTGAAAACTTCAATTTTTGTATTGTAGTGCACAGATTAGTCATTTGATGCACATCTACATGAACTATAAGACAAAGCTAATATAGGGGTAAGACCATGGTCAACAATGTAGTTTTCCTAGTTTCTAGTTTAGTGACCACAGAGATTTTATCCAAGTTAGAGATGCAAGAATCTGTACCTGTGATGTATCGAGCAGAGAGTTGGGCTGCAATCACAAGGGCTCTGTCCTGAATCTTTACACCATGATGTCCTTCATACCTCTCCTTCAACCCTCGTAGGATACTGATTGTGTCAGCTACACTAGGCTCAGCAACATAAACCTGTTGGAAACGCCTTTCGAATGCAGCATCCTTCTCCACATATTTTCTGTACTCCTCTAGTGTTGTGGCTCCAATGCACCTCAACTGGCCCCTAGCTAGCATTGGCTTGAAGAGGTTGGCAGCATCCATAGACCCCTCTGTCCGTCCAGCCCCCAAAACCAAATGTATTTCATCAATGAAGAGAATCACTTTCCCTGCTGCTTCCTCAACTTCTTTTAGAACAGCCTTCAGCCTCTCTTCAAACTCACCTCTATACTTCGCTCCAGCCACCAATGCTCCCATATCCAATGCTATAAGTCTAACATCAGCAAGATTACTTGGAACATCACCTCTAACAATCCGTTGTGCTAAGCCTTCAACAACTGCTGTTTTCCCAACCCCGGGCTCTCCAATAAGAACTGGATTATTCTTTGTCCTTCTTGAGAGAATCCGAACAACCCTTCGGATCTCCTCATCCCTACCAATCACAGGATCAAGCTTTCCCGCCTGCTCCACAAGATCACGGCCATAAGTCTTAAGTGCTTGGAATGTAGTATCCCCTGAAGCACTCTCAACCTTTCTCCCCTCCTTTCCTCGAAGCTTCTCAACCTCAGATTTCACTCTAGTTGCACTAACCCCAGCTTCTTTCAAAAGGTCCCCAATTTGGGAATCCTCCAACAGTCCCAAAATCAACTGATCAACAGCCAAATGCGTGTCCTTCCGGGACTTCTGCAATCCCTGCGCCCGCCGGATTGCCTTGATCAGTGAAGTACCAGCCGGGACTTCGTCAGGAGGCGGAGTCTGAGAGGGCAACTTCTTCAACGCCTGATTGAATACCCTCTCAACCGATTTCGCCCCTTCCTCACCACCACTGGCATTCACAATCGCTTGCCAAAAAACACCATTATGGTCGGAAAGCAAGAACACAGCCACATGCAAGGGTATAATTTGAGCATGCCCTGCGTTCATGGCCAGCTCATGAGCCCCGACAAGGGCTTCATTAGTCTTGTGAGTGAATTTCTCCGGATTCATCACACTAGATTTAATAAAATATCACTGCAACAACAGAATACACAAAATTGATCAGGATGCTACTGAATTTCTCGCACGCTAGCATCATATCCAGTGATTTCTTTGAGAACAACAGCACAGAGACAGGAACTAAACTACACAATCAAAGGAGCTGCTAAACAGAGAACCGCAGAAGCATTCATAATACAAATAACATTATTCACTAACATAAAACAGTATAAGCTTTGAAATTTTAACCTAGCCAATAAACAAATGCGCAATCCCGAGCACTATGCATGATTTCATTGCAAAAATATAAATAAAAATAAACGTAATTGTCGATCCGATACTGAATATATCAATATAGATAGATCACGTACCTGTGAACAACGAAAAAGTATAGATGGCTTTTGGTGTAAGTGTTTGATGTATTTTGTGCAGAGAATCTGGAAGTGTATGCGCTTTGAGGTGGGAGAGAAGAGAAGAGAGGTCCCATTTTGTTGAGCTGAGAAGAGAAGTCTAGAACCCAAGTAGAAACCACTAGATTTTTCTTTGCCTACTGTATTACTTCGCCGTCACACTCGCTCGACTCTTCTGGGTTATTATCTGAAGCTAGCCTTCGCCACGCCGTCGTTTCTCGCGTCTTTTGCTGTGTTTAATAGTCACTCTTTGGTTCAAGTTACACAACATAACCAAGAAAATGTGACATTTCAAAACTTATATTACTATATTTGGTTTAAGTTATTTTAAGGCATTCTTAATTCTTAATAGTGGTGAATTTTTAAATAATTTTTACAGGTGTACTTAAGAAAGAGAAAATAGTGAAAGAGGAAATAAAAAAAAAGAATCTTAACTAAAATCTTGAATTTTAAAATATTAACAAAAAATTTAAATAATATATTAATTTTGGGGTTGTTTATATATATATATATATATATATATATACTAGTATTTTTTATGCGCGATGCGCAAAAAATAGGTGCCCAATATTAATACATTATATTAAATTTTTAAATTTATTTAGATTTTAGATATTTAAATTATTCTAAATAATAATAATAATAATAATAATGTAAATCATTTTTATAAATTTGATATTTATATTTATGTAATAATTAACATATAACTCAAATATTTAATGTGTATATATTATTATTAATGAAGAAAATAAGAAAATATATGGTGGATGCATGTGCATGGTAACAATAGTGGAAAAGATAACGGAAGTTATAACGGTAGGGATATGTTTGTCCAAAATATTTTAATGTACAACCTTTATAGCATAATGTACAAAAAAACTTAACGGAAAAAACAGACATAAATTAGGGGTATAACTTTCATTCACACTTATTATGTTTTTAGATATATATATATATATATATATATATATATATATATATATATATATATATATATATATATATATATATATATATAAGGGCGCTCATATGCGGCGGGGTCTTACGGTGCGGCGGTGCGGTCAAATTTCAGAATACACCAACAGTGTTAACAATATGCACCAACAGTGTAATAAAAACACACCCCAATGAAATGTAATAAAACATCACAAAATACACCACAGACTCAAAAAAACACACCATATAACTCACCACTCCCAATGGTGTATTTCCGAACAGTGTATGGTGTTTTTACTCACACCTAATGGTGTGTGTTTGGTGATGCAGGGCTCTGTTTACTCTGTTTTGTGTGGTGTATTTCCTAAAGTTGATGGTGCATATTTGGTGAACTATTGGTGTTGCCGCACCGTAAGAAATAACCGCACCGTAAGACACTACCGCACCTGAACCCGCCTATATATATATATATATATATATATATATATATATATATATATATATATATATATATATATATATTTTAATTTCCATAATCCAAACACACCGCCCCACCCCTAGCTCCCTCTGTCGCTCTCTCCTCTCTCTAGGGTATGGATGAAATCGTCAAATATGGTGCTGAAGCTATCAATGCTGGTGGTGAAGATATAATAAAAAATTAATGAATTTGTCAAAAAAAAAATACGTTAACAGTTGTGAATTTATGATAATTGAAATTTCAAATTTAGAAAAAGAATGGATCAAATCTCATCAATCTTTAGATGATAATCGCATTGCAATTTTCAAAATGAAATTGGTGGAGAGTTAATGAGTTATATGTACGAAGCAAAGAAGTTTATCAATAAATCATTGAGGCTGGAGGTGAGGGTGAAAATCCACTAGTAGAACCCTCCCCTATGAGCAATTCTTATCTCTAATAGAAAATCCACTAGTGGGTCTTCATTTACTAGTATAGTACTGATAAGAGTGAATGTAATCCCTGAATTAGTATTGAATTCCCATCGTAAACAATTAGTATTGAATCTTCAATGATGATTCAAGTGTGTGCACTAGCACTTGTGCACTTAAGCTTATGGGTGAGCAAAATTATCGAAAAATTGATAACCGATAACTGAATCGACCGAAAATTTCGATTATCGATTACCATGTTAAAAAAAAAAAATCGGTTATACAGTTATACGGTTATTCGGTTAATTATCGGTTATGAGCTTTTATAAAAATCGGTCACCAAATAACCGATAGTTTATATATAAATAAATAAATATTATTCACTGGACTACTTACTGTTGGAGGCTTGGAGTACTGATTGCGTAAGACCCAAATGATTTCTAAAATTCCAAATGCCCAAGTGTCCAACTCCCAAACCCAATTATTCAATTATAGTATTAAACAATTAAACATTTAGTATATGTAAAACACTCTAGATTCTTGAATAGTTGAACCTCCAACCCTTTTCTCTCTAGTGGCAGAAGCAGACAAGCAGTCAAGTAGAACCCTAAGTCCTCAATTCTCCCATCCACTGTCCAGTTGTCCTTAATGAGTTGTGGCTTATTGCGGCTCTCACTCACCCAGTCACGAGTCACCCTCGGAAAGTCGCGGACTTGCTCCGTTTCTTCAAGTTCCAACTCTCACATCTCAAGGGTTCAATAATCAAAGCCATTCAAATGTAATGCAATCTAATTTCCATTTGAGTAGTTGTTCACTTTGAAGTATATACAAGATTGAAGTGTATGTTTATGAATGAAGATTGAAGTGCTTGTAGATGAATGAAGAGTGAAGTGTCTACTGAAATTTCATTGTTGATTGTCCACTCTCCGGTGTGAATTTTGTTAAAAGTTGATGAACTTTGAATTTTGAAATGTCATGACTTTGGATTTTTATGCTTACTTTAATTTTATTTACTGTGAAATGGAATATGTCATGACTTTAATTTTATTTAGTGTGAATTGTGAAGTGTCTGTTGAATTCCAGTGTTGATTGTCCACTGTCCATTTATTTACTATTTATAATTTTACATTTTATTTATTGTGGAGGGTAAATAATATCGGTTTTTCGATTAACGAAATAGCGGACCGAAACCGACATATTCGATTTCGGTCGATTAGGTGTATATAATTGATCGGTTACGTAGCAACCACCAAAGACTGAGTCAATTTTATACTGTCAGAGTTATGTAGCAATTGGAATTTCAGAGTTCTGTCATTGACTTGTACCATGTTTGTAACTTCCTGCTTCATCAGCTCTCCCCAATCAACATCTTCTAGATTAGTCGATTTTCCACCTAAAAAAATTTAGAAGGTCTAGATGTTTCAACAAATCTTTAACCATAGATTGTCATAACTCGAAATTCGATATACCATCAAACTTTGATACCTAAAATTTTCATAATTGAACTGGTTATCTCAATAATGCTCTGATAACAATTGTACTCTGATATCAATTATGTGCTCGAATTGTATAACATAAAGGCTCTTTCTCGCGCGCGGGTGGTGTAAATCAAATCCCAAAATGAGCCTCTCATTTATTAATAAATAAAGCTTGGTTATTTTAATAAATAAATAAAATTATGTGCTCTGATACCAACAATGCGTTGATACGAATTTGTTGAAGTTAATAATAACAAAAAAAAAAAAAAACTAAAATTTACGTGATTAGACAATGTACTTAATCAATGGGAGTGAAACTATTTTTTAATTCATAGTGATGGTTATGATTCAACACCTATAGATACTACAAATACCATAAATAAACATAATACAAATAGGGATACATCATTCACATGGGATGGTATTTATCAATGGCAATTCATAAAAAAACATTTTGTTAAATTTAGGTACAATTTTAAATTATTTTTTCGTCTCAAAACTGACCATTGCGACGGTCAATTTCTTCATTGTTTCAAACATTCAACTACATGCAATTCAAACAAATTAAAAACTTGGTGGCACCCCCTCAAAAATGTAAAATCAAACTTAATATCGAGTTAACCAATCAGGCAATTCGTTTTCACCTTTTGTCAAACTGCATCAAACTACATATTTAAACCACTAAACTTTATTAAAAACTCAAAGAATATAATTGACAAAAAGTTAACAGGTCACATTAGGTTAATTACTTACGTTACATTACTCCATCAGTTTGAAACTTGATGGACTCAGAGTTGACCGATATCTTCATTGGGCCCTGTCCTCAAACTGAATGCAAATAAAATTTGGCAACAATCATGCGTTTAATTTGGCAATTGGATCAGTCCTGGGATCTATCGAATCTCATGGATTAGCTATGAAAATTTTATCTGCTTTGGATCGTTTTCGTCCAAAAATACTATGAAATAAGCATTATATATATTTTTTTAAATACCTACAATACAGATTCAGTTCAATCTTGATCTCTTAAAAATTATATATAAGTAAAATAAATACATGCAAAAAACTCACCATCCACTTCAATTATCACATTGTTTGGACAAAATTTATTTCATGGGCGTCCCCTGAATCTGAAAACATCCTGGAGTTGCCCCAGCAACAAAAAGAGCCTTAACTCCAAAAACTCCAAACAAATGATTGAGAATCCGGATAATCGCATTTGGCATATTATACATAGCATTGATGGCGAAATCCTCCAGCGCCGATGGCAAAGTAACCACTATGTATTCAGAAGTTCATATAAATTGAACAAATTTCACCTTAGGCAACGCTTCAAAACATTCACCGATATCTTTACAATTAGTGAGAGTACGATTCATTCTAGAATGGACTGATGGCGGGCAGGGCAGGAAACCGTTAGGCCGTCGGTGTGGAGTGGAGTCGTGAAAACCGTCAGGCCGTCGGTGTGGAATGGAGTCGTAAGTCGTGGAGAACTGGAGAAGGTGATAAGACTCTGATACCAACAATGCTCTGATACAATTTTAATTTGATTCATGTGGAAAATGCTTGTTCGTTTTCTTGTTCTTTCTACAATGTTATTAGTATAACGACAAACTTAAGTACAATTTTAAATTATTTTTTCGTCTCAAAACTGACTATTGCGAAGGTCAATTTCTCCATTGTTTCAAATATTCAACTACAATTGTAAGCATGGTAATTAAAACTTTAACAACTGCGGCCAAACAAGATGAAACGTAAATAGGGAATCTCTTAAGTCATGATGAAAATATTCTTTATTTTTTTAATAAAGTAATACTGAACAAAAATGTAATCAGGAACCAAAGTAAGTATTTACCCCATATCAGTTTGATGAAATTCATAGAACAAGATAACTTGTCCTGATTTGAAACAAAAAATTTGCAAGTTGTGTTTACCTGAAAAATTGAGGTAGACGTCTTCGAACAAATTAAAAACTTGGTGGCACCCCCTCAGAAATGTGAAATCAAACTCAATATCTAGTTAACCAATCAGGCAATTGGTTTTCACCTTTTGCCAAACTGCATCAAACTACACATTTAATAATGTGTCAAAATCAGTAAACTTTATTAAAAACTCAAAGAATATAATTGACGAAAAGTTTGCATGTTACAGTAGGTTAATTACTTACATTACATTCTACTCCATCAATTTGAAACTTGATTGACTCAGAGTTGATTGATATCTTCATTGAGCCATGTCCCCAAACTGAATGCAGCGAGTCTTAAAAAACAACCCTGCATTTAATTTGGCATTCAGACTTCCTGCAATTGGAACAGTCCTGGGATCTATCGGATTTCGTGGATTAGCTATGAAAATTTTCATCCGCTTTTGATCGTTTTCGTCCAAAAACACTATGAAATAAGCATTATATTTTTTAAAATACCTACAATACAGATTCAATTCAATCTTGATCTCTTAAAGTTTACATATAAGTAAAATAAATACATGCAAAAAACTCACCATCCACTTCAATTATCACATTGTCAATCTGGACGAAATTTATTTCATGGGCGTCCCCTGAATCTGAAAACATCTTGGAGTTGCCCCAGCAACACATGTGCAGCAAAAGGAGCCTTAACTCCAAAAACTCCAAACAAATGGTTGGGAATCCGAATAATCACATATGTCATATTATACATAGCATTGATAGCGAAATCCTCCAGCGCCAGCGCCGATGGCAAAGCAACCACTATGTATTCAGAAGTACAAACAAATTTCACCTTAGGCAACGCTTCAAAACATTCACCGATATCTTTATAATTAGTGAGAATACGATTCATTCTAGAATGGATTGATGGCGGCAGGGTAAGAAACTGCCAGGCCGTCAGTGTGGTGTGGAGTCGTGAAAATCGTCAGGCCGTCTGTGTGGAATGGAGTCGTAGGTCATGGAGAATTGGAGAAGGCGAGAAGGCTCTGATACCATCAATGCTCTGATACAATTTTAATTTGATTCATGTGGAAAATGCTTGTTCGTTTTCTTGTTCTTTCTACAATGTTATTAGTATAACGACAAACTTAAGTATAATTTTAAATTATTTTTTCGTCTTAAAACTGACTATTGCGAAGGTCAATTTCTTCATTGTTTCAAATATTCAACTACACTTGTTCGCATAATAATGTGTCAAAATCAGTAAACTTTATTAAAAACTCAAAGAATATAATTGACGAAAAGTTAGCAGGTTACAGTAGGTTAATTACTTACTTTACATTCTACCCCATCAGTTTGAAACTTGATGGACTCAGAGTTGACTGATATCTTCATTAGGCCTTGTTCCCAAACTGAATACAGCTTAAGAGTTTTGAAAAACAATCATGCATTTAATTTGGCATTCGGACTTCCTGCAATTGGATCAGTTCTGGGATCTATCGGATCTCGTGGATTAGCTATGAAAATTTTCATCCGCTTTGGATCATTTTCGTTCAAAAAACACTGTGAAATAAGCATTATATTTTTTTAAATACCTACAATACAGATTCAATTCAATCTTGATCTCTTAAAAATTACATATAAGTCAAATAAATACCTGTAAAAAACTCACCATCCACTTCAATTATCACATTGTCAATCTGGACGAAATTTATTTCATGGGCGTCCCTAAATCTGAAAATATTTTGGAGTTTCCCCAGCAACATACGTGCAGCAAAATGAGCCTTAACTTCAAAAACTCTAAACAAATGATAGGGAATCCGGATAATCGCATTCACATTACTGAACAAAAACAAATAAATTAGGAAACCGTCAGACCGTCGGTGTGGAATGGAGTCGTAGGTCGTGGAGAACTGGAGGATGCGAGAAGGCGAGAACAGAAAAGCGGGAATTTGAAATTAGGGATTTCATATTTCAAATTATCTCTGATTTCAGCTGCTCCGTACTATATTACTTAAAATTGGGTTGACCCGAAAACCCAAATTTATAATGAGGAGCAGTAAATTTGGGATGGTCCATAATTGAACTAGTTATCTCAATAATGCTCTGATAATAATTGTACTCTGATACCAACAATGCTCTAATACCTATTATGTGTGCTCTGATACCAACAATGCTCTGATACTAATTTATTGAAATTAACAAGAACAAAAAAAAAAAAAAAACAATAATAATGGTGGAAAAAAATAACTCATGCTTTAAAACAGAGCTGAGGGACGGTGGATATATAACTATAGTTCAAAGAGCACCGTGGATTATCGCAGCGATTCAAATCTTTTCGGTCTACACTACGATCAGTACTTATGCTATTATTGTAGCGGTAATTGAAGCGACGATTAATACGGTTGTCGTGGGAAAGAATTCCATCGGGAGTGTGATCGGTAGCGTGAATTATGGATTCGAATTCTCTTCTTCTTGAGTAGAGTTACCGTGAGGAGGATTGAGGCTGAGGCGAGGTCAAAAGAGCGAGGCGTCGGCCAGATGGCGTGGGGGACATGGAGTGGAAAATCGTAAACCGTACACTATAAAGCAATAGAGTCAAAATTATTTTTTCAAACATATGATTTTGTATGAAATATGTAAAATTAAAGCAATGCAACTCTAGTGCCCTAACAGTACTGTTTAATTAAAGCATTGCCAAAATGAGTACAACACACGATAAAGCGACTCAATACAACACTCAACAACACACTGTAAACCCTAAAACTGAAGCAATCAACGCAGCACTAACACTCAATAACAGTATAACACAACAATTAATAAACGAGCAGTTGAGTAGAGTTACTGTCAGAGGAACCGAGGCTGAGGTGAAGTTCGAGGAGCGAGGCATCGGGTGGATGGCGTGGGGGACAGGGAGTGGAAAACCGTAAATTGTCGGCGTCAGATATTGGAATAGTGGAAATCGTCAAGCCGTCGGTATGCGGGGGACATGGAGTGGAAAACCGTCAGCGTCAGATATTGCGTGGAAACCGCCAGGCCGTCGATGTGAAGCGGAGTCGTAGGCCGTCAAGAAGGCGAGAACAGAAATGCGAGAATTAGGGATTTCGAATTCTCTTCTTCTCGATTTCAAATACTCCGAACTATATTACACCAACATTCCTTTGTGAAAATCGAGTTGACCCGAAAACCCAAATTTATAATGAGGAGCAATAAATTTGAGATGGTCCATAATAGAAAATATTACATAAAATCCTACTTTTATCCTTCCACACAAATTTTGTTTTGAAAATATAGAACTAAATTGAATTTGTGTTGATTCCCATTCAATTAAAGTTTTAGTCCATAATATATTGCGGGTAAAGATTTTGAGTTAAACTATGAAATTAGAAATTAGGAGATGCTATTTACACTGAGTCTTTATGGTGAGCTATCTTATCAGCTAGTTAAGCATAGGTCGGTCTATCTAGCTAATTCAACTCAAAATGAGTAAATGCAACCACAAGTCTATCCTCTTAATACTAAATTCGACAATTCAATACTTTTTGAGTCCACTATTTAAGTTATTGGAACAATTATGTTGTCTTATAATCTCATCACTCTTATTATAAAAATAAATAAATAAACTAGTATTTTCTACGCGTAAAATTAATATTTATATTTTAAAAAAATAACTAACAAGTTTTTATTAATTAAAATCTATATTAAATCAAATTTATTTATTATATTAATCCAATATATAATGTCTATAAATATTATTATCATTAAATAATATAAGAAAATATAAGGTGGATAGATCATAGATGGCATGGTAACAATAATAAAAAAGATAACAGAAGTTTTAGCAGTAGCGGTATTTTTGTCTAAAAAATAAATAATACAATCTTAAAAACACAATGTACAAAACGATTAGCACTAAAAACATAAACATAAATTAGGAATAACTTTGATTGAAACTTATTATATTTTTATTTCTAGACTAGACTAGAAAATAAAATAAAATAAAGCTACACAGATTTTAGAGTTTTAATAATAAAAAGTGATTTTTAAGTTATTTATCAATGTTATGATACATCACCTGTTTATAACATCTAGGACAGTCTTAGTGCCATTTCTTCAATATATATAAACACAATGTTCTAATTCTTTCTCATTTCTCACACCTCTTTAGCATCAACAGTAAAGACATAGTCCTTGTCAAAGCCCACATAAGAATTACACTTGAAATGAAGTGTATACGTCTTTTTCCCAGCTTCTGCAGGAGCAGCAAAGCGAAGCATGACCGTCGACTTCCTTTGGATGCTCATCACCATTTCGATGGCAAGCAGCTTGTCGCTTTTGGGATCACCAACCACAACCCACCACCCTTCATCTTTTTTCACAGGATACCTAGGTGCCAAAACTGGTGCCACCTCTGTTCTCCCAACCGTTACCTCCAAACTGATGTCTTCCCCACTAGCCCTCACATTCTCGCTGTCTACCACTTCGTATGACACGTCTATGTTGGGAAAGCGGCCGCTACATCGTGCAATGTCCAGCAGCTGAGTGTCCGGCATTTGCAACAGCTCACGCCTCTCGCCATCTTCCATTTCCAACAAATCAGAAACTGTCTCAATTCTCTTGCCAGGATTCTCCTGGCACTTCTTGGCTAGCTCTTTAGTGAGATGCGGGAGCTGGAGTAGCATTGAATCGCATTCCCACATGGCTTGGGTCACCATTTGGCTTACTTCCATAGCGAGGAGTGCAAGGTTGAGCCAACCGTTACTAGAAATAACATCAACCATGGCCCTAAGAAGCCTATCAGCATAAAGAATCACCAGCTGTTGGTCAGCAGCCAGATTTTCTTCACCCACCACCTGCCTACAGAAGTGGGCCTGCAGTAGAGCATTAGCCTTCACGCATGGATCTGAGTACTTTGGATTGTCAAAAGAGTAGCGATGGTCATTAACCAGACTTCTTATCAACTCCTCTTCGCCTGGCCGAATAGGAAGCTCTTGGTACTCTGAAGCTGCTGTCAGAATTTCCAGTAAATCCTTGAGCTTTGTTGTGGGTGTCAAAGAACTACTAAATCGGTCTACAGTTGTATAATAAATTAAAGTATTTTGATGCTATCACCCCAAGATTATTTGGTGAAAGTAAGAAGTCATAATCAGAATTAACACATCTGCGGGCTACCAGATCATTCAATGTTTTATCCACAATCACTGAAAGGTGCTCCAACAAGCTTTTATCATCAACAACACCCTGCAACTTGTAGTAATTTGGATTCTGAGTGAGCCTTCTGTACATGAAACTCTTGCTCATAAGGTAATAAAATTCATCCAATCCACCATCCAGTTTGCCTAGGATATATTCAGAAACCACCTCAGCATTCAAATGATCATGGACATAGTGTTGCAACTGACTTTCAACAGGGAATGCTTCAAACAAGAAGTTCTTCCAGTAATCTTTTTGTGGTGCAGGGCAGAAATTGACACCATTTTCCCTGGATGGACCCATCATCTCCGATGAGACCACCACCAGGTTTGCAGAAAATCGTAGTCCACAACACATTGAACTGCTAATGACACATACTCGTGCCCATCCATTTTTGAACAGCATCTTCACTATGTCTTGATCAGTCTTAGCCAAGCCCTCATGCAAGTAACATACCCCATAATTCAATGTTTCTTCCAACGTGCGTTCCTCAATGAAGCTTTCCTCAATGATGCTTTCAACGAAAGGCTCCACCGGATTTGCACGTTGTGATCTCTCTCGACTATCCAACCTCAAATAAGTTTTCAAACGAAAAGCAGCCACTCGTACATGCTCTCTTGAAGGAACATAAACAATAGCAGTTTTCCCACTGCTTACATGCTGTCCAATTGCAGTATAAATGTGCTTTTCCAAATCTAGCATAGCCTCTGAAATGGGAATATCATCACCCTGGATGTGTTTTCCAAGGGGCACATGCTTGGGACCAATGGGAAAGTTGAAAAGTCCATTAGAGGTAGCCCCAATCCATTCTCCCAAATCCATGGCATTCACCACAGGAATTGATAAAGCAACAATACGGATCTTCTTCTCAAGTTGACTTGAAATACATCTCATCCTGGCAACAATCACTTCCAATACATGACCACCCTGATCACCAATCAGGTGGAGCTCATCAACAATGAAAAGACTGACTTGCTGAACATGTTTCCACTGTTTCCAGCGACGGGATAAAGCATCCCATTTCTCAGGTGTGCTAATAACAACTTGTCCCTCCTCAAGAAGTTTCAGGTCAGTAGCTGTCTCCCCAGTGAGTTCAACAACTCTAACCCCTAGGCCCTCACCAAACTTCTTCTTCCAATCACTATAACGCTCCTTAGCAAGACCCTCTCTTGGAGCTATATACACTGCACGCATGACACTGTCTGACAATCCTTTCTGATGATCCCTCAAAATTGAAAATTCTGAGCATATGGTCTTCCCACTACCCGCTGGCGCTGCAACCAATACATTGTCATCAGAATTGTATAAGACATTAAAGACTTTAGTTTGGACTGGGTTGAAATATTTGAATTCTTGATATAAGGCTTCATACGCAGGATTTCTCAAAGCAGCCACAGGAAGGGGTTGCACGTCTACTAGCACAGTAGGAAGAGGAATTTTTTCTGGCCAAACAAGATGCCGGAAGGAACCTGGGAAACCAACCTCAAATCCTAACCACACATCACAAACCACTTGAATGAAGAATTGAGGGAGACAATTATAATAAACAAAGCACCTCTTTTTGCCCTGTCCAGAGGGAATGGGCTCTGATGAAAAAAGATACCGTATATCCATAGCCTCAACTGTACCAAAGGTCCAAAGTGACTTTGGTGGTTCTTGAGAACTGGAATTGCCACTGTACTTGAACCGTTTGAAATCCTGTGAATGTGACATCTGAAAACCTGGAATTTTAGGGGGCAAAACAAAATTATTTCAGCAATTTACCTAAGCCACGAAATCTCTACTTTTTGTGTTCAAATATAACGTTTAGTTTACTGGGCACCTTAACAATAATGATGAGAACAATGATAACCGTATAATAATAATTATGCATTGAAAAGAATCCAGAAATTCTATCTTCAATAACACTCTAGATTTTGTGTTCAAGGGAACACTCTAAATCGTCAATAACATTCTAGATTTGGTGTTCAAAGGAATTCTTAGTTATATATTTTGATATTAAAAAGAACAGCTAACAAAAAAAAAAAAAAAACATATGAATAAAATTCTGCAAATTAACCTAGAACATCAGTAGAGTCGGCAAAGAGCGTACCTGAATAACTCAGAGGGATGCTTGTGCGCTTCAGACAGAATTACATATGAGACTCGGCGTTCAGGCGAGCCGGCCAGTGGTGTGGTGCGTAGTGGCTTTAGTACGCCCCGCCAAAACGCCGGGCTCGGAAACAAACTAGAAGGTATATATAGTTACGTAATACGGAGTATAATTTTTATAAAATTCACTATTGAGTTTGTAAAGGGAATAGTGATTCTTAATCCTTGATTATCTTCAAAAGGTAATGTGAAATTTTAGGAATGTAAAATTAACTTATGTGTTTGATTTGGATTGTGAAATATAATATTATTTTATTTTATTTAGTTAAGGGTTATATTTTAATGAGTAAATATCTAAAATGGTCTCTCGACTATAGCTAAATTTATAAATTGGTCTTTAATTTTCAAATTCAACCAATTAAGTCCTTACCTTTGAAATTTTAACACGATTTTATCATCCATCTATTTGATCGTTTGTTGACTGTGACTTTTGAGGATATATATGTAATTTCATGGTCCATCGTCGGTTTTTTAAGGTTCCGATTGCATTTTCAGACCGCACTGTTACATTTGAATCCACTGCCGAAAGCAATTTACCAAATCCGGCCGCCTTTCTTCATCCTCCATTTGGATTCAATGTAGTTGAGTTCGTACCAGAGCGAAGAATACGACGTGTTTTCGAAACGGTGCAACGTCATCCTGGACTCCTGGAAGCCTCCATGTGCTCCGACGAGAGCTACAGGTTCTTCTGGAGATCGTCGATGACGGCGCAGCCGCCGGCGATGACGCAGAATCGTTAAATTACATATATATCCTAAAAGACCACGGTCAACAAACGGTCAAATAGGTGGATGACCAGATCGTGTTAAAATTACAAAGTTAATGACTTAATTGATTGAAATTTAAAGTCGAAGACCAATTTGTGAATTTAGCTATAGTCGATTGACTATTTTGGGTATTTACTCTATTTTAAGTTATATGGAACAATTTAATATATTATATATATATATATATATATATATATATATATATATTTATTTATTTATTTATATATTTATTTATTTATTTATTTATTTATTTATTTATTTATTTATTTATTTATTTATATAACAATACTTAAATATTAAAAAAAAAATATTACATTTGATTATATAAGCATATATTCCAAACGCTAGAAGCTCGATTTCATAATCTCATATATGAAATAGTTACTACATGTCATATGAGCACAATGTGATTTGGCTATATATTCCTTAACCAATCAATATTTAAACAACATTATTATTTTATTCCCTTGTAACCTTATTCATATTCAAATCACATATAATTTTATTTATCATAAATAAAAATTACATATGGTCAAATATATTTTAAAAAATGACATAAAAAGTCCATCGTAACACTATATATATACAAGGTAACAATATTGAATCTTGCTTGTTGAATTGTTGTTTGTAATGCTTTGTTAGTCAATGCCACCCATTTGAAGTGATCCATTTGAATGATGAGTTAACTAAAAATGCAAACATGTTTAAATTGTTTTAATGTTCATGATCAAACAAGTTATGCATACTTGTGTATGTAATGCTTGGTTAGATGTTCACAATCACTTTAAGTGATTCATTTTAACAATAAAGTAACTCAAACCGTTTTTAATGTATAATTTATTGAATATGTATACGATCAAATAAGTTATTCGTTAGTGTAGTTATAAACACATACAACCAATACTATCAACGCACCTAACAAGCAACGTCAATTATGACATAACTATATGCATGGACTATAACCCCACTTTATAAATATAAACAATAATTATAGGGACACGTGTCACCCAGGTAGATAATAAAGTGCACATATGTAGTTACACAAGGGTGATTATATACAAAAAGGTTATTCTAGTCACATTATTCATCCTTTATCATTCTCATTGATTATATGAAGAAAATATACTGCTTCAAGCTTGTAAATATTGAACTTATTTGTATTATAAGAATGTAAATTTACATAAAAAATAAGTGAAATTTTGTCAACTATAATATCCAATTGTTTTATAGTTGTAATGTTCGTTAAGTTTTTATGCGGTTATAACAATATTTTTTAAAAAGTAATAAAAAGATTGATATTTACATATTGAAGAAAATAATGAGAAAGGTCATTCATTTTTTTCCCACCCTTTTCCTAAACACTCTAACCTTTTTTGGAGGGAAATTTCTTTTGTTTTTAAAAAAGGCTTTAGCTTTGGATATTTCTACTGACAATCATTTTCCATTTGGATTATTTATTTCCTGAACAAAAATAGAAAAAAGCGAAAAAATATATATACACTGGTGGACCCACAACTTACGTGGCGAAAACCCATTGCCCGTGTGACCGAGTCCACAGCAAAAGGTACCAATCAAATCAAGGCCCGAACCTCAGGCTCGGGTGCCGAACCGACACCCGAGCTGATCCGGTTCGACGAAAAATTCTCAATAATTTGGTTTTACTTTTACACGTTTATTTTTATTTTTTAATTTAATTAATTTAATTTCGATCTCTTTATCTTTCTTCCTGCAAAGTCTCTCTCTCTCTCTTCTCTGTCTCTGTCACACCCCCTCTTCACCCTTTGAAGCTCCCATTTCTATCGCCCTTTCAAAACCCTACAATTCGCAGAACGGAAGGATCGATTCGGAGCTCCATTGCTGTCCCCCTCGGCATTTTGCTTAGGTTTGTGCATCGGTTTCAATTATTTTCGCTTATTTTGTTTGCTGGCTGCTCACTAACCCTAACACTCCTATCTCTACTCGAGCAATGCACTGTTCTGCACTTGACGGGCCAATTTCCGCTAGGTTTTGCGCTTGTTTGGGTCGTGTTGCAACCATTTAACTGCTTGCCGAGCCGTGTAGTGATTGACTATGGAGTCAATCTGTGATTTTGCTTCGTGAATTGCGATGCCACTGATTAGTTCTATTAGTATGCTTAGAATTCGCTGGGAAGTTGTTGCTTTTGTGTGAGAAAATGTTCTTTGCTGGGGCTTATGTGCTTTAGGACTTTATTATGTGGAATTAGTAGTGGGTAGTGTTATTGTGTACGAAATGTGGGCTGATGTTTAAAGGTGGTCCAATTCATCAGGTCATGTTAGCTTCTCTAACAGTGTTTGTCTGTTTCTGGTCAAATGAATCTATCTTTGTTGTATCAGGCTATCAGCTAGTTACTAGGTACACCACGGCATGCTTGGCTAGGTGCCCCATGCCAATGATGTTCATGTGGTGATACATAATGTTTTGATGGTAGTACAACAATGCTAAGATCATAATCCAGCTACAATTTATCATTTGGATATTATTGTGTTATAATTTAAAAATCTTTTTGTTAGACATTATAAATGGTAAGAATATATTTAACATGATATTTGGGATTAATGCGTATATTCTTAGGGATTAGGTTCCGGTCATTACCTTAGTTAGTATATAGTTTATTACCTTAGTTAGTATATAGTTTCTTGTATAAATATGTATATTCCTTAGTCTTAGAAATATGAAAAATATAGAGTTCTGCTGTTAACACTTTTCAATATCATTTCAACATTGTTAACAACCTAAGAACTATTTGGAATTTTCATTGAATTTTTAAGAATGACAGGATAGTTCAAGGGCTTGTGGAGTTGTGATGGATTTAGATTTTATAGTTTAGTAGGACTGAATGGAGATGAAAAATTCTTGCAGCTTACCCCAGCAAGATTGTGATTAGGACTTAGCTGAGTTTAGTAAAGTTCATGAAGTATGCTGAACTCAGTATGAGCATAATGTGTGGTGTTTCAATTAATTGATGCAAGATTTACCGGATTGGACTTTGTGCAAGACTCAAATTACTGAATGCCTCAGGTGATTATTTCGGTGTAATAAATTGTATCACTGAGTGGAAGATTTTAAATATGAGCCAAAAATGTTATGCTAATATTGGCATTGCCAACTTAAAAACAAAATTGCTAAAATTACTAGTCATGGTTATGGAAATATGTAATGTATATAAGAATTTAGAATGCGAGAAAGTGAAACTAGATGAATCATCAACACGGGGTTTTGATGATGATTACAGCAGTGTCCAGCCTACTTTGTCTATCTTTTTTCGGGGTAGGTGGGGGTGGGGTACCCCTTGTGTATAATTATAGAAAGCTTAGCCTCTCTTCAATTCAAACCCTACTACTCATCTTCGATCTCCGTCATCCTCCTCGCTTAGTATGCTTCTGTATCCCTTGTGTATAATTATAGAAAGTCTAGCCTCTCTTCAAACCCTATTCATCTCCATCGTCCTCCTTGCTCTGTATGCTTCCGTATCCCTTGTGTATTATTATAGAAAGCTCAGCCTTCTTCAAACTCTACTACTCATCTCTGTCATCCTCATCCTCGCCCGGTATGTTTCCACATCCCTTGCTGTTAAGGTATCTCCTCTTTTTTCCATTCCATGTACTTTCTCTCTCTTTTTGCGATGGCTTCTGAGATTCAATCTCAATTTCTTCTGTTCCCTCAGTTTTTAGATCTTTCACTTTGCCTATAATGAAACAAGAACAAAGAGAAAGAAGGGAATCATGTAAAGGGAGGGCATCTTTGATTTTGGCTAACCTTAACCTTAGATTTTGATTTTGTTGTGGAACATTATAATTACAGACTGATTTTTTCTCATTCTTTATATATATATATATATATATATATGATTTCACTTTACTTTATCAGAACACCTTTGTTTTTTTGTTATGAATCAACGAATATTTGTATATTTCAAGTAAATATGTAAAGAAAAGCATGGCCTTATTGGATGGAATAGCTATTAAACAAGTTAAGTAGAGGCTATTCAATTGAATATTTTCATTTCAGAGGGTTATTATTGCTTTGCCAAATGTCAATATTTTGTTGGTAGTTTTAGAGGTTTAACATTTTATTAGTTATTTTCATGATAGAAAAAAAAAAAAACAATGGAACAAGGGATATAAGTTTTATGAGATCGACTAAACTTTGTGCCTAGAGGGAGACAACTTGGGTTTTGTTTATCCTCCCCTGCTCAATACGCTAATGCAGTATCTGTTGCATGATCAACTGTCATTGCATTTAATCTGTATTTTACAGTGGATGGGGGGGAGGGCTTTGTTGTGTGCATGTTTTTCTATTTGTTGTTCAAATTATATGTTTATCACTTTTATTATTATTATTATTATTATTATTATTATTATTATTATTATTATTATTATTATTGAACTGTTGTCAGTAGAAGTGTTTCACCGAACTTGATGTGTATTTTGCAGGAGGTTGTGGTGAGGATGCTGGATGTGGATTGTCTATTTCAAGAAAAGTGGGATTTCAAATGTGATTATGCTTGAATTTGGATTATAAATTATGCCTCAATTATTGATAGTCAGCTTTTCACATTATTGGCATCTCGCATTATTGGTTAGAGTTTGATAATTACGGATTCAAGATTTTGGACTTAACATCATCAATGCCTGGCAACGAAGTTGGAGATAGGCTCCACAATTTCTTTGCACAAGAGAACTTCTCACAGGGACAGCATCAAGCACAGGTGCTGGATGGGAATTGGCCAGCTCTGAATAATAATAATCTGTTGAATGAAAACCCGAGACCAATTGGTTTACTGGGTTCCAACCCCAAAAGTTACAATTTGCAGCCTCCAGGTATTTATGGGTTGATTTTTCAATTGAATTACATGTCTCTTCTGGTGTTGTGAAATGGAGGTTGGGCTTGGTGTAATGGCCAAGTTATTTGTTGATTGTTTGGATTCTGGTTGGGACGTAAAGTTCTTTAAAAATATTCTTAAAGGCTGTGCACCTTTTCCTTCTGTAAACACCGTAAGTCTGTAAGATGCATGGCCCTTATGCATTGTCTGACCTTTCTGTTAATCTCTCTTTAGAAAGCTTCTTGGTTGCTGAACTGATTTGGGTGCAAGTATCTTTTTTACTTAGGGAATTTAGATGCCTTATGGCTATATAGTATTGTTTGAGGATATAATTGTCTCTTTCCCCTTTGTTTCAGTAGTAGATACTGGGAGAGGACCTGGCAGTCATATGTTGAATGGTCCACATGGCATGAACTTCAATCAATCCAGTCCAAGGCCTGAGGTTTCTAAAAGCCAATTGCAGAGTCAACAGCAAAATTTTAATGACTACATGTATGGACATCTTTACCAGGCGCGTCAAGATGAAGGGAAGTTTCTTGCTGTGAACACAGGTTCTGATCAATGTAATGTAGCATCAGTTGGCTCATCTTTCTATGATTCACAACAAGGTGTGCGACCTGAGCATCAGACTCATACACCAGTTAGGTCTGAAGCTTCTGAATCTCCTGGTAGTTTTAATCTGTTTGGGAGTCAACACCAATTGAGTTGTCACCAATCAAATATGTTGCAACCTCCTCAGCGCCAGCAGTCTGGGTTTAATGACATGCAACAGCAAATAATGCTGATGAGAATGCAGGAACTTCAGCGACAACAGCAACTTCAGCAACTAGATGCAAGGCAACAAAATACCTTCAACCAGATTTCGCCCTTTTCTAAGGTGGCATCTAGCAGCCATACCCCTTCTTTGGGTAATGGCACTATAAATTCAGGTGGAGTTAGTTATCCATGGGCAACTGAAACTGGTAACACAAACTGGTTGCAGCGACATTCACCAGGATTGCAGGGTTCCTCTAATGGTCTCATTTCTACTAATCGGGGTCAAGGACAAAACTTAATGGGTTTAATTCCTCAGCAGACTGACCAATCTCTTTATGGAGTTCCTGTTTCAAGTTCAAGAGCAGGTGTAACCCAATATACCCAGACGATGACTGATAGGACATACATACAGCCAACAGATTCCTTCAATAATTCATTTCAAGCTAATCAGTATTTTGCATTGCCAGATCAACTTGGCGGTCAGGACAGAGCACTTGCTTCTAAACAGAAATTCCAAAGTGAAAATTTCTTTGGACATGCTCCTGGCGAATCTTTAAACAGTACAATTAATGCGGAGAACTTTCAGCAAGTGAATTCCATGCAAAGAAGTACATCTGTGCAGGAATTCCAATTGAGACAGGAGCTGGCTCTTCCTTCAGCACACTCACTGGAAAAAACAGAAACGCAAGCTGCCTCCTCACACAATGATGTAGGTCTTGATCCTACAGAAGAAAAAATTTTGTTTGGTTCAGATGATAATATATGGGCTGCCTTTGGTAAGAGCACCAATTTGAGTGGAGAAGCCTGTGATTCAGTTGATGGTACAGGTCTACTCAATGGGCTTCCTTCCATTCAAGGTGGTACTTGGAGTGCTCTCATGCAGTCTGCTGTTGCAGAAACTTCTAGCACTGATGATGTACAACCACGGGAAGAGTGGAGTGGTTTGAATTTTCACATTACTGATGGTCCATCAGGGAATCAAAACATTTCAACATGTAACAGTGGTAAACTGCCAAATTCTTTTGCTCAAGGCAAAGTGCCTATTGCTTCATCATTGAGTTCTGAGCCTATTCGTCCTTCTGACTGTACTAATGTGAATGATAGTTATTGCAATCTCCAAGGTTCCCATCAGTCTGGTCATAAACTTCCCTATGAACTTGGCCATGGTCTGCAAACACATTCTTCTCAGAGATTTGTGCAACCGTCTGAGCAAGGAAGCAAGTGGATGGATTCTGGTTCATTACAAAGGGCAGGAGCTGTTCATGGTGGTGCTTCATACAAAACTGATCCTGGCCCTAGCCCAGCTGTTGATTTGCAGCCTGCTAGATCATCTGTTGCTAATGCCCATGTGAACTCTGAGATCAATGGCTTGAATACTGCTGGCTTTACTTTGAAGCCAAGTTCTATGAGGAGCGCTGAGCAATCCAGTCAATTTCTTTCTAGTAGTTCTCAAATTAATTATTGGAAGAATGCAAACCCCTTTGTTAAGGGTCAAGGAAGTGACGGCTTGGAGGAATCACAGCTTCGTGTTATCAGGGATAACCAATTTTCAAACTCATTGCAAGCCACCTCTGATAGAGAAGTTAAAACTCATGAGATGGATAACAGAGACAAACAGGAGAACTCCAATGACAGCTACCACTCCAACGTATCACACCACACATCTGTTGGTAGTTTGAGGGGAAATGCGTTGTCTGATGTTAGTGATTCAAGGCCTGGCAAGGAAAAGTTTACTAACCAAGTTGGCAAGAAAATTTCTACACGGAAATTTCAGTATCACCCTATGGGAAACCTGGATGAAGATGTAGATCCTCATGGAGTGAAAAAGCCTATACACAAACAGACTGTGGTTCAGCAGAATGCCCAGTTTGGCCAGTCAATGTTTTCCCCTCAGGTTTCAAAGAGTTCTATTGAAGCGGGAAAGGTAAATGTGTTCCCAGTGTCACACATGTAATGTAAACTCCAAATTCTGGTCTGACAGTATTGTTGGATTTTATTTGCAGAGGCAACCATTTGATGGCCTAAGAGATGGCAAAGGCCTAGCTGAGGCACATTCTCAGAGCTGCTTCCCTAGCTCTGGATCAAATATGGCTGCCTGTTTGAGTAGATCTATTGATATTCACTCACCTAATGCTGATTCTCCATCTAGGTATTTGATAACTGTATTCTTCCTCTCTTGTGAATCAGTTCACTTTATGTTAATGGAATCTGCCATTAATTTGTTGTTTATTCATTTGGATTGTTTTAATTGAATGCTGTAACATATGTGCAGTTTGCTTTTGAATGCAATGACCATTGGTAGTATTAGATAGATTATCAGTAACCTCATTCTCTTGTGAAGCTTCATCACAAATGTTATAAAAACTCCATATATTTAATCTACACCTTATAGTTTTCTTTAATATTGTGAACTGTTCTATTATTGCAGTCCAAACATGCTACAGCTTCTACAGAAGGTGGATCAATCCAGAGAATTTGGTGCCTCAATGCAGCAGAATGCATCATCTGAAATGCCAGAAGCGGAAAACTCAGATGGGTCTATGGCACACCTGCAGCGAAGCCATTCATCAGCTTCTCAAGGATATGGCTTACAGCTTGGTCCTCCATCCCAATGCATTCCAACTAAAAATAACTTACTTTCATCTCAAAGCTCTATGCAAACTGTTAATTCTTCATTTGTGAGTCATTCTGCTGTTGATATTGGTGAAAATGGTCAAGCACAGGCTGCTCCTCCATCTCAGGTTCAATCTTCACCTTTTTCCCGT
This sequence comes from Ipomoea nil, assembly GCF_001879475.1. Taxonomy (NCBI): domain Eukaryota; kingdom Viridiplantae; phylum Streptophyta; class Magnoliopsida; order Solanales; family Convolvulaceae; genus Ipomoea; species Ipomoea nil. The sequence goes on along the minus strand of NW_017618587.1, from coordinate 649,219 downwards.
GGTACAATCCAAGGAGAGTTGAGTAATAGTAGATCTGGAGTTCCAGGAAACAGCAAGAATGAATCCACTCTTCATAAGATGCATGGGAAATTTTCATCAGCATTTAGTTCTGGCTATATGTCTTCAAGAAGCCTGCTTGAAAATCAGCAGATGGTTACTGGACAGGCTTTGATAAATCAGTCCAATAATTCTTTCAAACGTGCTGCTAATTCTACAGGGAAAGATGATTCTCATGGGGAAGCTTCTGGTGGTCTTTCTATGGAAATTTTCTCACGTGAGGCAATGGGCAATAGTTCACATGCCAACTTACCTACATCCTTGGATACTGCTAAGCCAACTAGTTACAGCAATACTTGTGAAGGGGTCTCAACCCCTCAAACATCAGTTCAGCATCTTCCAGTTTCTCAGCCTACCACTGTTTCTGGCATCTCTCAACAAAAGTCCTTATCAGAAGTACTGAATAATATTTCAGCCAATTCTCAGGCACATCTATTTGGTGTTCAGTTTCATAAGGAGTTGTCAAACCAATTGAATATTGTTGAATCATTGTCCTCTGCTTTAGGCAGTCAAGGGGATCAAGATACGACAAATGGAAGGAAGTTCTCATCTGAGGTTGATGCAATTTCTGTAAATTCATTGGGTAATGTTCAGGGAGAAATGAAACAAGCAAAGCCACAATCCTCTAGAAACATTGACCCTTCTCAGGAACTGAATGAATCCCAAGGAGAAGCTACAGTCAAGACCGTTTCGGATGTATCTCCTGTGAATTCAACATCAATGCAGAAAGATATTGAAGCCTTTGGCCAGTCTTTGAAACCAAATAACTTTTCTCATCTTAACTACTCAATAAATCAAATGCGGGGCATGAAGAACATGGAGACTGAACAAAGCAATATGATGCTGAAAAGAATTAGAGCACCAGATGGCAGTCCAGGTGGTCAACAATTGTCTCATGCATCCTCTCCTTCAGGAGATTCTGGAATGTTAAGCTTGCCTGGGTCAGATAATTTGGAAAGAAACAGAACTGCTCAACAAGGAACAGTACCTACTCAGGATATGCCTGCACTTTGTCAGTATGATTCTCAGAGCAGTTCTCTTGCAAATAGTACTTCTGTTAAACAGGAGCACAATCAAATTACTCCCCAGATGGCGCAATCTTGGTTTAATCGGTATGGAACCAGTAAAAATGGGCAGACATTGCCAATGCATGAGGCACAAAAAGCTGCTGCTGCGCAAATTGCTGAACCACCTTTCAGTTTTCGGAAGTCTTCCAATAGTTTGCATGCAATTAATTCCATGCAGCAACTAATGGCTGCTAATACTGATAGAAGCCAACATAGTACTGTTGGGCAAAGCTCGCTCCCAACACCAGTCCATGTTGAGCATTTTCCTTCACGATCTTTGTCAGTAAACATGATTGGTCAGCATTCAATACCAAGACCGAAGAAGCGCATGCGTGTTACAGAAGATCTGAGTCCCTGGTACAAAGAGGTTTCACAGGATTTGCAGGATCTTCAGAATATCAGGTTTTTATTTTCCTAACATCAATAATCATTCCAATGTCACTTGAGGTTTCATTGTCTCTATGCATCTTTAGTATATTGTCCTTAAATACAACTAGTGCCTGGTGCCTGCTAATATGCTTGAACTGTCTTGCAGTGGTAGTACTGCAGAAAGAGCTTGGGCAAAAGGAACCAATCGGCTTACTGAAAAGGTGCAGTATTTAAGTTGGTTGTACTATTGTGTGCTCTGAATTTTACTTTGTTTTTTAGTTTCTAAATAGCTTCTTGTAACGAAAGGTTGAAGAAGACATCAGTTTGACTGAAGTGCCACCAAGGCAAAGAGCTAAAAGAAGGCTTCTCTTGACAACTCAGCTTATGCAGCAATTATTTCACCCTCCACCTGCATCAATTCTTTCAGCAGATTCCAAGTTGAAGTTTGAGAATGTGGTTTACTCAGCTTCTAGATTGGCTTTGGGTGGTGCATGTGGCCTGGTTTCTAGCTTTAATGGAAAGACCAGTATGACCAATGCAGATGATGACAAAGAGCTGTAAGTTTTCCTTGGATTTATGTGGAGCTTGTTTAAACGTCTTATTTGTTTTTTTTCCCTCTAATAATATTTCTTAATATGTTCTGTAGATCGTTTGATAAGCACAAAACATCAGAGGGCAATGGTGATAAGCATTTTTCAAAAATTGTGGAACAATTTGAAGAGAGAAAAAGGAAGTTAGAAGATGATTTATATGAGTAATGCCCTACATCTTTGTTTCCCATTTATTGTTTTTGAGTAAAAGAAAATGAGACCAATACTGCAATGTTGTAGTAACAGGTGTAAATGAGCTGCGCCTAATCTATGATGTTTGGCTTGCCTGGTGAAATAAACAATCTGTCTCAAGCTCAGATTATTTATTTCACCAACTTTTCTTTTACATTTTCAGATTTTCTGCTTATTCCTCCTGTTTTTTCCCTCATCCAATCTTTTCCTGAATGCAGATTGGACTACAGCGCATCATGTTTGGATTTGACACTGGAAAGACAAGATCTGGATAAGTTCTCAATTATCAACCGATTTGCAAAGTTCTATAACCGCGGGCAAGCTAATGCTTCATCTTCCTCAGATCCACGTATTCTTAAAGGTCAGCCACAGAGATACGTGACTGCACTTCCAATGACTAAAACAGATCTTCCTGTTGGGGTACAATGTCTTTCTCTATGATTAAATTTATTCTTCCCCATTTCTAGTTGCAATATTCTTTTAGTCCTGGGTATATGCACAATGCACTGCCACCCGCTACAACACATGGAAACCACAGAAAGCAGAGTGGATGACCATTAGTTTGGTTAAGATAGGCTTTGATCTTTTCCCTTTTAGGTCATTGATGATATTATTGAGACAATACAAATGCAGTCCATGTGTATACTTATTTGAAATGAAGGAATGTTGCCCCATCATTTTTTTTTTTTTTAATTTTTACAAGAAAATGGGGAGAAGAGTTATTAGGCCTCAGAAATCCACAACGCAAAATATTCATGTTATTGGCTACGCACATTGCGCATCACACATAAATTACATAGCATGTATTGTATAATATATCGATATTTGGTTAAAAGTTTCTTAGAGATCTTTGTGTTGTAATATTTTGTTTAATTTAGATTATTATTTTTGTTTTCATTTGAATTTTGGCAGATTTTGTCATTGTACCTTCTAAAACTGATTTCAAAACTAAATACAATCACTAATAACATTGAAGGAAGCCATTGGTGATCTCGAGATAATTGAGCTTAATTAGTTAGTTGAGTTATCCAAAATAGTTAGCTTATCAACCAAGGTAAACAATCAATATGAGTGTTTGATTACTTAGCTTTTTGTAACAACTTATTGTTCTAAAATGTTAAAATTTAAAAAATTGTTCAAAGTAGCTTTTCCAATTCATTTTTTGAGAAAGTCATTTTGTATGTAATCAGCTATTAGCTAACAACTAATTTACTAAACACTTTTCTACAATCAACTAATGCTATTAACTAGTCAAATTTACTAACCCAATCAGCTACCAACCATTACTAACCCAATCAATTACCGGTCATTTACCAAACACCTCTAAGGAATGGAATTGAAGTGTGATGGGTATGCAACATAAGTACAATGTGCTTTTTGTTGGTAGTCGCAAAATGAGGTATGGAGTGTGTTTCCAGCTTCCATGGTCAAGAGAGGGTAATGTGAACTTCCTCTCCTACTATGCCGAATATTTCATCGATCCTGAAAGAAACAATAGAATGAGGGCAATACAGTATGGCAGCAAAGAAGCACATTTGAAGATATTTCATTCTCTTTTTTATAGTTCTGATGAAAACAATGTTACCTCAATCTGTCAATGTTCACTTCTGCAAGCCATGTTGTTAAGTATACCTGCAGATAATACGGTTTCAATTACCAAGTCCCTCCACATATCTAGCATCAGCATGAATCCATGGTAATATGACAAATTTCATGTTTATTAAAACCAAAGGGATCCTATATTTGAGATCAGCGTCTGAAATGTCTATTTCATCTACTCCCGAGGATAGACTGTACTCGAGAACTATAAATGTATCATAAATGTTCGTGGTCTAAGCCCCTTGGATTAAGTTATCCTTGACTTTGAAAAAGTTCCATAATATGTCATGAATAGAGAACTATATGCAGATTGCAGAGTTAATCCAATACCTGGAGAACATTCCGCTCTTCTTGATGGCCAGATAAATTTGTAGGCATATCTGATTTGTAACTTGCGTCACCTGGAAAGATTAGCTCACTAGCTTCATCGGAGTACAAACCGCATATAATGAGATCATCAAACTCCCCCGGATATAACTCCTCTGACCAAACAATGCTGTTGTTATCTTCGTCACTAATGGAGCAGAACTCCATTACAAGTAACCGCTGCATGGTATATCAAATTTTCATGCAAATTGTTTAGAAAAGGGGGAAGTGTCCCATTATTGAGGGCTAGATTGGTGACTGACCTTTAAACCTATTTCAGATTTTAACATTTGAACCAACTCTTCCGCCATTTTCTCTGAAATCATTTGAACAACTGTCAGGAAGCTTGATCCAGTGCAAACATTATTGCTAAAGCTTCAAAGAGAGGCATACCAAAAGAAGTGATTGCCAAAAATGTGAACACAGGAACTCCGCCACCATCACCAGTGTCATTCTGGTTATCTTGGTTGCTAGAAAACTGTATAATTGGGCTGCTGCTCGTCCCTTTGAGATAACACCTCATGGATCTAGAAGTGTTGACCATCTGAGTTACAATGCCAACCTGTATAAAGTCGCATATAAATCAAAACACAAATATTCCCACGGTTCAACTTCACATAATTTTGCAGAAAAAGAAATCAAAATAATAACAATAGTTGATAAAGAGAATGCAGATACTATGTAAAAGCTACTTATTCGACTTTTAGAGCTCTCCTCCTATTTGATCTGGATATTTAGTCAGTCTTGACAAATTGAAAATGTTTCTAAGGTAAATTTACTAATAGAGCTTAGACTAAAACACTTTCAGATTAATAAAATCTGATATCTTTCTTCTTCCTCTGAACAAAATGCTTCCACCTCCACATGTTATAAGGTGAAAGTTTCGACCGTATCCAGGCCAAGAAAATTAGGAATCTCATGAACAAAGAGCATTGCAGATGTTATCAGTCAAGAATTATACAGTGGTGTATATACACACCACACGTTTTTCCAGGACATCCACACAAGAACTCATAAACTACCGATGACGAAAGTAATTTCTATCAGCTAGACTATGATATATAGGCATTCATCGCATTAGAGAGGAAAAGAAAACCAAGATCAATACTCAATAGCAGCAGCAGCAGCAGCAGCCAGAATGTTATCATGTTTGCAATCTTCACATACTTACCATATTTTTGTAGGATGACAAGAGGTTACTTCTATTGGTCACCTAAAGAGGAAGAAAGGAACAAAATAAAGATGAAGTTAGTGGCATTAAACTCATTGCAAACATCCAAGGTAATGGAATGATGCTGCTTCATTGTTCCCATTCCAGAATCATTCATTCACCTGCTGCCTGGATAACTTATGGCATGCTTTCTTTCTTATATCTGGCATGTCACTCAAAACTCCCAACTCCATTCCATCCATGTACCTGTACACAAGTTGCAGTTCATATGTATATTCAAATTCATTCATTCATTCAATTTCAGACTCAATGGGGACTCTAGGGTTAGCTTGATTCACAAAAATTGCATTCTAAACATGATTATGAATAGGTGAAATTGATCTGCAGTGAACAGAGATGGGGGAATTTTCATCCCTTTTTTCAATCGGTTTTACCTCTGCGAGAGATACGAGTTTACTAGAGAAGTGGCGTGCGAGCGAGCGGAGGAGGAGTAAGACAGCCAGTCCTTCCAGAGAGAAACCAATTTCAACCACTGGTTTTTGATATTCCGCTGCGCCGCCGGCCTCCACTGCCGCAAAACTTGAGAGGACTGTGGCGTCGACGGCGGCGGTAGTTGTGGCGCCGGAGATTTCGCGGCAGGGCTTTGGAGATTGGGCTCCATGGATGCCAAGGTTTTTGATTCCATTATATTAATTACTCCGTACAAATTTCATACGCTTATAGATATCGAGCGGATTGTATCAAATACGGAGTACAATTTTCTGTTATATGAATATTATTAGTAATCAACACTACTGTACTATAAAAGTAAATATGATAGTTAATAATACTCATTTCTTTCAGCAATATATCTGACAATCAATTATTCTTTCGTGATAATTTTTATTCTTAAAATCAATCAAACAATACGATAAAAATTCCATGATTCGTATTCTCAATTCCATGATTCATATTCTCTGTGCTTCCCATTTCATTTCTTCAAATTCCTCAGCTCGCAACTCTCCTCTCTTCACTTCATCTGCAGTCCAATTCTTCGCTGGTACAAATCCGCAGCTTAAGCCGGTACGTACACTTCAACTTCATCTTCCATCTTCATCCTTTCTGCTTGCAAAGAATTTTCATTATATTCCTTTTCAAGTATCCCCTTTTCTTCACTTCCATCATATATAGAAGCACTTTATTTCTTGATGAATGATGAAAAATATCTCCTTTTCTATTGTCTGGTGACTAATTAATCCCGATCGAGTTTTCAGACAATATTTTCGTTTTTATTGTCTTGATAAATAGCTTTTAACTGATTGTGTTAGTGAATTTGATTAGTTGATAACATTAGCTGATATATAATTGATTACATGCAAAATGACTTTCTCAAAATATTGATGGAAAAAATTACTTTGAGCAGCTTTGCCTATTATTTCCATCACTCATTTTGTTCCTTGTATTTGCATATATGCCTGCAGGCAGTTGCTTGCAACCTAATCACCACCAGCAACATTCACTGACAAGAAGTGGTAGGGGAGATGTTTGGGCATCTGTGGAATCGGTTTTGTGACCTAGCAATGGTACTATACTTTTCTTAGCCAAAATACTTTTTTTTTTTTAAAGTGACGAGGAAAACTCACTAACCATTCAGCAAACTGTTTCTGTAACTTTATGGTTATCATGTCAACTGTCCCGATCCTGTCCCTTGGGGCACAACAGCAATCAGTTGAGTTATATCCCACGACGATTGACTAATTAATGCTTGTAGTGCAGGTTTCAAGGCCTGTTGAGAAGGGTTTGATGGACAAGGCAATGGAAGTGGCAGAAAGAGTGAGGATAAAGCAGGTTACAGAAGAAGGGCTTTTACAAGGTTGTTGTCCTGTGTGTTCAGGGGCTATCCTGTCGGCGCCGGAATCTGATGTAAGGATGTTGCTGGCTGCGCACTTCTGTGACTTGCACCCCGTAGATGTCTACTCGATGTGGGATAAGATGGCTGACAAAAAAGAACCAGAAGTTGTGCGCAGGCCTTCCTTTATCTTCGCAGTTGGGATGGCTGCTGGAGTTTTAGCCCTCACTGGAGTCTTTGTGCCAATAATATAATTCCCCCGCCATGCATGCATGGTTTCCACTAGTGAAAGGTTTTAATATGTTTGGGCACACATAGATAGATCAAAGATCAGTACGTTTCTGGCTAGTATCTTGAGTTACTGCTTTGTAATAATGAAATCTTGAACTAGCAAACCAGTTGGGATCACATACCAACTCATATTTTTGCTATTCAGGATGCTAATAAATATTGATGACGTCAAGTAAGTAGGGAGTAAAAAGTATCCGTAGTACATGTTACTTTTTGTTTTTAAATACTTTTGCATATGGTGTCTGATAGGGATATTGTCAGGTTGTACACCTAGCGACCGGTCATACGATAAGCAACGAAGCTCGAGGTCTCTCTGACCTTGTCTCGATCGGACCTAACCGATCCCTTTGATCTCCCGATCGTTTTTCCTCTGTGGACGCATAGACTGGTTAGTCTATAGGTCGTCCCGAGGCTCGCGAAAAGCCCGACCATGCCAGGTTGGTCTCGATCGCACCGCCTTTCAATACGATGTGACCTTGTCAGGAACATATCACCGCGTGTCAATGGTCCCTTTGGGCCTGTTCTGGACCCCTGCATGCTCACCACGTGCCAGCCATGCCAATGGCCCGGATCCTGCCCCTTTTCCCTCTTACAAATAGCAGCATTTATTACTGAGAGGGGGGCTTTTTACCTACTGGACACCCATATTACTTGACCGGAGACTCCCGACCTACTGTTAGAGAATCCCGGACTCGAGTAAGCAATACAGTACTCGATACACCTACGTTCGTATATACCGTATCAGTCCCATTTGAGACTTTAAACTTTTTTGTGTCGTAAACAAATATTTGACAAGTTTCTATCCATTTTAATATCCTATATCATGGATGGAAAACTTAGAAGGACAATAGGCTCGCTATGGTGATAATAGTGACACAAAAGATATTACTAATGAGATTTGGGGGTTGGGGTTCATGGATTTATTTTGGATTTCACCAACATTTTTTTCTTATTTATTTTAGATACAAAGAGAAAAAGGGTAACAAAATGAACTAAAAATTACACCAAACGACAACACAATTCTCATAGAGTCCCTTTTCAAAAAAAAAATAATAAAAAAAAAATAAAATAAAATTCTCATAGAGTCCACAATTAAAATGGACTTTTAAGTTTTAATTGTCTACAGTAAAGTAGTCAGTAGCAGACTTTCTCTTCTTCCCTCTCGCGCTTTTTCCTTTTGAACCGATTCCTTTTCCTTTAAATCCCTCAAGCTCGCAACTTTCCTCTCTTCGCTTCATCTGCACCCCAATTCTTCATAGCTAGAAGTCCGAACCTTATGCCCGGTAGGTACGTACACTTCAAGTTCATCCTCCGTCTTCATACATTGTAGCGTTTATGTGCATAATATATGTTTTTCTGCTTACGAAGAATTTTCGCTATTCACAGATGCCCTTTCAATTATCCCCTTGTCTTCACTCCCAATGTAATAGCCCATTGTTTCTTGATGCTTCTTCAAGTATGAAAAGAACTCCTTTTCATTGAAAACAGTTATTCCGTAATAATTTTATGTGTCAACTAAAACAGGTTGCTATCAGAAGAACAGTAAAGAAATTGGGGAAAGACCCAAATTTTGTCTGTCTTTGTTTTTGTTTTTTTCTTTGGCCAGTAGATGTTCATTCTGAATGGTTGTGTGTTATATGCTGTTGGATGAGTTAGTGCTGCAATGTTTATTTATGGGTGTATTAGAGGATTGAAGATTTTGGAGCTCAAGCTTTAGATAGTGTTTCTGTTTTTTTCTTTTTGGAGTGAGAAGGAAACTCGCAACCACTTCCTTAGGGTGTGCACCAGGTAAATCACGGATTGTGACCATAACAGGCAAAGGGGTACAAGAAGGTAAGTCAGCTTAGGTTGCCCATAATTGACCGGTTCAAATCAAGAAGGCCAATAGGCCGCTCCTATTGAGAGTCAAAGTGATAACCTTGTGATTACTAAGTTAATAGTCTCGCCAACTTGGCTGGGTTGCCTCTAGATAGTGTTTCTAATGAGTGTGTACAGTGTATTACTGGAATAGTCAACAATATGTATCTTAAATACCCATTACTATTATAAATTCTGCTTGGAGTATGAGCTTATGGTAAGGTACTGAGGTTTTCCTTTCCCTATCATTTTTGTGCTTGTGTTGTGGAGAACTGGAGATTGTCATACAAGTTCTTGGAGAAAATTGCAGAAAGTAGCAATAGAGTAATCTTGATTGAGCTGTTTCCTGTGTCGTTTGCAACATTGAAGTTGATATCTTCTTAATGGTCATTGGAATATAAGGCTTTAACAGTGACCATTACTGCTAAACCAATACCATAATCTTTAACTGCATTTGGAGTCAACTATTGTTTCTGCCACTCATTTGCTGTTTATTGCCAAACAGTTTCTTGCAACTTATTGTCGAGTAGCCTTCACTGCCGAGAAGAGGGAAGATGAGTAGGTTGGTGCGGTTGACATGGATGCGATTGTGTAAACTAATAATGGTACTATACTTTTCCTTAGCAACAGTCTGATGTTTATATTAAATGTATAATCCTAGTGGTGTCTAAGGAATACGTGTACAGATTTCCAGGCCTGTTGGGAAGTCTTTGCGAGATAGAGCAATAGCAGTGGCAAGAAGAGTCTCGATAATAAGAGATAAGGATGCTGGGAATATGAAGGCGTGTTGTCCCGTTTGTTTGGAACCTTTCAACGCCCCGCTGGATTCTGATCTGAGAATGACGTTGGCTATACACTTGAGTCTGTGGCATGCTGATGATGTCAACTTGATGTGGGAGATGATGCAGAACGAAGGAAAATCAGTCGTCCACATGCCCTCGTTCTTCTTTGGAGTCGGGATGGGTGCTGGAGTTGGAGCCCTGACTCTTTTGGCCAAAAATTGGGTAACCACTAAAGCTAATAAAAGGTAAAATCTTCTTTGGAATTGAAGCATGTGCTCCATCTCTAAAAGCCTAAGCTGATAGTTGGATTGCACATTAATGGCTATATGCTCAATATCTGAGAACTGTTTTTAGCATCTTTAGTTAACGTTGTAAAACGAAATCTTGAACCAACAATTGAGTCGATACAAAGTGATTACAAAGGAATGTCTTTTAACATTAGTTTTAATGTGTTTTCTTTCTTAACTATTGTGATATGAATGTTTAACATTTGCGGTATAGTTTGATAGTGCCATAGATCGATAATTGAGCTAGCTCACGAGTGTAGAGATCGAAAGACAAGGAAGCAAAATGGATAGTAGTATAAACATATTTTGTGATTAGCTGCCAAAGGAATAGAACACATACATGAATATGTTATTGTCATCACTGTTCATTAAACATATAACTTCAACAGAGGGATAATCATACAAGTAAAAAACAGAAGAGAATAATCCACAATCTTTATATCACTTGATCTGTTCCAAAATTTGTAATACCAAAATAATCAAATACAATTTATAAATACGATGATAGTACAGCTGCACTACTTTTGGAACAACTCGTGGTGCGCTTCCCACCTATGATCCTATCAGAAGCATTCACTCTGTTCTTCAGGGCGCAATGACAAACAAGGGCTGCAACGAGGAATTATAAGTTATATACATATCAGCACAAATGAACCGAAATAGAGATAGAAGGCATGCAAAACGTGTCTGAAAGAGAATAGAGACATACTGTGTCCACACTGACAGGCTTGCCATCTTCAGCTACTATCTCGACTATAGTCCCAGATTGATCAGCCTGATAAATTGTGTTTTAGAAAAATACGATCATTTGCAACCTCTAAGCATTTATCAAAACAATTCAATTGACCTATGGTCATGTAGATTATAAGATCTTAACAATACAAATTCACAAGTATTAACGTTTTGGATTATGTCAAGAAAACATAAAATGTGATTGAAACCCCACATAAGTGAATCATTGAGCAAGGAACCCACCTCAATTTCATTCATCAGTTTCATTGCCTCAATGATGCAAATTACTTGCCCTTTTTGGACTTTGTCTCCTACCTGGGAAAACACAAATATAATTGACATGAACGAAAATAGAAACTATAAAGTATAAGGAAAAGTCCGGTTAGAGGGAGGGGGAGGGGGGACCGACTATAGAGCCTAGCCAAGACACAAAGTAACCCTCTTGCAGTAAACACCTAAGGTTATAATAACTTAGAATCTGTCTATATTATAACTGAAACTACTATGCAAAATGTTTGGCGTTACTGATTTAAACATGGAACTTTATCTATCTCTCCATCTTCTGCTTTACTTGGATACTTTGATGAGTTAATAAACATACATACACGATTGCAATGGGCGACAAAAACACATCATGGTTGAATCAAATATGAGATGAAAGCAACCTTAATCATGTACCTTCACAAAAGCTGGTGCCCCTGGGGCAGGGGAGCGGTAAAATGTTCCCGCCATGGGACACTTAAATGGAGGATGAGATGACGCTGGCTTCGAAGGGGCCGGAAGGGCAGGCACCACTTTAGCAGCAGCAGCAGCTGGAGCGGGAGCAGCAGGAGGAGGCAGCTGGGGCTGAGCATAGGCCTGCGGGAATGCAGGCTGTTGCATCACAACGGGAGCAGGTGCAACGTTTTGCTGCAACGCTTCCTTCTTCCTTATAACGATTTCACAGCCATTCTGCTTTAGCTTCAACTCAACAATGTCTCTTGAATCCACAAGCCTAAGCATATTTGACAAAATTTGAATTAAATTAAAGAAACCACCAAACAAGCTGAAGTGTTCATCTGAATATGAAACTGTGCTCACTCAACAAGCTGGGCTGCTTGAGACATGAATGCTGAAATTGAGGAAGCATCTGGGATAGTCTTCTCAGTTTTGGGAATTTCTTCATCAGTCTTTTTCTCTGCAACTGGCTTAGAATTCGCTGATTTCTCAATGGCAGCAACCTTAATATTTGAAACAATCGACATTAAAAAATTCCAGCCCTAAAGAAATGTTTTTTTACCATAAATTAACAAACATCTACACCCTGGATCGATTGCTTTTACATAAAACATACGCGAATGAACAAAAAAAGAAGCTCAATTTACCTCACTGATCTGCGCACGCACCTTAAAACCACCCTGGGCGATAAGAACGAAGATTTTTTTTAAAAAAATCAATCTTTACCTCATTTATATTGAATATTCGGAGAAGAAATGGAAGCAAACCTGCAATGCGGGCCCGGATCTCGAACCAGATCGGAAAGAAACGGAGTTCTGGGGCGGAAGAAGCTGGCGGGTCTGGGCGGAGGAAGCGGAGCCAGTCAAGAAAGCGGAGGTCTTGGGAGAAGGGACGGTGAAAGAAGCCATTGAGAGAGAAAAACAGTGAAAAACCCAAATCCAAGAAGTGAGGCAGGAATTGTGGAGGTGCGGAGGGATTTGTAGAGGAGAAGCGGCGGTGAAACTGAGGAGAAAATGGCAGAGTAATATAGAACCAAGCACCTAACCGAGGTTGAGGAGGCGATACTTACGAAGAAAGGGGACGATGGGTTTAAGATTGCTGCGTCGTTAGTGTGAAAAGTAGATGCGACACTTCGCACTGCGTAGGGCTTGCCTCTACAACTCGGATTGACAGGTACTTCCGGTTTCAACATGGACACTCATTTACTATACTTATTATTATTTTTTAAAATTTTTCAAATACATCATCTGATATCATCGATATTATAAGACTAATTTGAATTCAGTTCGAATTGTAAAAACAAAAGTGTTGTTCTTATTTTGCTTTACGTTGGTATGACGACGTGCTTAGTAACGGAGATTTTATTGATGAGCATACTTTTAATTGGACGTCTTTGATTTGTTAGCCGATAAGATGTTTGAAAATGACCAACTAGGTGGGTTGGTTTGGACAACATGACATTATTGTTCAAATATAGGCAAACCATATTTGTGATGGTTCCTACTGATCCAATATTAACAATTGGGTCTATGTAGTTAAGGGTGTGCATTACATTTCAATTAATCATTCCTTTAATTGCAATATTCCAGGACTATGTGATCTAATGGTATCCGGGTTGGACTTTTATTTGGAAGATTGTGAGTTCGAGCCTCAGTGGAGGTGCACATACTGCTGCGCTATAAAAAAAAAATGAATAATTTGAATCGAAAAATGTAAGTTAATCAAAAATTTAAAAAATTGTCAAAATTGTCTTGATTAATATAGAAATATGAAATTCAACTCGATTAAGAGTTAACTAAAAAACTGGAATTTGAATTCATAACCTCTCATTTGGAAGCGTCAATTCGTGTCACTTGATCACAAGGTCATTAGCAAAAATTGTATTACCTTTTCAAACACTTTAAATCGATTAACTTTCTTAACAAACAAGTGTTTAATACGGAGTACAAGGGATGAAAATATGCTAAGTTGGGTTGGGCTTTATAAATTTAGGGTTGGGCCTATTATAAAAATCAAAGATTTGAGCCTCTATGCAGGCTGTTTGTTAGGCTTAAATCTTAACTACAATTGCAATTGTTATACCATGGAACAAGTTTCATATTGTTTTGTGAACCCTAATACAAAAATTAGGTACATTCAGTTAACATATTTTGTATCTACAGTTAACAATTTCTGTACATGTAAATAAACAATTTGATAATTGCTGACATGTACAAAAACTATTAACTGCAAGTACAAAATGTGACACACTATTAATATGCAATGGGTTTGTTTGATTAGAAGCTTGAATGATGCTCATTTAGCAAAAGTCATGACCATAAAGGAAGCTCTTTCGTGGGCTAAGGACAAAGACTTTGCGAAGATCTTGCTCCTTTCGGGATTGCCAGACAATTTGCAATTCAATCAATGGGGTTACAACAAATTTTGCTTAGGCAGGCTGTGTGATTGATAAGTGCAGAGATTCTCTTATTAAGTTTGCTTAGATTTAGGTGCATTAAAATAACAAATTAAGATGTTTAGTTGTAACTTTTTAAATTGGTTGACCTAATTATTTTTCTGCATAAAGGTTAAGTTTCATTAACAAGTATATATATATATATATATACATATATATATATATATATATATATATATATATATATATATATATATATATATAAATTTTTTTTTTTATTACCGACAAGTCTATTTGTAAAGTTTTATTTCCAACGACCAAAGCCGTAAACTTTATTAAACTAAAAAAGTATGATGTGTTGTACCAGGGGGAATAAAAGAACAAAAAAAAAAAAAAAAAAAAGTGTACTGAGGAAACCATGTCGATCAAAACCGTGTTAACATCGTGTGTCCCGTACGTCGTCAATAACTGAATATGGCCTGGTCGACAAAAGTAAAAGCAAACCCCACCATAATAATTTCCCGTCATGTCGATCAACGCCAAATGCCCATTTCCATTTTCCAGTTCATTCCCGACGACGAAATGCTACTCTATGGTCCCGTATAGTATGACAATTTTTATATGATTCATGCAACTGTACGTTATATCTATCTGATGGAGCCACCTTACACTTGTAGCTTTGAACACATGTGCAGCTCACAAACTGTCATTCTGACGTTGATGGTGAGGCTTAGAATAAATAGGACCTCACTCACGTACATCCTGGTATTTAAATGTGTTGGTTTAGCATTTACTAAAAATCAATAGAAAAATACGATTACTAAAAATCAGCGATTACTTAAAGTTCTAAATTAATTAAATCGGTTGAAATTAAAAAAAATGGCAAAAGAAAAATATAAAGAAACAATTATGTGCTTATTAAAAATAGGAAAAATCATGAAAAAGATTAAAAATGTTTAAAAAATAATAGTCTAGATGTTAAATACGGTAGCAAAAACAATAGTCTGGGATTAAATTTGGAATTACCATCAAAGTCAAAAAACCTCTAGCGAAATTAACTCAATTTATGTTTTATTATCTATATATATATATATATATATATATATATATATATATATATAACTTCGGTTAACCGTTCGGTTCATTCGATTAACTGACACTTTCAAGCCGAATTAATCATTAACCGAAGTTTTAAAAATCCTTTAATCATTAATCGAATTAAAAAGTTCAGTTAAAAAATAATTAACAAAATTTTATTGGTTCGATCGATTAACTGAAAATTATATGAAGTTTGCACATCGCTCCATAACAATGAAATATTGAATAGTAGAATACTCTTTCTTATGTCCGGGACCCACACGACCACACCCTGTCGCTCCATCCGACTGCCACGTGGCGTTCAGAGAATCCCCGGACGCTGTGTCCCTCTGTTTCGATAAATAGAATCTCAAGAATCTCTGTAATTGAATGAATTTCAGCTTTCAACCAATTTTCATAGATTTTCTATTCCCATTTTAGTGTCTCCATATTCATCATATATAATAATAAAAATAATAATATATATTCCTCTTCCCTTTTCGCTCTTCTTTTGTTCCGATTCCGATTTCGCGCCCTCTCTCTCTCTGCTAGGGTTCGCTACCGACACACTATCTAGATCCTTCGTGAGCTGCTTTTTCGATACTCTTTCCATTGATTCATGTTTGCATTTAGCATGATCGCGGATGATCACATCAATTAATGATCTCAATCTCATTATTTATTTCTGTTTTTGCTTTTGCTTTTGCTTTTTGTGTGTTTTTCTTGCCATGGAGTGATATGCTTTTGCTGCGGAATTTCCTTGCTCTTTGTGTTTTCATGATTGATAAGAATGGATTACAAATTTAGGGGGAATGAGGTTATAGTTCTGGTGGAACCTGATCTCCATTCTGTCATTGGCATACTGATATGGTTATTGTGTGTTTTGCAGGTAATTTGGGGGTAATTGTCCCCCCGAGTTCTTCGTCAGCTCGGAGGTTTAGGAGTAGGATGGTGTGTGTAGTAATGAGGCTGCAAAGGATGTTTCAGTTCAGTTGCTGTTGCTTTTGATTACAGAATGTGAAGAGTATATGAGTTTAGAGAGATGGAAGATTTCCGGGAACCTGATTTTCTGTTTCCGAGTTGGATTGTTAAGAATCACTCAGAAATGGCAGAATCTCGGGTTTTCATTCTGTCTTGTGTGGTTGCGGGGTTAATAGGGATTTTGACTATTTGTTACACTGTTTTTCAATGGAGAAGGAATATAAACTTGGGATGGATGAAAGCCATTGCTAGGTCGAAGAAACATCCGAAAGCAAGACACAAAGTTCCTGCTGCTCCTCACAGTTGGGAGCTGGATGATGTTTCTCGAGGGAAAAGTCTAAACTGTTTCGTATGCTTAAAGTCTATTTATCCCTCACAAACGCTTGGTCCTTTGGAGGGTGTTTTTAATATATGCAGCCTATGTGGTGCAGCAGCTCACCTGAGTTGCTCGTCAGCTGCTCACAAGGATTGCAAGTGTGTGTCTATGGTTGGATTTAAGCATGTGGTGCATCAGTGGGCAGTTCGGTGGACAGAGGTAGCTGATCTACCAGATGAGACTTCTTTCTGCAGCTACTGTGAAGAGCCATGCAGTGGATCTTTCCTTGGTGGATCCCCTATTTGGTGCTGCTTATGGTGTCAGCGTTTGGTTCATGTTGATTGCCATAGTAGTATGTGTAATGAGATCGGTGATATTTGTGACTTGGGCCCTTTCAGAAGGCTTATTCTGTCACCACTTTATGTTAAAGAATTGCGTCGAACTTCTTCTGGTGGATTACTTAGCTCTATTACTCATGGAGCCAATGAGTTTGCATCCTCTGTTCGTGCTACTATTAGAAGTCAAAGCAAGAAATACAAACATGGACATGAGAAACACAGAAATGAGGTTTCTGCAGAAACAGGAAATGTGAATGTTGTTGATGATCCTTCTATTGAAAGCACTGCTGATAGTAGTCAAGCAGTAAATGGCTCCCATATAATGGATGAGAACTGTAACGGTGGTATACATTCAGAGAGCGTTGACAAGGAGCAGGATGGTGATGTTAAGAAGCTGGAAACCAAGGCTAGTTTAAAGAAAAGTTCCTCTATTAATCAAAAGGATGAGGCTCAATCTATAGGGATGAGACAGAAATATGAGGTGACTGAATTGCCTTCTGATGTTAGACCTCTGCTAGTTTTCATTAACAAGAAAAGTGGAGCTCAACGAGGAGGTTCACTTAGGCGACGATTAAACATCCTTCTAAATCCCGCGCAGGTCAGATCAGATCATTTCCTTTATATATGCAAGAGATAATGCAATAGATACTCTCACCAACAGAGGTGTCAATGACATACAAATAGAATTTATTCAATAATATACTGCTGTGACTATACTGCAGTTCTATTCTAGTTGATATCGAATATAGCATCTCACTTTTTGGATTTTCCATTGTAGCACATGAATTTGTCTTAAAATTTCTTCTTTGTGAATGATCATTTTGGTGTCCTATGTGAACCATCCATTTTTAATTATCATGAAACATTAATTTATGTGTAGATAGAGTTTCTTTGAGCTGCTTAAGAACTTATCTATCAGTTAATCTGACATTGCCAAACATATTGCACAACTGCTCCTTGTTAGGTATTTGAGTTGAGCTCAGCACAGGGACCTGAAGTTGGCCTCTTTTTGTTCAGAAAGATACCCCACTTCAGAATACTAGTATGTGGAGGTGATGGTACAGTGGGCTGGGTTTTAAATGCCATAGACAAGCAAAACTTTGTTTCACCCCCACCAGTGGCCATACTTCCTGCTGGGACAGGAAATGATTTGGCTCGAGTTCTTTCTTGGGGTCGTGGTTTGGGCTCAGTTGAGAGAGAAGGAGGTCTTTGCACACTTCTTAATGACATAGAACAAGCTGCAGTCACTGTCCTTGATCGATGGGAAGTCTCTGTTTCATATCAACAAGGAAAGCAGCTTCAACCACCTAAATTCATGAACAATTACCTCGGTATGTTGACTGATTATCTTGACCATGGAAACATGTATAAAATAAGTAGATGCTTTAAGTACATCAATAGCTACAGTTATAAAATGATATAGCAGTTCTATTTGACTAGATAACTAATCTGTGGTAAAGATTATTTTAGGTGACTGGATTCTGTATATAGTAATTAGTTATTAATGATTATTACTTGTGTTCCCATTACTCATTGACTTCTCAATTACTTCAACAGTTCTTTACTTGAGACAGAACAAATTCCGTGTTTATCGCAACTACTCAATATTTTTATGAAATAGAATAATACTGGGAGATGTGTTATAATATGTGATGATATAAAGGACAAGCATACATGTGCACAAACTCAAAAGACGATCTTAATGTGCTTCTGTTTGACAACCAGAATATAATATTCAAAATTGTCTCATAAGTCATAATTGACTTAAAATGACCTTTGTTGAATTTCGGAAACTGAGCTATGCCAAAAAGGAAAAAAGAGACAGTATAGGATGTAACAACTAACTTCAATGTTTAAGAAGCATCTGTATTTGCAGTATTATTATTATTATTATTATTTTTTGAAAGATGCATTTGCAGTATTATTTAAGTGACCTATTTTTGTCCCTATATTCTTGAGCTCTCTCATTTCATTTTAATTCATAACTTAAAATTGGTATTTGGGAATTTTTTGTTGAATTGTATGTTTGCAGCTTGTCTGCTATGTGCATAATAATACAGCTAAGATCTTTGTCTCTGAAGTCTTGGCTATTGCTATGCAGGGGTTGGATGTGATGCGAAAGTTGCATTGGAAATTCATAATCTGAGGGAGGAGAACCCAGAAAAGTTCTACAATCAGGTAATTTAATCGTTACTTTTCCATGGAGTGCTTTGGGGTGTGTGTGTGGACCGGGAGGGGAGGTTTTTTGAAACTTTTTAGCATACCATCACATTATTATTATTATTATTATTATATATTTTTTCTGAATGTAATGCCGAGTTTTTAGGATTCAATTCAAGCTTTTAAAGGATAGAGCCTAAAAGCATAAACCTGATTGTAAAACTATGCATGAGAAGAGAGAATTTGTGTGTGAATGAGTATCCATAATCATTATAGATCCTGAGGGTGTTCTGTAAAATAATGTGACACAATACTTACCAAAAAGGTAATTTGACACAATAGATAGAATGCGTTTTAATTTTTATAGACCATGAGGATATACCTTGACTAATAATATGACATCATAGTATCATACTAATTAAAAAAATGAAAATAATTTTAATGTGAAAATAGATAATTAGATAAATGATATTTTAATTTGTCATCAGCATTAAATTTGTTGCTCCATTTGAAAGTAAACCAAGAAACTAGCTTGACTGATGTTCCTGCAGAACAGTAGAGGTAGCCTTGTTTACTTGAAATCTCGTGTGCATATATAGTTTCATATATTCCATATTTGGACTCTGACTACTTTGCTTTGGTTCCTGCAGCTTTTTCTAAACCCATCCATACTTTGACTTCCTTTGTTTTGTTTTGTTTTTCTAGATAAATTTTGTGTTTGTCATGATTGTTGTTCTATCTTCTCTTGGGATGGCTTGTACTAAGTGGAGGTCAACAGTCTATAGATTTCTATTATTGTTTCTAATTGTATTCTTTCTAAGTTGTTGGGCATTTATAGGTAAGTTGGCTGCCTAATGGCTACTGCTTTAAGTCAGCAACATCGGATCCTTATAACATGCCTCCTCTTTCATGTTGTTGTAGTTGTTAATTCATGTGCACATTTGTTGGGATCATATAAATATATAGTCAATACTTATTTCGTTTGGCACACATTATGATCTGAAACTTTAAATAATACTATTGCAGTTCATGAACAAAGTTCTTTATGCTAGAGAAGGTGCCAGAAGTATCATGGATAGGACTTTTGCAGATTTTCCTTGGCAAGTCCGTGTGGAAGTGGATGGTGTTGAAATTGAGGTTCCTGAGGTTTGTATAGAACTATAGAAGATGCATGTAAAGTTGCTTATGACTAGAATTACCTGATTTGATGTTTCTCTACTAATGATAGGCTTAATTAGTTATCAACATTATTTTTCCAGAGTGTGTATAATTCTTGATCTAATGTTTCCCTTTAATAATTTGAATTCTTCATTTTCAAATTACTTTGTTGATTGGCAATGTTGTGACATATCTATTGTTATCAGGATGCAGAGGGTGTTCTTGTAGCTAATATTGGCAGTTATATGGGAGGTGTGGACTTGTGGCAGAATGAGGATGAAAGCTACGATAACTTAGATCCTCAATCCATGCATGATAAGATACTAGAAGTTGTCAGCATTTCAGGGACATGGCATCTTGGGAAGCTTCAGGTATTTTTTGGTGTTAGTTCCATGTTTATGAAGTGTGGAGTAATATATTAACACTGTACTACTGTTACTGTAGTGATTATTAAATCGGTTGTCAATAGCTTTTTGAGCCAAAATGTTGAAGACCTTTTATATTTGTTTCACTATAAAGGTAGGGCTCTCTAAAGCTAGGAGGCTTGCTCAGGGTCAATCCATCAAAATCCAACTTTTTGCTGCCTTTCCTGTCCAAATAGATGGAGAGCCTTGGTATCAACCACCCTGCACATTGACCATAACACACCATGGACAGGTATCTCACTAGTCACTATTCCCTCTTCTCTGTCTGCCCACTCTATAATATGACTTGATATTTATTGCTTAATAAAGCATGGTGTAGGCTGCCTCTATTTCCCTGCTGTTCAGATCGTGCTTAATTTGAACCAAGCATAATATTAATTTTCTCAATTGCTCTACAGGCCTTCATGCTAAAGAGAGCAGCAGAGGAGCCACTTGGTCACGCTGCTGCCATAATTGCTGATGTACTCGAGAGTGCTGAATCTAGTCAAGTGATTAATGCATCACAGAAAAGAGCACTTCTTCAAGAAATGGCAGTTAGACTGTCCTAGATGTTTTCTTATACCACACTTATACTTTAGGGTTTAGATCTCGTGTTAGTTACGGTTGAGTTATAGCTTGCCCAGAAATTTCTTCTGTGTGCTTTTGTGTCAATTTGTGTGCACAAAAAATGTGGGAGAACTTGTCTGTACATGAACTGGACATGTTTGGTGTGTAAAGGCAAATTTTGTTGTGGTACTACTAAAATGTAAATTTTTATTTCCCAAAAATCTTATGAAATTGAGTTGAGGTTCTATTAACTTGCACGGTTCAATTTGCGGAAGTTTGTCCATCTCTATTTGGACCTTCAAGAATACAAATATATTTATGTGCTATTCTTATTGCCCTCTGTTACTCCATATACTGTAGAAGATGGACTGACAGGACTTTCCACAGCTTGGAAATCTTCACTTGCTCTTCACCATGCTCTTTCTGAACCTGCTCCACAAGTTCCTGATCAGGCATGTTCTCACTTTCTCATTCTTACATGCTTCAATACCAAATTTTGTGTTAGAGATTCTCTTCGAAGCTTTCATGAAATCTTTATGGATACAGAATAAAGCTTGATATGCAGGGTTACTGACAGTAGGAGATGGCGAGCCATTAATAGCGCGATTGAGTTGTTTGGTTATGGCTTGGAGTTCATAAGAGTCGTAGAGGCTGCTGCGATGCCGGGGGCTATGTTTCAGGGCCGGGCTGAGAATACTTGCCAGAGTCGGAGCAGTAGCAGCGGCAGTAGTCTTCGTTCTTGCCAATGTTTGTTCTGGGCTGATAATACTCGCCGGAGCTGGAGCCGGAGCCAGAGCAGCGCCAGTAGTCGTCATTCTTGCCAATGTTTGTTTGAACAAAATATGAAGTGAGCGCTCGGATTTGGAATATGAAGTTAGCGCTTAGGATGAGATGTAACGTTTTTTCCTAAGTTGATTCGCTTTGCCAATGCCGTTAACTGGGGAATAAAGTAATATTGCTACAAGCCTACAACGTGTGGACTAACTAATTTGGTTTCAGACTTTCAGGATTTTTAGATGTACCATAGCATTGATAAATGGCTTTAAAATTATATTTTATTCTTATAATGCATTACTTTATTTTGATTTTTGAATAGTAAGAATGATGGGATTATAAGACAACATAATTGGTCCAATGACTCAAATAGTAAACTCATAAAACTAAGTATACTTAATTGTTGAATTTACCAGAAGTGGTCGAGATAATAGACCTGTGGTTGCATCCACTCACCTTGAATTGGATTGAGCAGATTTACCTATGCCTTACTAGTTGATGAGATAGATCACCATAAGGGCTGTCATTGCACTATCGCCTATCTCCACCACTAAAGTATACCATGTCAAGCCCACTTGTTATAAGCGATCATAACACTGACGCAAAGTTACCATTAAAGTGTACCATGTCAAACCCACTTATTATAAATAGCAATATAGCATCAAATGACAAGGTCTCTAGGACCAGAACTACAAGCATGAGGTTTATCATGAGAGACTCATAAGGGAGATTTGTAGCAGCTAAAGAGGAGAGATGAATTATACCGACCAAAGCGCTGAAGCAGTTTCTGTTAGAGAAACATTGAAGTGGCTGAAGAAATTGGAGGTAGACTCTATCCAAGTCGAATCGAATGCTTTATTGGTTATTCAAGAACTCAAAAATTTAATTGTGACTCCTCTTTTTGATTTAGTCTTTTGAGGACATTAGGAAATTAGCTATGGACTTCTCTGTATTAGCTTTATGTTTGTTAAACGATCTGCGAACATGACGGTCCACTAAATTGCTCGGGAAGTCATGTTCTCCGCTAATTGTCAAGAGTGAATTTCCTACCCTCCCGATTTTCTTTCTAATGTAATTTCCTTGGAAGCTAATTAATGAGTTGTTGTTTGGATTTCAAAAAAAAATAAAAAAAATAGCATCCTTTGGCATTCATTCAAATTCATCTCCTACTACATACTACTATATGTATTCACATTTGTATCATAAATTGATCGAACTATTATACCTTTTAATTATCCTCAATTT
The DNA here is from genome assembly GCF_001879475.1 of Ipomoea nil. Lineage (NCBI taxonomy): Eukaryota > Viridiplantae > Streptophyta > Magnoliopsida > Solanales > Convolvulaceae > Ipomoea > Ipomoea nil. The sequence goes on along the minus strand of NW_017618587.1, from coordinate 625,899 downwards.
ATGCAAAGCAATATATTCTCATCCCTAATCTCTAACTTCGTAGTTTAACTCTAAATCCTTTCCATTCTAAAAAAAAAAAAAAAACTATAAATCCTCTCATACAATATATTTTAAACTTTAATCGAATGGAAATCAACGCAAATACAATTATGGACCATCCTAAATTTCCTAATCCAAAAATTCTGATTTGACCCACAAATTGACTGGTCCGTATTATAATTTTGGATATGTGGGTCAACCCGATTTTCACAAATCACCATAGGCTGAAAAGGGCAGTTGGTGTAATTACCTGTAACTAAGGATCCATTTTCGACCAAAATCCCTTTCACGTTAATATTTTAGAACGCGCCGATTCACATATCGGCTAACCCTAGCTTTACCCTTTTTCTTCGTCAACATCCCAAATTTCCCCCTTTTTTTAACCCGTTTTTTCTCTTTCGATTCGAGATTGATTTCTTCTATCCATCATCAAATTTCCATTCCATTTTTTCAATTCTCTTTATTCTCTTTCGATCTATATCTTTCTCGCCTCTGGTCGTTGAGATCTTCGATTTTGAGGTTAGGGTTTCAGATATCATCTTTTTCAACCAGATCTGTTTAATTCGGTTCTCGTTTTTGTATATACCGTAAATTTACTGCCTGGGATCATCTTTTTTGTTGTTTTTAAGAAGAGAAAAGATTCGATTTTTTTCCGGTGAAATTTATTTTGGGAATTTGGGGATTTTCATTTCAATCGCTGTATTTTACCAGGAATTCATCAGATCTATTAAATTAAGTTCGATTGCATTTTAAAATTTTTTGTTTTTTGATTTTAATTTTTGATTTCAAAATTGGGGATCTAGGGTTAGGTTTTTTTTTGTGAATCTATTTTTCGGAGAAAAAAAATTTATTTTTAATTAATTTTTCTTAGGTTAATCCATTGAGATTAGCTCTGATTGAAAGATCTGCTCTTCAATTTGAAGAAGACACCTCCAATTTGAGGTATCCGATTTTATTTTTTATTTTTTATTTTTTATTTTTTATTATTATTTCTGATCATTTGGCGTATTAAACTGAATCTTTAATCATCTTCCTATTTTTTTTGTAAATTCGGGAAGCATATAGTTTGTTATATTCACATATTTCTAAGATAAAGCTAATTACAGTGGCTCATCTGTAGTAAACTTCCAGTCAATGAAATAAAACTGTTTTATGGACCATTTTTAATTGAAATACTTCACTCTGTTTCAGTTTTCTGGACCCACCTGTCTTCAATCAAGTATTAGTTTGTCTTTTCTGAAGATGGAAAGTAAAAATATACTCAAAGACATTTATCCCAATGCTTAAAAACTCTAGTCTAGTATGTACTCTAATAAATTTGGAGCTGATGCTAACTTCAAATATTCTTTTCCCTTGTCTTTTGAGCTTAGTTGGAATCCGCAAGCTTAGCTACTAATGTACAATTGAACTTAGTTATGGAATTTTCTGTTGGTAGCATGCACTGTGTAGTCTTTAGCATAAAGTCAATGAATGATGTGATGGGAGGTGAATGTCAGCATTGTATTACCATTAGCATATTGATCCTATGAACCACATATCAATTACTTTCTTGTTAGTCTTTTAGCATTGGAAAGACAGTGAATTATGTTACAAGGTTTTTTTTTTTTTTTTTCCCTTTCTTGTGCCCTTTAAGCTCCCTGCACTTTGTTCTGTTGCTTAAACCCCTGTTTAAATTTCCCTTTGCAGATAATCATGGTGCAAAAACGGCCATTTGACCAGGAGTTGCAGGAGCTTTCATCCAAGCAACCTAGGCATGTAGAGCCTAGTGATCAGCTAGCTTCTTTGGGGGTTTCTCAGGAACCAATCGCTTTGAAGTCTCACTCATCAGGTGAATGAAGGATTCTTTAACTTCTATAAGAAATTCAATCTAATGTTTTGTTGATTGAATAGGTCTAAGGTACTATTCTCTAATGTTCTTTAGTTGCTAGAAGCCTAGAAATGTTGATAACATGAACAGTTCCTTATTGCATTCTTGTATGATTTTTACTAAATATGGGTGCTAATATTTGGTAGGTGAAGGTGAGGACACTCCATTGAAAAGCCAATTCACAAGTGAGGAGAAATTTGATAGTGCATGTGCTACTGATGTTCGTAGCTCTGAGAGAGACATAGAGCCAGGCATTCCTGGTTCTGCTTCGAATTCGTCCTGGGCTACTAGCAGCACTAGTGAAGAAGATGTTAAGTCAGAGGGTCCTTATCACATTTTAGTGTCTCCTGAGCATTACAATCTTGACGTTCCATATAGGAATGTTTCTCGCTCAAAACTGATATATTCTTCTCTTATGAGAAGTCCGCCTCGAAAGTTGGTTCCTATCGGTCCTGATTACCAGGCAGATTTACCAGATTTTGTTGGACATGAGAAGAAGAAAACCTGTTATTCAGAGGAAACATGTAAAGCAGATATTACTTCCCAAGCTTTGGAGTCGGATAGCAATGGCCATCTTAATGATGATGATAGACTTGCTGGGACCTGTATCATTCCCATGCCCAAATTGGAATCTGCTGGATACAATGATGAGAGTGTTGGAACTGGGAGTGGAAGTGGTGATTGTCTTTGTGAAGATGCAGGTTCCATTAGATGCTCTCGACAGCATGTTTTTGAAGCAAGAGAAAAACTTAAAACAGTACTTGGGGAGGAGACTTTTGTCAAGCTGGGTTTTTATGATATCGGTGAGGTAGTGGCATTAAGGTGGAGTGAAGAAGAACAGGAATTGTTTCATGACATTGTCTTTTCAAACCCTGCATCATTGGGTAAGAACTTCTGGAACCATCTCTCCGCTGAGTTTCCTTCTCGGACTATGAAGCAAATAGTGAGTTACTACTTTAATGTCTTCATGTTGAGAAGGCGAGCCGAGCAGAATAGGTTTGACCCCTTGAATGTTGATAGTGACAATGATGAATGGCATGCACCTGAGGAGTCTTCTGGTGATGAAGCTAAAATGACTGACGAAGATGAAGACTCGGTTGTTGAATCACCTGTTTATCTTGATGATTATGGCCGCAATGAGATCTACAGGGCGTATGATGATGTCGGGCTCCCTATCTGGGAAGAATACAGGGATATTAGCAATGAGACAAATAAGGCTGTCAATTATGAATCAGTAAAATGCGCTGATAATGTATTTGGGAAGTGCAGTTCTGAACCAACAGCAAGGAACGAGGACAGAGATTTTCCAAACGGTTTGGGAGATGAAAATGGCAATTGTACTAGCGTTACTCCAAAAGCACCACATGTGAAGTCTGATATTGGCAAAGATTGGTCACGAAGTTTTGTGGGTATGGGCAGTGACAATGGTCATGATTTTGTGTTGGAGCCCTGTAGTGGCAAGGAATGGGATGTCGGGTTCTTTAGCTGCCCTAAAAGCAAAGTCGATTTGTTGCCTACTTGCACTATGATTGAAGAAGTATTTGGGGACAAGGACTGGAATTACTCGAGTAGAGGAGGAGATGGCCATGGCTCAAGCTAGTTTTTCAATCTTGATTCCTGCAAAGCCAAATCGAAATCGACCTGGAGGTTACGTTTTTTTTGTCTAGGTTAGTTTCCAATTTGCCACATCCAAAGTGGTGGAATATGGATTTTGTTTATCCTGGATGTAAGATATGATATGATGTTCTCCAAGATGGGCATGAACATTTTTCAAGTTGTATACTAGCCATCTGTTTTGCTCCTCCGTAAACACGTACTAGGTTGTCTGTTTGCTGTAGGGAGTTGAAGGTGGTAGGATCATCCTCCTAGGTTTTTATATATGTATATACATAAAAGCAATGTGACTCAATTGAGCATTATCGCCACAAAACATGAAAAAAAAAAAAAAAACGAAAAGTTCAAAGAATTTTCAATCTATGTTCTTTTTGTTTCTTCTGTATACTCATCAATTTCTGTTCTCTTTTGCCTAATCTTTAACTTGTAACTCAGCTTCTGTGACTATGCAATAGATATTTTCAATAAAAATTGAATAAAAAAATATGTATGATCTTCCCCATCACAAGAAATACCCACAGTATCATCTTTGATGAACCAACACATAACATATATTAATATAATATATATATTATTTCTTTCTAACCAATTCAAACCAACTTGTGCACCAATTTACTAGCCACCACCACCCACATGCCACATACTAAGCATGGGGATCTTTTTGGCTAACTAAAAGGGCCCACACCCAGGCCTGACAGAGTATCTGGCGCAAATTATGCCATGGAATCGTGTTCACCGAGAATGGTGAACACAAGGCAAAACGACGTCGTTTTCAGGCAAAAAAAAAAAATTTTGCGGATGTGGAGTTAACGGCGTGCGTTTGATCAAATTATGAATTTTCTGTTATGAGATTATGAATTTTATGAAAATTCATAATCTCATAACAGAAAATTCATAATCGCATAACAGAAAATTCATAATCTCATAACAGAAAATTCATAATCTTATAACAGAAAATTCATAATCTCATGGTTCCAAAGTGAATGTGTACGCATGGTTCCAAAGTGAATGTGCAGGCATGGATTCATAATTTATGAATGTCCGTGATTTCGGACGGGAATATGTAGGCATGGTTCCAAAGTGAATGTGCAGGCATGAATTCATAATTTATGAATGTCCGAAATTATGAATGTAATGAAAATTCATAATCTCATAACAGAAAATTCATAATCGCATAACAGAAAATTCATAATCTCATAACTGAAAATTCATAATCTCATAACAGAAAATTCATAATCTTATAACAGAAAATTCATAATCTCATGGTTCCAAAGTGAATGTGTAGACATGGTTCCAAAGTGAATGTGCAGGCATGGATTCATAATTTATGAATGTCCGTGATTTCGGACGGGAATGTGTAGGCATGGTTCCAAAGTGAATGTGCAGGCATGAATTCATAATTTATGAATGTCCGAAATCTTTGTTCACCTCAAATTAAAGTGAAACCGCAAAATGTGAAAATAAAGAAGAAAAGTCACGCAATTAATTAAGAAAAAAAAAAGATAACGGTGTACTAACACCGTTGGAACCGTGTTCACCATTCATGGTGAACACGGTTCCATGGCATAACGTCTGAGTATCTGGAAAGATGTAAATCATGATAACTCAGCTGAACACAGAGACTATGCACAAGGAAATGATCAGACTGTTAGTATTTGGTGAATAGGGTTCGAATAAATCTAATAGAATTGTTTCTGAATGAGATCCAGATACATTTTTAATAGAGGAGTTGTTTCTGAATGAGATCCAATTTATTTTCTTCATGCAATTTTTTTTTTTAAAGGGTACTAAATTAATAAACTTGGAGTGATCCATCCAATACCCAAAAGACCTGGTGAGGAAGGCCCCACACCCATCTGGAATTTCTTTTTAAAAAAATTTTTATAATGATTTTCTTTAGGTATTTTTGGTGACCTTGATTTCATTGACTCTTTTTGAGTATTCCCTAAGCATGGCCGGTGAACACATGCAGCATTATAACTGTATATAAAGTAACAGTGCAGTAGGCAGGCAGGCAGGCACCCTTCATGATCAGTCTTTGCATAAAAACAGGGTGGATCTTTTCTACTTTCTTCCCATATATTATGCTAATCAAATGGGCACATCTCCTACTTGGATATAAGGTTGCTTCAGATTTGGTCTTTCCTCTTACAAAACATACTAGACACGATGTGTATGCGAAAAATTACGTAATCTGTCCAAAAGGAATGATCAAGTGAGTGGAACATGATTCTTCTATCTCGATAGTCACGAGTTTGACTCTTGACAACACCCTTTCGGTGGATTGGAGCATGTTGCACTATGGTCTGTTTGGTAAATGGTTGTTAGTTGATAGCTGATAGCTAATAGCCGATTGTGTTAATTAGAGGGTATAACTAGTTGATAATGTTAACCAATTGTAAAAAAAATGTTTGGTAAATTAGCTGTTAGCTGTTTGATAATTTCCTTTCTCAAAAAGTTAATTGAAAAAGCTACTTTGAGCATTTTGTTGATGTGATTTACTTCTCTGGTGTGGTTTGTTATATAGGAGTAGGGGTGGAGTCTTCTAAGGTAATCTAAATTAATATGGATTCCAACACGAATAAGGAGCTCCTAACCACCAAGACAAAATAGTAATCACATTGATTACAATTTTGAGGTTCTAATTATAAATAATAAATGGATCTTTACTTATGTTCTAATTCTGCAATCATATATGTTTGCTGTTAGATAGATGCAGCCCAAAGTGGACTAATCATGCAATGAGTCACTCAAAGTATACAAATTTAGGTCATGGAGTCTCTATGAGATGGTGTGGATCTTTTTTAACTTAATTCGAGATTTCAGATTTAAATTTAACCTCAAAGATGTATCTGTCTTAAAACTCATGAGAGAATGTTTTGTCACTTGATTGGGTTATAGTGTACTTTAGTCGAGAAAATATACGGTCGAGCAAAAAAAGAAGTATACAAATTTACTCATTCAATAATATTATTTTCATCATATAGATTTATAATATAAAGAGAGAATGGGTTTGTACTGTGATAACAAAAGAGAGAATCATCTTTTATGTGACAAAAAAAAAAAGGACAAAATAAAGAAGCAAGAAAAATGCTATACTTCAACTGGTAATGGACTTAAATAAAGATAGAATAATACTCTGTATCATTATACAAGATTAACTAGCGATATTTATTCAATGCACACCATTAGATAATATAATGACTGTGAAATTTTCTCATTACTCAAAATAATACAATTAAGAAGTAATTAAAAAAGGATCATTTTCATCTTAATTACTATTAATAATGTACAGGGAGCCAATTGTAGCTTTAATTAGTTGGATGAACTGGAGTCTATTATCATGTCAAGAAATAATGGTATATTTGAAGGCATAAGGTCAAATTTATGACATATTAACTTATATTAAAAGTTAGTGTCACTCGATCACAAGATTTTACACAGATAAATAACATTGAAAATGAATGCATCATGAGTAGGAATTTTGTTTGCGGCAGTGTATACCTCAATCAATTGGGTAATTAATATAAAGATAATTAATAGTTATGTGTATTACTAGTGTATAAGTACTTTAAAAAATTTAGATTATTATTGAGACATATCATGTAATTTATTTATGTATTTTAAGATAGGCGAGTGCCTTAATTTTGGAATTAGGGTGTATCACAAAATGCTAAACTTTTTGGTCAAATTATTCTAAATACACGATCAATCATGGGATATGAACTTGATACCAATTGTTTTGTATGACACCTTAGCTTAAAAGAGTGGTTGACCAACTCTCTCACCAAAACACCAACAATTTATCCTCAAACTTTTAGCCTTTTGGAATTAATTTACAATTAAAATGCTAAACTAGTTTAGCTACACTAATCAATATGGCGTAAATTAATTTATTTTTGGTATTATTTTGGGTGACGAGAGAAGCGTAGCCACTAGCCATTATCTAATGGTGTGTACTGCATAAACTATGTTTCTGCGTACACATACTCAATCGTCTCATTATATAAATACAACAAATCGAACAATAAACATCTTACATACTAACCATTACAAGTTTAAAATTTTAAATTTTTATTTGAACTCACTCTCTTAGTCGAGTTAACCACAATTATCTTTTCACGAATTATGCAAGAGTGCAATGTGACATTGACTAGAAAACCATAGAATGCAACAACACTTAGTGGAATAATAGCACCATACAAAGTTGGACTTGATAATGCATATGATTTACTGCTTCTTTTTTGATGCATTGGATATACACATTATATTAATCATTATTGGAATTTGGGTACGTTGAATGTGCGACGGATTAACGTTAACACATCACGTTAGTATAATTAACTTTAAATAAACATCTGTTTAGTGTCGTGTCGCAGTTTCATCAAAAACATCTTCTTTTTGAAATCTTAATTAATTAATTAATTAACAATTAGCACTTTTTAATTTTAATGACTAAATTAAATCATGCAAAAAGCTAAGGTAGAGTCATTTTCAGTGACAGTAAATTGACTAAATTCCTAGTTATAGGCCAGGCTTGTTCGTTCATCTTTGGACTTCTTGACAACCACCACAAAAGTCCCACATATTCATCACTGCCACAATCTCTTTGACACACTTTCAAGCTTTTTTCTTATACACACACACACACACTAACATGACATTGTACTATCAAATTAAAAAAAAAATCATATATTTGTTATTTGTACATATTAAGTAAATGGTATATATGTACTCCGGCTCTATGACAAATTAAAATCAAAGTGTACTGTTAACTTTTGAATTGTTCCAGTCTTTTTTGAAAATTAAGTTTTTGTCTGTTAATTTGAGCAAATTTAGTCCAGTTTCTTGATTGTTTAAAGTGTTGCACATTTAGTTCCTTAATTATATAACACCAGCGATTGAATGTGTAACATTATAGACAATTTAAGAATTATATTTACTTAAATTATCGAATAGGGACTAAATCTCCAAAGGAATACAATTCGAAGGTCAAAAATATAATTTTTCTTTAATTCTAAATTTACACATATTTATTTATTTTTGTTTGTTTGAATACAAATTTTTTCGACCAGTCAATTAGGATCACACACAGAGAGTATGTTATTCGTGTAGAGAAATTTTAAAGAATGACAATGCAACATCTAGTTAATTTGGAAAAGACGCACATCATTTCATTTGTAAAAGATTCCTTAGCCAATCAAAAGACATTTTAATTTGGTTTCCAATTAATCAATTATATATAGTTCATGCATGCATAAGATGATGATAATATCACAAGCCAAAGTAGATTAATTAGGCACAGAATAATGTGCATGCACATGTGATTACTAATAAAATATGGTTATGCTAATTAATAAGGGGAATAGAAATTAAAGGATTTTTTTTAAAAGAAAATATTTAATTTTGCTGTTTCCTAGCTAGCAGTAGCTTCCAAGTAGACAACTTACAGCTAAACCTTGCACTAAGATGCCGGCAAACATGGGAATTTTTATTTATTTTTTGCGACGAAAAACCCACAATCACTAATTGAAATGCGTATTAAGTAAATTATGCTTCTATTTAATAATTTACAAATCATGAGAGATAAATTGCACTAGAAAGACCCTGTGTAACAGACTTGATTGAGAGTGTGTTGACAAAAAATATGAGAGGGAAATTGCACTAGGAAAACTCTATGAAATGGACTTAATTGATCGAGAAAGTACTGGTAAAAATTTGAACCCGTCATCTTCAAGTACGAGAATCATGCTTCACCCACCCACCACTTATGGGGGTTTTATTTTTTATTTTTTTGACACTCCAAAATTATATACTTGCTTAATTAATTGTAATTAATATTTATATTGGGTGGTTAATTATATGTTATATATATAGTTTTTAAAAGACAAGTTAATAGGACATCCACGTTGCGGTTAGTGCAAAGCGAGCAAGCCGGCATTTGAAGAGCAAGGCCGGCACTACTCTATGCCAAGTTGACACAAAAAAAGAATTTGCAGTACAGTCGATCATCAAATCCAAACAACATCTTGGGTGGTTGGTTGGGAGTACAATGTTTGATTAGTTGTGTCTTTTGTAATATTATTTCAGTAAATATAATTACAACCGAAAATCATATTATCTTTTTTTCTTTTTCCCTTAATATAACAAACAAATTAAAAAAAATCAAGCAGATCAAACTCAACTATATGATTCTAAACTATGTTGCACGGAAATTCCATGAGGGTAGCATTTCCCTATTTCTCGTTTCCTGTTTCTATATATACTCTAAATCAAGATACCTTAATTGCATATAATCTGTGTCTATCGTAAGCAACGGGTCGATCTCTTCGGGTGGGGACCGCATTAAGAATCCGCAAATTGAGAGTGCTCGTGTATGCCTTACCAATTTGCGGATTTCTTGTGAAGACACGCTATCTTTTTGATATTGTAAAATTTTATATAGGGTATAGATTTTATTAGTAATTGGGTGAAAAAAAAGATATGAGAAAAAGGAAAGAGTATAACGGCCAGAGGGTGGAACCTTCCTTTTTGATGAATAACAAGACAAAGTAAAGAATAGTGTATTTATCAAAGAGCAGTTAAGCAAAGTCTTTGAGGTAGAGGCCAAACATCCTCAAAATGGCGGGCGAATCTCAGCCGTTGGATCCGGTAGGCGTAGGGCTCTGAGTTGAGTACACGTACTACTTCCAACTTCCCTTTTACCTCTCTTTCTTTCTTCTTATCTTTGCTTCCATGCATGGATTTCTCCCCCAAAATAGTGTGCCATAGAGAGAGAAAGTAAAACCAGCCAGCAAGAGAGAGAAAAAGAGAAGTAAACACCTCTTTTAAAGTTGAGCTATTTCTTCAAGTTTCAACTACCCTTCTGCTACTACATACTAAACCAGTGTTCTTGAACAAACAGCACAGCAGTGCTGTTAGATCTTGCTCTTAAAGTGAATGAAATTAATAGTTTTTTTTCTTCTTTGATCTATTCAAGATTCAGATTTGAGGCTTTGGGGCATCTGATCTCATCATCCAATTCGGGTTTCGATCGAATTCGAGTCAATGGAACAACAACAAGGGGATCAAGAAATGTTGCAGCAGAAGCACTTCTGCAAGCTCTGCAGCAGGAGTTTCCCCTGCGGTAGATCCCTGGGGGGGCACATGAGGTCTCACTTGATCGGGAATTCATCGGAAAACGCCGAGAGGAGCAGGAACTCGGGCTCGGGGATCGACACTAGCTATGTCCTGAGGGAGAATCCCAGGAAGACCTGCAAGTTTTCTGCAGAGTTTAATGGTGGTGGTGGGGAAGATGCTTTGCTTCAGAGCCTTGATAAGGTGTGCAAGGAATGTGGGAAAGGTTTTCAATCTTGGAAAGCTTTGTTCGGGCACATGAAGTGCCATTCGGAGAAAATAATGATGATCTCGACGAACAACAACAAAAGAAGCAAGATGGAGGAAGCTGCTGATTCTTGGAATGTTGTTGCAGATAATAATAATAATAGCCATTCTGATGACAATAATGCTCCAAACCGAAAGAAGAGATCGAGGAGAGCTTCAGCTAATACCAAAAGGTACCAGGTTGTTAATGCTGCTACAACTAATTCCTCTACCTTAACTGCTGCTAATAGTGCTTCCCCCTGTGTTTCTGAGAATGAACATGAAGAGGTTGCCATGAGTTTGATCATGCTTTCTAGGGATGTGGGTAGTTGGGGTGGTTTAGCTTCTGTAACTGAGTGCTCTGATAACAATTCTGAGTTTCTGGGAATTCGATCTTCGGGTAATTCTGAGATTAAGGCCAAGAAAGTGAAAGCTGATGAGAAACTGAAGAAACCAAAGTCCAGAGGCTCTGGGATTCCTATAAGTGGAGGCAATAAGATGAAGGTGTCTGAAGCTGACAGAGCAGGATTCGAGAAATCCGAGGTTGATGTTCCTAGTAATGCTCAAAATGAGGTCTGGTTTAGCTCCCTTGACTCTGAGAAGAAGATCAGATTTGAGTGTTCTACTTGCAACAAGAGTTTCCACTCTTACCAAGCTCTTGGTGGCCACAGAGCTAGCCACAAGAAGGCGAAAGACGGGTCTGACAAGAACACTGACCATTATTCTGGAGCTCAAAACCAGACAACTGCAGACAGCAGTGAACACAGCATCCTAGGATTTGCAGACAAGGTTGAGAGTTCATCAAAGAAGATTAAGGTGGCTCATCATGAGTGCCCAATTTGTTTCAAGATTTTCCCATCAGGCCAAGCATTGGGAGGCCACAAGAGATCCCATTTGATTGCTGAGGCTAAAGCCAATCAACAGCCCACTCAAATAATGCAGAAACCTTCAGTCCCAGAAACCAGAGATTTTCTTGATCTCAATTTGCCTGCTCCAATTGAAGAAGAAGAAGAAGAAGATAAAGAAAGCCATCAGAGCTCTGGGTTCCAAGCATGGTGGATGGTGGGGAGCAGCTATAACCATGATCATCTTATGCAGCCTACTTTCTGAGTTATCATCATCCTCATTCATCTGCTATTATAAAGGTTCACAGAAGTGTACAGATTCATTCTTTCTGCTTCAAAGCAGTGACAATTCCATTTGCCAAAGGGGAACTCTATCCTACAAGGACACTGGGCACCCATTAAAGAGAAATTAAGCCACCCCCTTTGGAGCACTCTTCACAGTGAAAATTTTCCCACATTCCAATTCCCAGAAGATGTGTAATTTTCTTGCTTTTCTTTCCCAATTTTTTTGCTGTAATTTAGGCACACTTGAAAGCTTCAGCTTGAGCTTCAACTTTCTTTTTACTATACTGTTGTATGGTGTAATTGTTTTATCTTGGCAGTAAAGGGAAATGATGAGGTGTTGAAGATGGACAGTGAGTGAAGTCAGAAAGATCAGATATGAAGTCCTTTTTTTTTTGGGAGGTTTTATAATATTGTAAAAAAGAGATTGCCAGTGAGCTCAAAGGTGGTTGTTTAGTCACCTACCATAAAAACATGACAACACATCTCATATCCCTTCTTAATCACTTTGCTAGTGCTCTTCTATTGTCTTGCCATTACTTAAGAGTACATACTAGATAAATTTTACTTCTGCATAACACTTTACAGAGCACAAAAAAAAAAAAATTGTACTAAAAAGACCATGTACAAAAAACTTCACATGAAAATGTTAGCAAGAATCGAACTCGTAATATTATAGATGATCATTGAAATAAGGAGATTTCGTACCCAAACAATGCATTTTGGAGAGGGTTGGTGTTGCTATCAACAATAGAGCTGCCAAAATAGTTATCCCTTGGGTGGGCTCGTGGACCATTCTGGCAAACGTTGTAGCTGTAACTGTTTTTGTGTAATAGTCTACAAATTAATTGTACCAAAAGACATATTTAATTAAGAGGTGTTTACAATTCAGCGAGGTGATTAGTCATTGTGTCTGACGATAAAACCCTGGGTATCCCAAAAAAAAATCATGATCTTTTGTTATTAGAATTAAGTTTCGCAACCAATGACTTTTGTGATCTAGTGACACGAAGTAACTCTTCCATATAAATTATGACTTCGAGCCTCAATGAGAGCGGTAATAGAGCTAGAGACGGGATGGAATGCATCAAAATTTAACCCGCAAGACATCTCGTAATAGTTCGGGCCGGGTCAACATATATGTTCTGGATCCACTTTCAAGCTTTAAATTGGCATCCATTTCTGTTCACAGTTTGACCTCCTTCTTTGACCTTGCCAGAGAGAGCGAGGAGGGAGAGAAATTGACAGGCGAAACCCTAGCAAAAGGTATGCTCTGTACATTAAGGCTTATTTGATTGTTGTAAATTTTGAGCTGTGTCTTTGAATTTGGGGTTCCTGTAAAGAGTCATACTTGAACATGGATGATTTATCTTTTTATGTGGATGTTCAGTTTCATGTGTTCGGCTATTGTAAGAAACAAATGGCGTGTTTCTATTCTGAGAATGATGCTCGTATGTTATATGTGTGTATTAATGTATGCATCTCTCTTTATTTTGGATTGTGTTTAGATGTCTGATCAATCAAATAGGAATGGTGACTGCACCTTTGACGTAAAGGAATTATTGGAGATAAGGACAAGATGCACAGAGGTATTTTAGGGGCAAGGTTTACATATGGTGGTTTGCATGTGGTTATGATGCCACTGCACAATCTGGATTAGTTTGGATAGCTATGGTTCTAGTTGATGTACTAATGGACTTTGAAAATGATTTATCATGCAGTTAAGGAAGGAAAAAGATATGTTGAGAGACTCACAAACACAGAGCTTTGAACTTATCAGAGTAATTTCTTATTATCTTGGTTGTTTTCTGGAATTGATGAACAATCAGATAGAGCTGATGATTGGTTATCTGTAGATGTGCTAAAGATTAAGAACATTAGTTAAATCATATGGTGTGTAACCATAGGGTTAGTTGGTGTACTGTTAATAATCACAATCACTAGGAAGTGTGAGCTATCTCTTTATAACCAGCTTCTTATGTTAATTGGTAATTGGAGTTATGCTCTTTGTAATGGATTTAAATTGTTCAAATGAACATAAACTCAAGGAAATTATATTTTTGAAGTAAATATCTCATGTGAAAATGCTTTCTTTGCAGAAAGTAGAAGAGCATGTACAAACATTATCTGGTGTTCACTCAGAAGACAAACAACGCATCCAAGAGTTGGAAAGGGAGTTGGATAACTGCTCACAAGAAATAGGTATTGACCCCAATTGCTCTTATTTTTGTTTGACTAGCATTACTTGTGGGCACTAAAAATAAACCAAGAATTTACTGTCATTTCCTAAACTTTGTACCAAAGACGGCTCAAAATGCATGAATGGTTGCCCTTGTCTCTGTTTTCACCCTTTTTCCTGGGTACAGTAACTTTGTTATTTTTAGTTGCAAAACCATTCCCTAACAGAAATTCCTATAGCTGACATCACTGCACTTGATATGCCATCATCATTGAGGATGAACACCTTGTTATTGCAAATTTGATATTTTGATGGGGCAAGCATTTATTGTTTTTGCATGAAGCTGGACTATTCCTTTTCATGCAAAGATATAATCCTCTATGATCCCCTTTCCATTAGCTTGAGATCATCATCACTGACAACACACTTGCAATAGATTACCTGCAGGATCAGCTTACGTTAAGGAACTCAGAATTGAATATGCTTTGTGAGGAAGTCTGCACCCTTAAGTTGAAACTTGAAGACATGGAAATTTTAGAGGAAGAGACTGGAAGGTTAAAGGAGGAACTAGAGATTTCCCATGCTGATCGTTTGATTTTGCTGCAGAAATTGGAAAACAAGGAGTTGGAGCTTCAGAGTTCAACTTTGTTAATAGAGAAACTAGAGGAGTCAATTTGGTCCATGGGGTTGGAATATCAATGTGAAATTGAGAGCCTGAAACTTGATCTCACAGCATTGGAGCAAAATTGTTTTGAATCTAAAAAATCTCAAGAGAAAACGGCTCAAGAAAATGCTAGGATGAATGCGTTGTTTCATGATCTTGAGCTTCGGTTCCAGGATGCGGAGAACTTTATTGAAAATTTAGAGAAGGAGAATGGAAATCTAAGGGAGCAACTGCAAATCTATGAAAAGAATGCCAAAGTATTTTGCCAAAATGTAGAAGAGCAATTTCCCCAACTGCTAGTTACTGGGAATGAAGAGGCTCTAGAGAATAATGCTAGGTATGTTATCAACCTGCGTGTGCATATAATAAAGCCATTCTGGATATCTGTCTGCCTTTATCTTCTGAAAATTGGTGTTGGGGATGTATAGATATGACTCAATTATTTTCTTCTCTATCTCTCTAAAGCTCATGTGGAGATATTTTGGGTCCTCTCTTTACCAAACTCGCTATTCTAGGGGCATCCGATGTCCATTTTAAGGATAGGACAGATAAAATGTCTCATCAAATACAGAAATATGAATCTCTTGTGGAGAAGCTTAAGGTATGTTGGTATCAACTCTAGGTTTATGTCTTCTCCTCAAGAGATCTAATTGTTTAGTGCATCAATGCTTTCTGGTTGACTTAACTGGGATTGGATTTTGAAACAATTCAGATTAACTTCTGAGTTAAAATGGTGGTTAGGAGGAGCTGAAATTGGAAAGGTTAAAGGCAAAAGAAGAAGCAGAGGATTTAGCTCAGGAAATGGCCGAGCTAAGATACCAAATGACTGGGTTGCTTGAAGAAGAGCGCAAACGCCGTGCATGCATTGAACAAGTATCTTTGCAGAGAATAGCAAAGTTGGAGGCTCAGGTATGAATATTAGATTCTAACCCAAAGTGCTGATTAAGATAAATACGAGGTTCCTTATACATTGTTTTTGGTTATGAAGCTTGAAAAAGAACGGAAGAAATCCTTTGTCAATGAAGAACAAAGTAAAGCTATCACCACTCTCAATGTCACTGAAGAGTAGAACATGCAGGAAAAAGGTGGAATATATTTCAGGTTTGCTCATCTGAACTTGCTCCTTAATGTTCCTATAATGAACTAAATCTCTATAGTCCACACTTTTACTGTCTGTAACTAATAATATTGTATTTCACATTTTTCAACCGTAATTGTACCCTTCATGACTTAGAAGTGACCAAGCAAGCTTGTACTTGTGTTGAGAACTGACTGGGTAGGCAAGAGGCTGTTGTTTCTCACTTACAAAGAGGGACTTCCATGAATGGAAGGTGCACGAGTTCCTTGCTCTAGCCATCACCGCATCCGGGTAAAGGAGCGAGCTTGCATTAAAGTATAATGGGGTTTTCATGGTAATTGTGAAAGCGTTTTATGAAGTCAGTAGGTAGTAGGGGAGTCCATATTTGTACACTTTGTGTAGAGAGTGAAGGAATGGTTTAGATTTCAATTTTAGGCAGATATTCATTTCAACAGGAGGATGTATGGCTCACTTTAGTTTGAATGAAAAATAAGATTTTCATGTCTCAACAATCTGTAAGTTTTTTTGGTGTAAACCACACATTGTGGTCCGGGTCTTTCTCTGTCCGTTTAACGGTCCAGGTCCACCCGGTTCGTTCCGTGAGGCACAGAAGCTGGCCCAAAGGGAATCGTCACTTGTGAGAATCGAACCCGGGTTATCCCAAAATTCTCCCTTACAAAGAGAGCTCATTTGCCACTTGAGCTACCCTGTTGGGTTTCACAATTTGTAAGTTGCTTTGTTTAGTTGGAGATTTTTTATTTTTTTTAAATTTTTGGGCGACAAAGGAAATCAGAAATCTGTTGTCATTATTCTAAATATTTTATTCTTCATTTTTTGACATTTGATTTTAGAGAAAATAATACCGGCTTTATGTTGAATTATGTGAAAATGTATTTTAGTACTAACTACAATCATGATAGAGTATTGTTAAAATAAGTGTGACAGTTATTCATATAATTTATAGCACTCCAAGGTAATGAGATATCATTTGACACCTTAAAATTTGTCATTAAATTTAATTAATTTATGATTATCATGAAATTTTAATTCTTTACTTCTTTTTTTTTTATTATTTTTTATTTTTTATAAGTTTCAACTTAATACTTAAAGCCCTTTATAGCTCCTACCTTCGATATTAGTGGAGGAGATAAATCGCAACAACTTATGTTTGCTAACAAAATAAAGTTGGGTTGAATCTCGAACCCTAAGGGGTCGTTTGGTTCACGGAATGTCAGATTACCTAGGGAATGTTAGATTGCTGGGAATGTTAGATTCCTGTGTTTGGTTAAAATTGGGGTATGTAATATAATCATGTGGTTTAGGGTTATCTTTATTCACACACTATAATATCCTTAACATATTTTCATATATTTTAATAAATTTAAAAATTAAAATAAATAAATAAGATAACGGTATCATATATAATTACATGATTTTAAAATATTAACTAAAATATTGAACTTGAAAAACAAAATTATTTTATATGCTAACCTAACATAATAAAAATAAAAAATATATAATTACAAAAATAATTATATATATGTGTGTGTGTGTGTGAGAGAGAAAGAGAGATAAACTAACATAACCAAGGTTATCTTACATAACCTTAGAAATTGAAGGGAATCACATTCCCTTCAAAATCTTATGTGGAGGGAATGTGACATTCCTGGGGAATGTTAGATTTCCTGAGATAATGTGAACCAAACATAGAAATGTGAGCTTTGGAATGTCACATTCCCTTGGTTATGTTATATAACTTGAACCAAACGCCCCCTAAGGGTTTTCACGCTCTTGACAAAGCATTGAGATGATGTAAATCATGGTAACTCAGTTGAACACAAAGATTAGATATTTGCTTATTGCGCATAAGGAGTCCTCTCAATTTGAGAAGTCATTTCCACACAGTCGGTCGCTGGTGAGACTCAATTCCTAGATTCCTGGATATTGTTTCTAAACTTCACTCTTATGAACTAGTTGAGTTGGTTGACTAGTTGAATTGGATATAGGGATAAATGGACAACTTTTGATCGCAAAATATAAGTGAAAAGACGGAACGACCCCCACTATGAATTTATTATGTACGTAATGGAAACGGTTGAGTTGTCGTTGAAAACGTCGTCTCCACGCGGTCCCCTTTTACTTATAGAACGCTCTCCCCATTTCTTCTAGAGACACTCTTTACCATGTTGTACTTCATCCTTTGAAACTTGTACGTAACATAATTATTAAATGAAAAATGAACAAAGAAGACCATAACCCAGTCAACCAACTCCATTGTATTCTTTCTTACCTCAACTCCTCCTAGGATATCGCCCATATAGACGTTTCCATCATCTTGAATTTTAGCATCCAAAGTCAGTCGTCTAGCTTTTCTCCCATTGTTGAGAGTGGAGGACTGGAGGCGTTAATCCATAGGTTTACTTCTTCGGATTCTCAGGTTATTATTCCCGCCATTGTTTCTTCCTTTTTCTCTTTCACGATCAATCTTTAACTGGGGTTTTCAATTCTTTTATGGGTTTATTAAAATTCAACGCCTTTTTTGGTTCTTGAATTTCATCTATCGGGGTGGATTTAAAGTTTGTCCGATGATCGTCGTGCTAATTTTTCTTTGTTAGTTTAGTCGATCAGATGAAGTTTGGAGCAGCACCCCATGTATTGTTTCTCTTCATCCCTGTTTGAAAATTTCAGTCTTTCTGACAGATTTGTAAGGGTTTAGAGGCAATCTTATTTAGATTATTGTGTTTTCCAAATTGGGTGTTGACTTATCTCCGGATGAGAAAACAGAAGGAATAGATGATAGAACCCGTTTTCTGTTTTCTTTTGCCCTTAAATTGAAATGAAGAATCGGAGGAAAGTTCAGTTTTTTGGTGTTATTTTTTTTTGAGTTCAGTGTTTTGGTGTTATTCATCTGATTGGTAATGGATTTGTTGTGTTGAGTTGGTATATCCATTTGACATTGAAGATACAGGCTTTACACTTTTGAGGTGTATTCTGTTCTTGTTATAACCGTAATGATGATATGTGTGTTTATCTGCTCTAGAACATGTTCTTCACTAGCTTGTTTTTGTTAATGATTGTTGCTATAAATTGCATATGCTTGATAGTTTGATCTTGTTTGTTTTTGCAGATATCTTCTTTGAGTACTAGTGACAGTCCAGTACTCCAATCTGATCCTGAATATATTGTAACTGAAAATGTTTGGTCATAAGAAGTCCCCTTTGCATGGGAATTCTAAGAGCCACTCCATCGTTCCTGGATCTAACTCGACTTCAAACCCTTTTGATTCTGACGATGAGTGTGATAAGAAGCAGAATGTTAAGCAATCGAGGACTTCTTCCGAGCCTACTCCTGTTACTCTGAATACTAGTACTAACCCCTTTGATGATGATGAAGCTAAAGGGAAATCATCGTCCTCGTCCTCATCCACATACTCCTTTACAACCGAGAGAAACAGGTACAAGAATGATTTCAGAGATTCGGGTGGGTTAGAGAATCAGTCTGTTCAAGAACTGGAGAACTATGCTGTCTACAAAGCCGAGGAGACTACAAACGCTGTTAATGGGTGTCTGAAGATTGCAGAAGACATGAGGGAGGATGCAACTAAGACTTTAGTCACTCTACATCATCAGGGCGAGCAAATTACTAGGACTCATATGACTGCAGCTGACATTGACCATGATCTTAGTCGGGTATGGCCTCTCAAGTCTCAACCTTTATGAGTGGTTTAGTCGGATATTCTGTTTAGTTAAACAAAATTATGTTTCTTGGAGTATTCTGTTATTTATACTACATGCTTTTGAGCATATAGCCATTAATGTGCAATCCAACTATTAGCTTAGGCTTTTAGTTGAGATGGAGCACATGCTTTAATTTGGTATTAGAGCCAGACTAAAGGTCATGGGTTCGAACGAATCTCAGCGCCACCCATAAGCGACTATCACACTGGTATTGCCTTGATTTTCATGACTTCTTTCACTATTGGAACAAACTTGTAATATTTGGTTTTAGGGTGAGAAACTTTTGGGAAGTCTCGGAGGCATATTTTCGAAGACATGGAAGCCTAAGAAGACTCGTCCAATTTCAGGCCCTGTTATTACAAGAGGTTAGTTAAATATTGGCCCTGTTTGGTAAAAAATTAGCCTATAGGCCACTTTTGGCTTATTTGACCACTATTAATTGTTTGATTTAGTTAAAATATCAATATAAATGTTTGGTTAATTAGCTTTTTGCAACTCCAAAATGCTAAAATTCAAAATGCTACTCCAAGCAACTTTTTCAATTAGCTTTTTAAGAAAAGAAATTACACCAAACAGCTATCAGCTAACAGCTAATTTACCAAACACTTTTCTACAATCAGCTAATGTTATCAACTATTTATACACTCTAATTAACAGAATCAGCTAACAGCTAACAGCCATTTTACCAAACAGGGCCTTTATGTTTACAAATAGGGCGGAAAGTGGTTGTTTTTCGGATGTAGAAATAGGTTATGGGAAGTATGCAGTTGAGTTTCCGCTTCTCTGACTATTTATAACGTTATTTGCAGATGACCCAGTTCAAAGGAGGGGTAACCATTTGGAGCAGAGGGAAAAATTGGGATTGAATTCTGCACCCAAGGGGCGGTCAAGCAGCCGAACTCCTCCTCCTGAACCAACTAATGCACTGCAGAAAGTCGAGGTATATGCCTTTGTAACCTAGAAAAAGTCTCGAAATTTGTTTCTTATTCTCTCTTTTCTTTCATTGCAAGTCAAATTCATCCTAGTAAACGTTAGATTTTTATATATATTCTCAAAAAGGCGGAGAAGGCAAAGCAAGACGATGGGCTATCAGATCTTAGTAATATCCTGGGGGAGCTCAAGGGCATGGCACTTGACATGGGCGCTGAAATTGAAAGGTAACCTGCACTTTTTCTTCCCGGCCTTATCTCTATATTCTTCATGTGTTATATGCGGGATCTTATGCTGAAGATGCAACTATATATTAGTGATTATTACTTCATCATTGATCAATGGTACCGGATATGAATGTTCAGGCAAAACCATGCTATGGATCATCTTCAGGATGACATTATAGAGCTCGATTCCAGAGTTAAAGGGGCTAACCAACGAGGCCGACGTTTGCTTGGAAAGTAGAGCCATTGTTCGTTCTGGGATCAAGATTTCAAATTACTAGATTTCCGGGTCGATAGATCATCTTCTTGTTCCACCATTGTTTGTACTGTGAACCAGCTCTTTCTACATTAACAGCATCAAAATGCCAACTTTAATTTGTTGAATCTATTATATTGTTGGTGTTGAATGTTTGCCACTTTTGCTATTTCATTTATCCAAACATTTTCTCTCATTCATCCCAAGGATTATTCTAATCCTTAACACCTTTAATCAAAGTCCTGGGCAGGTGAATTGAATTTGCAATAATATTCTCCTTTGAAATAATGTATTATTAATTTATTATCTATTGTTATTGCACATACAATGATACATGCATGTATGTATAGTTATACATACATAGATATAGATACATACTATATATACGTACGTGGAGGAGTATATGTATATGTGAGGAGATGCGCTTTTGTTGCAAAGGTGACTGGTCCGACAGCTGTGATTTTTGACTCCAAAGAGATAAGGAGCAAATCCCAAAAATAGATACAACAAAAAACAGAGAGAGAGAGAAGGAAAAGTGGCCCCCACAAACAGGAACAAATATTCTTAAAACATGGTTGTAGATTCCTTGGAAGGTTCGGTTATGTAGAGGGACAACTATAACATAACTTCACAGGAGAAACTAATTAAGCTGAATGTTGTTGGTTACAAACTGTATTTACAAACAAGAATAAGAATGTTGGCAACATTTAACTTGAATGTTTACAGACATCCTCAAACCATGAAGCCTTCATTCTCAAAACTGGGCAAGATTCTACCACTCTTCCCCACAAAACATCAAATTACTGTTTTTTTTTTTTTTTTTTACTGTACTGTTTATACAGAGAGAGAGAGAGAGAAAGACATCTAGTTAAAGTAGCAATGAAATGAGCTAAAGAGGAGAATGGTTAATGGATCGAGCAACACGAGCCATTTGGCGCCTTTTAGTCTTCCCCCAAACTGGCACTGTCATCTCCGACGCTTTGGGTTGTCTCCTCCCTCTCCCGCCACTGCCTCTACTAACGCTTCTCCTTGCAGAAGTGGCGGTTTCCACTGGCGCCTCGTTTACTTCTTTCTGAAAGTTGTTCACCTGCAATTTCATCTTTTTCTGTCCCCTCTTTAGCCGGCTAGGTAATGAGGCGTCGACTATTTCCATCTCTTTAGCATATGTCTGTTGATTATTCGCCAAAGAGGATGCGATTCCAGCAAACCAATCTAGGCAGTCATTAAAGGCTTCATTTTGGTCGATGAATGTGGTCTTTGATGACGAAAGAACAAACAACGTGTCTGCTGCAACCCTGTCCTCTTCCTCTTCTTGGATCTCGCCTTCTAGTTTCAATGAGCTAGTACATCTTTCGAGTTGGTTATCCTGAGAATCCCCTCTCGGTGGAGCGCACTCTTTGTTCTCGGGGCTAACGGGTGCTTCCAAATCTCTCTGTGTTGCAGCTTCAATCGTATCACTTTGCTCATGTGGCGATAGAACAAACTCTTTTTCGAGACCAGTTGAAAACTTGCTATCAACTCCAGTATCAATGAAACGGTTACCTCCATCGTATTCCTGTGAATCAACTGTAGGGTTAGGAGAGGAACTACTGTCAACGATCCCAGACTTTCCACTACAATCCATCTCCCTGTCTTCATGTTCGAGTGGAGCCGAACGTGATTTCTTGTGGGTATTGCCAGGAAAGTCATCATCGGATGAATAGTCAGCTGGAAACATATTCAAATCCACAACTTTTGGCAGATTTCCGCTATCTGAAACCTTAATTTTTGCAGTAGGACTGTGCCCAGAAGTGCGGTCACAATGATCAGCACCTTCTCCCTCGGGAATATCAGGCATCGCTTCATTATTCAGATCCTGGCCAGATTCATCGGGCTCTGCAGGTGCATTCAAGTCAAACAAGACGTGGGAAATGGAGGAAGAGAAAGAATCGAGTTTTGGATCAATGTGATGTTGTAATTTCAAGACAGGCATTTCAGGCACGTGAACAACGTTGTCCTCATCACTATCTTCGTACTCGCAAGCTGGAAGTTCAAGATCCAACATTCTCTTCCCAGACTTGTTGATTTGAGACGATGATAGTTCACATTCTTTTAACACATCCTTTGTTGGATACTGGTCGGGAGCCGATTTTAGAAAGTATGGTGGCTCTCGAGGCATCTGAGCACTTAGAGAAGACGGTTCAACGCCTGTGAGATTAGTAGAAGGACAGAAGGAGAAGTCGGAAACAAGATGTGGTTTTAAAGTGCGATTCAATATTTCTCTCTTCCTAATTTCCTCCATCAATTCCTTTTGCCTTCCATATAGGCGATGTAGCTCATAGACCTAAAATAGCAACAAATATCGTTTAGTTAAAATTTCCCCGGAAGTATTGGAACAGTAAATGACAAGTCAAGCACGAAAGAAGGAAACGACAAAAACTATACAGTATTCCAAAATAACGTAAGCATGACTTGTTGGCGATTGCTATGCAAACTTAAGAATAAGATTATGATTACTCAATGTCTTTCAATGATGTATAATAAAACTTTATTTAAGAAAAATCCAAATTTAAAGGATCTAAAGTCTACAACGGGGCTTACTTGATATTTGAATGTCGCTTCATGCTTGAGCATCATCTGCCTAAAAATTTCTTTCTGGTAACCTACATTATGGTCCATAGTAGACGGGGGCAACAAAACATTAAAATTTTGTCCACTGCTCCACGTGACATCACCCCGTGTTATTGGCCATGAATGGCCACTAAGACCCACATTAAGATATCTTGGGTAGTAATATCCCCCGGTTTGGCTTCTACACTGCATTATCTCCTTCCTTCCTGGAATGGACCAACAAGAGCGAAAAAAAAAAAAAACACCTCATATTATTGAATACGAGGAAACATGAACACAAGCTAATGCAGAACATTTCTTGGATGCGCGATTTCTACAAACACAAATAGTTATAATGATATATTGTCAAAAGGTGAACAAATATGTCAGGCTGCAAAATCATTTAAGGAGACTAAACCAGTAAATCTAATTGTTGGAAGCTTCCTTCTCTCATAATATTGTAAAAAAGATAAATAAATTGATAAAATAAATCTTTCACATCTATGGAGAAAAGAACACTCATACAAGTCACAGATCAGGCAACCAAAAATCAAGCGCAGAAGACGAAGAAAAGAATCAAGCATTTTGCTTGAGATATTGCATTCTTCTGAGAATTAAGTTTACTTGGAGGGCCTAATTGTTTAAGAGGATCTGCAGAAATCTCTGTGCAGCACAAAAGAGATCCCGGATTGGGGAAATCTTCTGAGACAGAAAGAGTAGAATCACAACTACTGAGTGGCAATTCACAGCTCCATAAAACCAAAACACAGATAAATCAGAAGTGTATTCAAAATTTCAGAGTTTTGGTGAGAAATTTCAGCTATTACCTAGAAGATGCAGAACTTTATCCATAGAGTAACAAAACAAACATCCCAATTCAAGGAAGAGGATAATGTATAATAACCTTTTATTTCTGTAAAGAGAAAAAGAATTTAAGCACTTCAAAATATCTCTTCAGAAGACTCGAAACCATAAATTCTCTTCCGAAAGATCTCACTAAAAGAAAACAAAAATCTAATCACAACAATTGACAGATCCGTAAATCGACATCTCCAGAAACAAATCATGTACACCGTACAACACACACCCAAGCTGCTACGGAGAAAGATGCACGGCATTTATGAGCAACACAACAAACAAGAAACGTAAACAAGAAGCCATTGAGGAAACAACCTAAGAATGGACAAAAAAAAGATGAGATTTTTTTGAGAAATTACCAGAGACCCAGACTTGAAAACTGAGAATCAAGAGGAACCCATTACTGGGGAGGTCAGAGCTGAAGAGTTCACAGACTCAGAGGGAGGGATGGGTTGAAAATGAGGCTTCTTGTGATGATGCAGAGAAAAGGGACGAAACGGATGCATAGATTTTCGTCCATTGTCACACAGCGGCAAGGCAGAATGCGGAAAGGAGCTTGGCGTTTTGTGGATCTGCTGGGGCCACACCCACTGCTTTCAGAGTTTCAGTGAGCATAAAGGGAGAGAGAGAGAGAATTGGAGAATAACTTACATGGGAAGAGACATGGGATTTGTCAACACTTTGGGTCTATCTATTCTTCACCAGTTTTTCTATATCTCTGGTTGGATTTCTCTTTTTCTAGATCGCCACTAGTGTAAGAATTTCCCGGATTTTCCTTTAGATTCACTCCATTGCTCTGTTTGGTCATAATTTTATTTTATTTTTTTTATAATTTCACCAACTTTATACTCCTCTCTTTTTTCTTACCTGAATTGGCTATATGCTAATTAATATCTACAAACTTTTTTAATCACATATTAATTCATAGAAAAGTCTAGGATCTCGATCATTATAATATTATTTATATTATTTTTTATTCTATTAAATACTATTAATTAATAGTATTTTTTTTGAAGGAATTAATTAATAGTATTTAATTGGTAAGATATTGTCTTGATAATCACAAGGTTTCAAGTTTCACTCTTAATAAGAGCAGTCCCAATTATGAGAATAGTGACTTAGAGTTTTTCTCGTAACTAACAAAATTTAAAATTGAAGAACCTAGTTATATTTATGATCTATCTTCGATCAAAATTCATCATTTTATTAAGGACATTCAGAATGATTTTTCTATTTTCTTCTCAAATTATGGGCTCAACTCCTCCATATCCCTAATCTTAGAGAAACCCTATTAGGAGTTTTTATGTTAGTTCTGTCGAGCTAAAACTTGGTTGCATAGTTTTTAACAAATGGGAGTCTTGATTTTTTCTTATGC